>NC_140179.1:11359504-11512004 GCF_963971535.1 Notolepis coatsorum | reverse complement strand
CAAAATCATCAAGGGGGGGGGGGGGGGGGTCGTTTTATGAAGCTGCATTGTTACCAAAAGCATGTTTTAGGTTCGGTAAAATAGACCTAGAATAGACTTTACCTTAGTCAGAAGGTACTCCAAAATTTATAATCCGAGTAATCCCATCGCGATCACAATTATTTGTGTGCATTGGGACTGGCTATCATACGGGAAACAATAGGTTTCAGGTGATCAAATCTCAGACAGATTGCTGTGTTCTGATTCACTTTAAGGGGAAGGGGTTCCTGCAGCCAGATGCACAGAGAGAGAGAGACCTTAGAGACCCAGTTCAAACGGTAGGCGATACTGCCACCTGGCGGGATTCGATCGGCATTGCAATTTTAACGTAGGCAACGGTGCCAGGGAGACACAGGCAGGTCTGCGCGAGTGTTTAGAATGGGGAAATCGGAAAAAATATCAAAGGATCTAAACCTGAGAAATCTCGGGGTTGGCGCTGAGCGGTTGGATTTGAAACGCGAGAAATCTCGGGTATGGCGCAGAAAGAGTTAAAAGCTCCCATAAATGAATCCCTCTTCTTCATCCTCAGTTATTCTGTATTCCCTTCCTTCTCTCAACCCTCAACCTGTTTTAATTCTTCCTCTCTTCACAGTGGAGGTTGCTTCAGAGGTCGCAGGAGAGGGTCCTGTTGTCCCAGCTCACCTCACTGTTCTGGGCTACAGGGAGCAGCAGAGGGTCCTGTAGGCTCCTGTTGTCCCAGCTCACCTCACTGTTCTGGGCTACAGGGAGCAGCAGAGACACTGAGGCCACGGCGCCATGGAAGACCACCCTCCTCCCAAGGAGAGCATGCAGCTCAAGAAGGAGATTTCGCTCCTCAACGGCGTCAGCCTGATCGTGGGGAACATGATCGGCTCCGGCATCTTCGTGTCCCCTAAAGGCGTGCTGCTCCACAGCGCCTCCTACGGGCTGTCGCTGGTCATCTGGGCCCTCGGCGGCATGTTCTCCGTGGTCGGGGCGCTGTGCTACGCGGAGCTGGGGACCACCATCACCAAGTCGGGCGCCTCCTACGCCTACATCCTGGAGGCCTTCGGCGGGTTCATAGCGTTCATCCGTCTGTGGACGTCCTTGCTGATCATCGAGCCGACCAGCCAGGCCATCATCGCCATCACCTTCGCTAACTACCTGGTGCAGCCGCTCTTCCCCACGTGTGAACCGCCATACGCTGGAGCCAGGCTCATCGCTGCAGCCTGCATCTGTGAGTACATCTGACTGCTGTTCCTCTGCTGCCTGCCTCTCCTCCTCTCCTCTCCTCCCTGCCTCTCCTCCTCTCCTCCTCTCCTCTCCTCCCTGCCTCTCCTCTCCTCTCCTCCTCTCCTCTCCTCCTCTCATCTCCTCTCCTCACTGCCTCTCCTCTCCTCACTGCCTCTCCTCTCCTCTCCTCACTGCCTCTCCTCCTCTCCTCTCCTCCCTGCCTCTCCTCCTCTCCTCCTCTCCTCTCCTCCCTGCCTCTCCTCTCCTCTCCTCCTCTCCTCTCCTCCTCTCCTCTCCTCTCCTCACTGCCTCTCCTCTCCTCTCCTCACTGCCTCTCCTCTCCTCTCCTCACTGCCTCTCCTCTCCTCTCCTCCCCTCCTCTCCTCTCCTCTCCTCACTGCCTCTCCTCTCCTCTCCTCCTCTCCTCTCCTCTCCTCCTCTCTCCTCTCCTCTCCTCCTCTCCTCTCCTCTCCTCTCCTCTCTCCTCCTCTCCTCTCCTCTCCTCTCTCCTCCCCTCTCCTCTCCTCTCCTCCTCTCCTCTCCTCTCCCCTCCTCTCCTATCCTATCCTCTCCTCTCCTCCTCTCCTCTCCTCTCCTCCCCTCCTCTCCTCTCCTCTCCTCTCCTCTCCTCTCTCCTCTCCTCTCCTCTCTCCTCTCCTCCTCTCCTCTCCTCTCCTCCTCTCCTCTCCTCTCCTCTCCTCTCCTCTCCTCCTCTCCTCTCCTCTCCTCTCCTCTCCTCTCCTCTCCTCTCCTCTCTCCTCTCCTCTCCTCTCCTCTCCTCTCCTCTCCTCCTCTCCTCACTGCCTCTCTTCTCCTCCTGCAGGTCTGCTGACGTTCATCAACTCTGTTAACGTGAAGTGGGGCACGCGGGTTCAAGACCTGTTCACTTACGCCAAGGTGGCCGCGCTCCTCGTCATCATCATCACGGGCATCGTCAAACTGTGCCAGGGTGAGCAGTTACCCACAATGCAGTTAGAACAGTTAGCATTACCCACAATGCAGTTAGAACTGTTAGCATTACCCACAATGCAGTTACAACTGTCGTCAAACCCACAGCATTACCCATAATGCAGTTAGAACTGTTAGCATTACCCATAATGCAGTTAGAACTGTTAGCATTACCCATAATGCAGTTAGTAACTCTGTTATAGTGCTGTACTTGCTGCTGTCTGTAACACTGCATTATAGGTAATTATAACAGTAGTTCTAACTGCATTATGGGTAATTATAACAGTAGTTCTAACTGCATTATGGGTAATTATAACAGTAGTTCTAACTGCATTATGGGTAATTATAACAGTAGTTCTAACTGCATTATGGGTAATTATAACAGTAGCTCTAACTGCATTATGGGTAATTATAATAGTAGTTCTAACTGCATTATGGGTAATTATAACAGTAATTCTAACTGCAGTATGGGTAATTATAACAGTGGTTCTAACTGCATTATGGGTAATTATAACAGTAGTTCTAACTGCATTATGGGTAATTATAACAGTAGCTCTAACTGCATTATGGGTAATTATAACAGTAGTTCTAACTGCATTATGGGTAATTATAACAGTAATTCTAACTGCAGTATGGGTAATTATAACAGTAATTTTAACTGCAGTATGGGTAATCATAACAGTAGTTCTAACTGCATTATGGGTAATTATAACAGTAGTTCTAACTGCAGTATGGGTAATTATAACAGTAGCTATAACTGCATTATGGGTAATTATAACAGTAGTTCTAACTGCATTATGGGTAATTATAACAGTAGTTCTAACTGCATTATGGGTAATTATAACAGTAGTTCTATCTGTCTCCTGACTGTAGCCTCTGTGTTGAACAGGAAACACGGCGAACTTCGAGGCGTCCTTCCAGGGCTCGTCCCGCAGCCCCGGCGACATCGCGCTGGCGCTCTACTCCGCCCTCTTCTCCTACTCCGGCTGGGACACGCTGAACTTCGTCACGGAGGAGATCAAGAACCCAGAGAGGTAGTGATGCACGATATTACCATACTTCAGTGTTCCCCGACAGATCTTTATTACAGTGTTCCCCGACAGATCTTTACTTCAGTGTTCCCTGAATGAATGAATGAATGAATGAATGAATGAATGAATGAATTTAGTCACACACACACACGATACATTTTACATGCGAGTATCCTCATGTGATAACAATGTCGCAAATTGTGTGCATGTGCCAGGTCTCCCAAGAAGCTATTTAAAGCTTTTGGAGGGAGCCTGATCACAGATACAAACAGAATATGAACAACAAAACAATAACAAAAAAAAACAAAAACAAAAAAACAAAACAAAACAAAACAATACAACGTGGGTAGGTTTACACACCTACCTACTAACTGACATATAACAGAGATACATAATACAGACAATTTTATTCCTAAGTTATAATTTTAATTAGAGATATGATTTCAGCAGTTCCTCTTTCAGTGATTTTTTAAAGGTTTTAAAGGTATTAGTAATTTTTAGATTTTCATCAAGCTTGTTCCAGATCTGTGGACCCCTGCATGCTATGCTTAGGCTAGCACAATTTAGCCTTCTCCTCTTGCCAGATATAAGATGCTTGTTTCTTGTGTTGTGGATATGCAGTGGTTGGCAGACTGGGACAAGCTCAGACAGTCTGTGATTCATGTTGTTGACAACTTGATACATAATTGATGCGTTTTGATGAATGTTAAATTCAGCGAGCCTCAGGAGACCAAAGCGATCTTTATTACAGTGTTCCCTGACAGATCTTTATTACAGTGTTCCCTGACAGATCTTTATTACAGTGTTCCCTGACAGATCTTTATTACAGTGTTCCCTGACAGATCTTTATTACAGTGTTCCCTGACAGATCTTTATTACAGTGTTCCCTGACAGATCTTTATTACAGTGTTCCCCGACAGATCTTTATTACAGTGTTCCCTGACAGATCTTTATTACAGTGTTCCCCGACAGATCTTTATTACAGTGTTCCCTGACAGATCTTTATTACAGTGTTCCCTGACAGATCTTTATTACAGTGTTCCCTGACAGATCTTTATTACAGTGTTCCCTGACAGATCTTTATTACAGTGTTCCCTGACAGATCTTTATTACAGTGTTCCCTGACAGATCTTTATTACAGTGTTCCCCGACAGATCTTTATTACAGTGTTCCCCGACAGATCTTTATTACAGTGTTCCCTGACAGATCTTTATTACAGTGTTCCCTGACAGATCTTTATTACAGTGTTCCCTGACAGATCTTTATTACAGTGTTCCCTGACAGATCTTTATTACAGTGTTCCCCGACAGATATTTATTACAGTGTTCCCTGACAGATCTTTATTACAGTGTTCCCTGACAGATCTTTATTACAGTGTTCCCTGACAGATCTTTATTACAGTGTTCCCTGACAGATCTTTACTTCAGTGTTCCCTGACAGATCTTTATTACAGTGTTCCCTGACAGATCTTTATTACAGTGTTCCCTGACAGATCTTTATTACAGTGTTCCCTGACAGATCTTTATTACAGTGTTCCCTGACAGATCTTTACTTCAGTGTTCCCTGACAGATCTTTATTACAGTGTTCCCTGACAGATCTTTATTACAGTGTTCCCTGACAGATCTTTATTACAGTGTTCCCCGACAGATCTTTATTACAGTGTTCCCCGACAGATCTTTATTACAGTGTTCCCTGACAGATCTTTATTACAGTGTTCCCTGACAGATCTTTATTACAGTGTTCCCTGACAGATCTTTATTACAGTGTTCCCTGACAGATCTTTATTACAGTGTTCCCCGACAGATATTTATTACAGTGTTCCCTGACAGATCTTTATTACAGTGTTCCCTGACAGATCTTTATTACAGTGTTCCCTGACAGATCTTTATTACAGTGTTCCCTGACAGATCTTTACTTCAGTGTTCCCTGACAGATCTTTATTACAGTGTTCCCTGACAGATCTTTATTACAGTGTTCCCTGACAGATCTTTATTACAGTGTTCCCTGACAGATCTTTATTACAGTGTTCCCTGACAGATCTTTATTACAGTGTTCCCCGACAGATCTTTATTACAGTGTTCCCTGACAGATCTTTATTACAGTGTTCCCTGACAGATCTTTATTACAGTGTTCCCCGACAGATCTTTACTACAGTGTTCCCTGACAGATCTTTATTACAGTGTTCCCCGACAGATCTTTACTTCAGTGTTCCCCGACAGATCTTTACTTCAGTGTTCCCTGACAGATCTTTATTACAGTGTTCCCCGACAGATCTTTATTACAGTGTTCCCTGACAGATCTTTATTACAGTGTTCCCCGACAGATCTTTATTACAGTGTTCCCTGACAGATCTTTATTACAGTGTTCCCTGACAGATCTTTATTACAGTGTTCCCTGACAGATCTTTATTACAGTGTTCCCCGACAGATCTTTATTACAGTGTTCCCTGACAGATCTTTATTACAGTGTTCCCCGACAGATCTTTATTACAGTGTTCCCTGACAGATCTTTATTACAGTGTTCCCTGACAGATCTTTATTACAGTGTTCCCTGACAGATCTTTATTACAGTGTTCCCCGACAGATCTTTATTACAGTGTTCCCTGACAGATCTTTATTACAGTGTTCGGTTCCCTGACAGATCTTTATTACAGTGTTCCCCGACAGATCTTTATTACAGTGTTCCCTGACAGATCTTTATTACAGTGTTCCCCGACAGATCTTTATTACAGTGTTCCCTGACAGATCTTTATTACAGTGTTCCCCGACAGATCTTTATTACAGTGTTCCCTGACAGATCTTTATTACAGTGTTCCCTGACAGATCTTTATTACAGTGTTCCCTGAGAGATCTTTATTACAGTGTTCCCTGACAGATCTTTATTACAGTGTTCCCTGAGAGATCTTTATTACAGTGTTCCCTGACAGATCTTTATTACAGTGTTCCCTGACAGATCTTTATTACAGTGTTCCCTGACAGATATTTATTACAGTGTTCCCTGACAGATCTTTATTACAGTGTTCCCTGACAGATCTTTATTACAGTGTTCCCTGACAGATCTTTATTACAGTGTTCCCTGACAGATCTTTATTACAGTGTTCCCTGACAGATCTTTATTACTACTGACTTGCTGGGTGGGACGCTGCAGTTGTTGGACTTGTTTTTTTCTCAAGGATAGAAGGGAAACAATATCGAAGGATGGAAGGGAAACGGTATAGGAGAAAAGGAAAGCATTGCTTTATTGTCAATTTACCTATGTCAAGCCCTGCCCTCTTTTTTTTTATCCTCCAATCACAACTTTGAACAGGGAAGTGACCGGTGTGATTGGAGGATCAAGAAAAGAGGGCAGGGTTTGAGATAGGTTGATACACATGTAACGGATGGTACCGCAAAGCGCAGTCATGATGATGAACTTTCGATGTTGTGAAGTGACGGGCGAGTAGCGGTGCTGTGGGTTAAGCTCACTCTCACCCCTCAAAATACACATAGACACGTTACAAAGCAGTGAGTTCACTTCTTGGTATAGCAGTCTGTGCTTGCAGAAAAATAATCTAATCTACGAATTCCAATCTGGCTTCAGAACATCCCACTCCACTGACACATGCCTTCTCTATTTGAACGACCACATCAAACAAGAGGTGGACGCAGGCAAATACTGCGGCCTGGTCATGCTGGACCTACAAAAGGCCTTTGACACTGTCAATCACACCATTCTGATTGACAAGCTAAAAGCAATTGGTTTTGTGAGCTGGAGGGGAGAGAACAGATGGTGGAGGTAAACGGTACCCTACCCCCCCCCCCCCTCCCAGTGAGCTGTGGTGTTCAAAAAGGAAGCATTATAGGACCGTTACTGTTCCTAATTTATGCAAATTACATGTGACTGCAACTTGTTCCTGTTCGTGGACGACTCAGCCCTGCTGGTCTCTGACAGGAACAAGTTACAGGTTGAAAAAGCCCTCAGCTCTGAACTCGGCAGAATCTGCACCTGGCTCGCTGATAACAAACTATCATTACACCTGGGTAAAACAGAGTCCATTATCTTCGGATCAAATAACAAACTCAGCAAGACCGACGGCTTCTCAGTTACAGTGGGTGACAATATTGTCACAAGGAAAGATGAAATTACATACCTGGGTTCCATCCTAGAGGCAAATCTTTCCTGTGACAAAATGGCAACCAATGTAATCAAAAAGGTCAACCAAAGAACAAGATTCTTGTACCGGATCTCCTCTCTGGTAAACAAGAATACCCTGAAGACTCTGGCAGGAGCACTCATTCAAGGGTACTACGACTATGCTTGCACCGCATGGTACCAAAGCACCTCAAAGGCACTAAAAACAAGATTATAAACGTCACAAAACAAACTGGTCAGACTACTGCTTGACCTTACTCCTAGAACCCACCTCACCCCTGCCCATTTTGACTACCTAGGATGGCTTAGACTAGAGTAGACGACAGAGTACAGCAACTTGCAATGGGCCTGGTCTACAAGATACACTACACCACTCAGGTACCCATGTACATGTCGAGGTACTTTTGTGTGTATTGAGCCGTACTCTATTGTACCTGTAACTGAGGGGTACAATTCCCTGACTGTATTACTAGATATGATACTTACTACCACTACCTTTGTACTTAATATTCGGCCACCCAGTACTCGGCATAAATATATTATGATGAACACTGTCACGTAGATGAAACGGATCCAACACAAATGTACGAATTAGAAATAGGTCTTTATTTCTACACAGCGATGGTGTGTAGAGCAAGCACTTAATCAAATCAATCACATTTATGAATGGGAATTAGTATGCACTTTTATGGCAAGAGTATTCGTTGGTATATCAATAGAGAACGTCCAATCTCTGGTGGCGCAGGCGGTAAATATACAACCTGGAATATTTAAGGAATAATAGCAATGATACTTTAATGATTATAGAACTGGATACACTAGGGGGGAATTCCGGTCGCTTGTAAGACAACTGGAGAAGGGGGGGGGGGGTAGAGTCTGGCTGTATCCGTCTGGCCGAGGGTATCCTGGGAGAACCCACGGTTGTGCGGCTCGGTGCCTCAGCGATCCTCGATCCACAGATGAAAGCAGTTGGACTCTCTGTGGGCCGGCTTCCTCCGGTCCACGATGGAGAGACGTGAAGCGACCTCGTCGTGTAGAGCGTCTCCTCACCTGTCGTCCTCTCCGGGGGGGGGGTTTCCAACACACGGCAGTGTTGGTCTTTATCCATAGAATAATCACTGTATACAAAGCATAATCCGTGCCTGGGAAGGCGGGCTGTCGTCGGTAGAATAATCCGGTATGCAGGTCCACTCGCTCGTCGGCTCTGGGGCTCCTCGGGTGCAGCCTCACATGGGGTCGGCCACCCTGGATAAGCAGCCAGTTCTCTGCCCGAAACGATGGGGTACTGACTACGATAGTATTCTCACCGCACGAAGCACTACATATGAATAGACTATTATTAGCTTAATAGACTACGTCCAACTCGACGATATAGTGCCAAATATGACTATTCAAATATTAATATACACGATGTCTCAATACCGATGGTAGGCCGAACTTGGCCTTACTCCCACACGTGGCGTCGCGGGGAGGCTTTACGTCTGTCACTCTATTGGAGGGTAAGAAACTGGACTAAAAAGGAAGTCCTACTTTAGTAGCGCAGTATATATACGCACTATGAACAAATAGTACCGTTAGTGGTGCGGTAGCCAGATTCCTACGCGGAACTAGGACTTGTTCGTACATGTTGAGCGGTACGTCTGAACTGGGTCTGGGGGGTATGGCAGCCTGGCACCAAGGTCTCGACCAATAGTAGAATGGAGACTATTATGGGATGTTCAGTAGGCTAGAATGGATATTCAATGCATATTGTACAAGGAATATACAAGGGATATCAAGGAATATTAGAGAATATACAAATACAATTAAATATATATATATAATAAATATATATATTCGGTTTAATCTGGCCCTTCACAACAGTACCCATTCTGCAATCTGTTGATAAAGTTTTCAATCAATCAATCAATCAATGCTGTTGCCCGCGGTGTGGGAGACCACGGGTTCGAAACTCCCTCGGGGCATCGAAGTTTAAGGTGACGAGGTCACAACTGTTACACACATACACATATGCCTCTGGAGCAGTTTTGGGGCTCTGTGCCTTGGCAGAGATGGTTGGCATATTAGTTAATAAATCACACCAGCAGCCCTCCAGTCACCAAATGACACCTGGAATACAATCTTCATTCAGTGCCAGGGTTTCAAACCGGCAACCCCTCTACCTCTAGGTCTCAGAGAGCAGGTTTAGTCAGAGAGCAGGTTGAGTCAGGACACTAATGATCTACTGATCTAGATGTTATCTACAACTAAATCAAAACAAATGCGAAATAATCCTCTTCGGTCCCCCAGACGCTGTCACCACCCTTACCAACAGCCTTGGCAACCTGTCCTCCCTGGTCAAGCCGTATGTCAAGAACCTAGGTGTTATTTTTGATCCACAATTTAAATTTGACAGACAAGTGAACTCAGTGGTAAAGGCATGTTTTTTCCAACTACGCACCATTGCCAAACTCAAAGCCCTTCTCTCCCCTGCAGACCTTCAGAGAGTCATCCACGCCTTCATTTCATCTAGATTAGACTACTGCAACTCCCTCTATATAGGCATTAACCAGTCTTCCCTGTCCCGCTTACAACTGGTACAAAACGCTGCTGCCAGACTGTTGACCGGAACCCGCAAGAGAGACCACATCACCCCTGTCCTTGCCTCCCTTCATTGGCTCCCAGTACGCTACAGGATAGATTTTAAGGTTCTCCTATTTTATTTTTTTTTTTTAAACGTTGGCCATTCCCCTGGCTCTTTTATACGTTTATCGCATTTATTCTGGTCAAGGATGACCGACAGAAACAGGCTGAAAGGGTTCAGATGGGGGGGAAGACACTCTGGGAAAGGCACGGCTGCAGTCCGGGATTCGAACTCGCTAAACCCCAGATCCGTGACGAGCACGGTTGTCCCCGGCGCCGAAATAGCGCTCGAGGTACGTGGTGAGCTACTGGAGCTCCCTCTCCTATTTGTTTTTAAAGCCCTTAATGGTCACACCCACTCCTACATCTCAGACCTCCTATCCCCCTATTCCAACACCAGGTCCCTCAGGTCAGCCGATCAGAGGCTCCTGACAGTCCGGAGGTTCCTGACAGTCCGGAGGTCTAACCTCAAGCTCAGGGGGGGCCGTGCCTTTGCTATCACAGCCCCTGAACTCTGGAACAGCATCCCCACCTCCATTAGGCTCGCCCCCTCGATAGATGCCTTCAAATCGAGGCTCAAAACCCACTTCTACCTACTAGCCTTTCCCGTTCACTGACTCATGCCCTGTTTTTCTATGTGTTTGCCTGTGTGCCCTCCCATAAAACGGAGTGTGATTGTTGTCTATATGTATCTTGTGTATCTACCCTCTGTACAGCACTTTGGTTGACACGCGTCATGTGAAATGTGCTTTATAAATAAATCTGATTGATTGATTGATGTTGCAGGAACCTCCCGCTCGCCATCGCGATCTCCATGCCCATCGTCACCATCATCTACATTCTAACCAACGTGGCTTATTACGCCGTCCTCGACATGAGCGCCATACTGGCCAGCGACGCTGTGGCTGTGGTGAGTAACAGGTTAACAGACCAGAGATCTATTAGACCATGATATTAGATATTAGACCATGATACTAGACCATGCTATTAGACCATGATATTAGATATTAGACCATGATATTAGACCATGATATTAGATATTAGACCATGATATTAGACCATGATATTATATATTAGACCATGATATTAGATATTAGACCATGATATTAGATATTAGACCATGATATTAGATATTAGACCATGATATTAGACCATGATATTAGATATTAGACCATGATATTAGACCATGATATTAGACCATGATATTAGATATTAGACCATGCTATTAGACCATGATATTAGATATTAGACCATGATATTAGACCATGATATTAGATATTAGACCATGATATTAGATATTAGACCATGATATTAGATATTAGACCATGATATTAGACCATGATATTAGATATTGGACCATGATATTAGATATTAGACCATGATATTAGACCATGATATTAGATATTAGACCATGATATTAGATATTAGACCATGATATTAGACCATGATATTAGATATTAGACCATGATATTAGATATTAGACCATGATATTAGACCATGATATTAGACCATGATATTAGACCATGATATTAGACCTTTGCGGACCACACTCTGGGTGTAATGCGTCTCTGTGTTGCAGACCTTTGCGGACCACACTCTGGGTGTAATGAGCTGGATCATCCCTATCGCTGTGGCCTTGTCCTGCTATGGCGGCCTCAACGCCTCCATCATAGCTGCATCCAGGTAACACAAACACACATGTGCACATACTGTACGCACGTCTGCTAGGCTTGCCGCGGTAGTCTGTGATATCGGTGTTACTTACGATATATACAGTCTAGACCTACAGTAGAGCTGTTATTGTGCTCTAGAGTGATATATACAGTCTAGACCTACAGTAGAGCTGTTATTGTGCTCTAGAGTGATATATACAGTCTAGACCTACAGTAGAGCTTTTATTGTGCTCTAGAGTGATATATACAGTCTAGACCTACAGCTCTGTTATTGTGCTCTAGAGTGATATATACAGTTTAGACCAGTGGTGCCCAACCAGTCGATCGCGATCGACAGGTAGATCGCTGGCTGATTTCAAGTAGATCTCGATTAATAAAATTTGATTATTAAAAAAAAAGAAAAAAGAAAAAAATGCTAAATCAACTCTGCCTCTCTTTGTTAACTACAACAAGCAATGCTGTTTGTATTTAAGATGAGGTCGGACTCGGCACTGACAGATTTGTGTTCATTATGCTGCTTTTATAAAGCCTCAAATGACGGCTTACAATATACAATTTTGGCTGGTAGCTCTCGGCTAGGTGGTAAATTAAAAAGTAGATCTTGGTTCAAAAAAGGTTGGGCACCCCTGGTCTAGACCTAGAGCTCTGTTATTGTGCTCTAGAGTGATATATACAGTCTAGACCTACAGTAGAGCTTTTATTGTGCTCTAGAGTGATATATACAGTCTAGACCTACAGCTCTGTTATTGTGCTCTAGAGTGATATATACAGTCTAGACCTACAGCTCTGTTATTGTGCTCTAGAGTGATATATACAGTCTAGACCTACAGCTCTGTTATTGTGCTCTAGAGTGATATATACAGTTTAGACCAGTGGTGCCCAACCAGTCGATCGCGATCGACAGGTAGATCGCTGGCTGATTTCAAGTAGATCTCGATTAATAAAATTTTATTATTAAAAAAACAAAAACAAAAAAAAAATTGCTAAATCAACTCTGCCTCTCTTTGTTAACTACAACAAGCAATGCTGTTTGTTATTTAAGATGAGGTCGGACTCGGCACTGACAGATTTGTGTTCATTATGCTGCTTTTATAAAGCCTCAAATGACGGCTTACAATATACAATTTTGGCTGGTAGCTCTCGGCTAGGTGGTAAATTAAAAAGTAGATCTTGGTTCAAAAAAGGTTGGGCACCCCTGGTCTATACCTACAGTAGAGCTGTTATTGTGCTCTAGAGTGATATATACAGTCTAGACCTACAGCTCTGTTATTGTGCTCTAGAGTATATATATATATATTTTTTTTTTATGTCACTCATTCCATAAGGACGTAGAATAAACATTTAATTTTCTTTTTTTAATGGTCCATTTGCATGTTCTTGGTATCTGAATCTAGGGACATATATGGATCAGTGTCAGAAATAGTGTGTCTGTTACTAGGCTTGAGTAAATTGTAATGAACCAAAGGAGAATATCAATTCTATTTAAAAAAAATGTATTATCTTTGACTGTAAATAACACCATGCTAAAATTGACCAGACCTGAACAATCTAAGCAAATGAATAAAGGGAAGATGATTAAACAGAAGGTTTTGTAGATACAGTACTGAATTCTGCCATCTTTTTTATAATGTAAATTTCTCCACCATTTTTCATCATATTGCAACACCGTTTTTTGCAAGACGTTCACAGAAAGGTAGAGAAACTAACTGCGTTCTGTTTTATGGCAATAACGTTCAGGTTTGTGGGAGATAATCCCAAAAAATAAGAGAAATAAAAAAGTAAATCCAGAAGTCAGATGATTGACAGGGGCTGGTGTGAGCTGGGTAGGGTAGTTTTTCTAAATGCAAAAGCCCTGAGTCTCTTCCTTCAAAAGACTACACTCGGGGCGCCCCAGTGGCAAACCACATAACGCGCTGAGTCGCGGCACGGCCGACCCGGGTTTGATTCCCGAACCCGTCGTTATTTGTCGAATGTCTTCCCCCCACTCTGTCTCCCGTTTCACCTCTCTCTCTCTCTCTACTGGACTGCCCAGTAGAATGAAGCGATAAACGCTAAAAAATAAATAAAAAGACTACACTCACTTTTGGCTGTGCCACTTCCTCCTGTCAATATGCGCCGGTTTCCGACGCAATGCCCTGAGATTTCTATAATCTTATATTTCACTAATAACAGTTAAAATAATTGGTAAACAAACGTAATGCTGAAAATATACACTTTTACTGTATATCTCGGGCTTAAGAGGTTAACCCTGTGAGGACCAAATTAAAAAGACATTAGCAACTTCAGAGGCCAGAGGGTGCGACATATAAACACATTTACTATCAAATAGCATTGTGAGGCTGAACAACAGGACCAATTAACTATACATGTGCTTAACATTCTTTAAATAAACATAATTTTTTTAAATGGCTAAAAGTGATTTTGTAATTTTGCAACCGTGGGTCTCACACCGGTTCCTGACAGGCAGCGAGCGAGCGAACTGGAGACGAAATCGCTTGCGACACTGTCCTGATATGAGGCGGCGCGTGTCCGAGTGTGTCTGTGTGTGTGTGTTACCTGGAAGCACAGGGGGCAAAGCAGCCTGCGATTCTCGACCAATAAAAAGTGTTTAGGGGTGGGACTTGGCCGCTCGCGGCAGGTCAGGATA
Source organism: Notolepis coatsorum (assembly GCF_963971535.1). Classification (NCBI taxonomy): domain Eukaryota; kingdom Metazoa; phylum Chordata; class Actinopteri; order Aulopiformes; family Paralepididae; genus Notolepis; species Notolepis coatsorum. The sequence continues at coordinate 11,497,721 of NC_140179.1, read as the reverse complement.
GTCTGATTGAAACGAATACATTTGAATCATTTTCGCAATCACGCTCGCTCGCGTCGCTGCCTGTCAGGAAGGGGTGTCACAGTGTACTTTTAACCCTGTGAGGCCCAAATAAAAGAGGGGCGCGCCAAACAGGAAGTGCCCATCCATATGTGCTCCGGGCACTCGCGATCGGTAGCCGGACTCCATCTCAACACACTGGATGATCAATCGCTCGCCCTAACTCAATAAACAACGTTATTTGGACGTATATAGTATTATACAACCTGGAAATGGTTCATCAGGATCAACATCCCATAATCGAAAACGGTCTACTCCACGCTGATCGTCCAACGGCGCGAGGAACATATGGTAAGATTCAGCGTTATTTTCTAACTTATTCCATATAAACTGCTATGATGAACATATGACCCACTCTGGATGAATCATCTAACGCTGCCCACGGAATTATAAACGATCCCCCGCCCATCCGGTCATCATCAGATCATACGTAGATCATTCTAGAAGTACGTCCAGTTGAAATTTTTCATCTCGCGCCGATCGCTACTAAACTGTATTTCATCATCAATATAATGCATTTAGGGCTATAAATCACGTTCTGAAGAAAGCTGCAGAAAACGATAAAAACATACTTATACTTTAGACCATATTTTAGTATGACTATGTGAATGAAAAAGTTTAACGTTGCTACACCCTGAACAATACATATAGGACATTGAATGGGCCATAATAATGGCAATGTAGCAATAGAATTTAAAAAGTTATAGCCCTGCAAAGAAGGGGAACTTCTCCATAGACAAATAGAGCTGGCGAGGGATGGTAAATTATGAATTTAACCCATGGCGATTAAAGTGTTAATAATCAGGTATTTTTAATGATAATTTTTACATTATTACACCATTATTGTTATTGTTATTATTAACAATATTATTATGATGGTTGTATCAACCCTAAATCTGAGTTGGGGCGGGGGTGCAATGCAGACAAACAGTTTTGCTTTAATGAGCTCCGTTATCTGGGGGCTGTAGTTGGTCACTTTAAGCTGCACACCGGAGCATTTTTTAATCCAGCTGTTTGCTGTTCTCTGATATTTTCTGACATTTCGTTGATGCGTCGCTCGACACTTCAAGCTGACATGGGGATATCTTTTATCCTTGATTTGATTGTCTCTTTGTTTGGCAAGCCTTCAAACAAAACATTTGAGCTACAGAGAAAAGCCTCCTTGATATACTCGCCATCAGTGAATGGCTTTCCACATTTCGCAATGCAATGAGCAATGCGATAGCTTGCTTCAGTTGCGTGGTTTTTAGCAGTCATGAACACTTTGAGGGTGCTGGCTTGCTTTCCATACCTGGCCACGGCACGTTTAATCGATTCTGCCTTAACTTTTTTGATGCTTCGTCTCAAAATGGCGTTTCACACCTGACGTTCTGCAAACTACATTATATACATACATTTTCTAAACATAAAGTACACACAGCACGGTCCTTTTGACACACAAACCCGTAGTCGTCTGTCCACGAGGGCTGGAATGCCCGAATTTCCTTTGCTTTAACTTTCTTAGCGGGGTTGCCATCATGAAAGACGGGCGCGGGAGGCCAGCTGACTGCTGACAGCTGAGCACCATGGGAACAGCTGTATAGCTGTCATAGGGGTGTGCAAAACAGTCGACTTACAAAAAATAACCTGTGGGAGGATTTCAACAAGATAAATGCGACAACAGTGCAAAATATTTCACTATAATATTTCAAAGCGAAGTAAAAAAAAATATATATATATATAATTTTTTTAATAAAAAAAAATTATGCTGCCCCCTGTGCCAATGAAAATGCCCCCGCGTGCCTATGCGGGCACGCGTGCCTAGGGTTGCCTACCCCTGGTCTAGACCTACAGTAGAGCTCTGTTATTGTGCTCTAGAGCAGTGGATCTCAACTGGTCTAGCCTCGGGACCCAACATTTTCCTTAGTCATTAACACTTTCGCGGCCACTTGGATCCGTCTAATATCACTCTAGACGTCCAGCATTTCATAATAGACTTGCATAGTTTGTGGGGCTGTTTGTAGAGCTAAATCTATACTTTATAGTTTTGCCATCTGTCCATTCTCATTGTCAATTGACACCATAAACCGTCCCTTCAAAATGGCTTAAAGAAATAATTTTTTCATCAATACGTTCTCATTTTATAGCGTCTTGAATATAAGCGTTATAAGGGATTTGGTCTGGGATATTTCCTGGAAGGCGAGATACAGGCCGCTAAGCTACTAACGTTAAATCCAATGGCAATGGTAGACAAAGCAACTCTGAGGTCATGCTCAATGTCCAATCTGTTCCTCTGCTTTGTCTTCAGCTGGACCAGAGCTGAGAAGCCACTTTCACAAAGATAGGTAGTGCAAAATATTTCTTTTTTTTTATTTTTTTTCCACACACATCCCACTCCAGTTGAGAAACGCTGCTCTAGAGTGATATATACAGTCTAGACCTACAGTAGAGCTCTGTTATTGTGCTCTAGAGTGATATATACAGTCTAGACCTACAGTAGAGCTGTTATTGTGCTCTAGAGTGATATATACAGTCTAGACCTACAGGAGAGCTGTTATTGTGCTCTAGAGTGATATATACAGTCTAGACCTACAGGAGAGCTCGGTTATTGTGCTCTAGAGTGATATATACAGTCTAGACCTACAGGAGAGCTCTGTTATTGTGCTCTAGAGTGATATATACAGTCTAGACCTACAGTAGAGCTCTGTTATTGTGCTCTAGAGTGATATATACAGTCTAGACCTACAGTAGAGCTTTTATTGTGCTCTAGAGTGATATATACAGTCTAGACCTACAGTAGAGCTCTGTTATTGTGCTCTAGAGTGATATATACAGTCTAGACCTACAGTAGAGCTTTTATTGTGCTCTAGAGTGATATATACAGTCTAGACCTACAGGAGAGCTCTGTTATTGTGCTCTAGAGTGATATATACAGTCTAGACCTACAGCTCTGTTATTGTGCTCTAGAGTGATATATACAGTCTAGACCTAGAGCTCTGTTATTGTGCTCTAGAGAGATATATACAGTCTAGACCTACAGTAGAGCTCTGTTATTGTGCTCTAGAGTGATATATACAGTCTAGACCTACAGGAGAGCTCTGTTATTGTGCTCTAGAGTGATATATACAGTCTAGACCACTGGTGCCCAACCAGTCGACCGCGATCGACAGGTAGATCGCGGGCTGATTTCAAGTAGGTAGATCTCGATTAATAAAATTCGATCATTCAGAATTTTTAATTTCAATTTTCAATCAACTCTGCCTCTCTTTGTTAACTACAACAAGCAATGCTGTTTGTTATTTAAGATGAGGTCGGACTTGGCACTGACAGATTTGTGTTCATTGTGCTGCTTTTATAAAGCCTCAAATGACTGCTTACAATATTTCATGAAAGCAAAGTGTTTTGTTTGTCTAAGATTTAAAAAGGTTTAAACTCCCACAACATTAAAAAAATATATTATAAAAAAAAGAAATGTATAATATTTTTTTTTATCTCGAATCTTCGAATTAAAATAGAATCTCGGCCCCAAAGCTTCGAATTCCAAAAAAGATTTCGAAGGTCAGCCCCACTACGGATAGCTCATTATATCAACGGCATTGTTGTTTGCAGGCTTGCAGCTGTTGGTTAGCTAGCTATCGTTCTCAGTTGGCTAACGTTAGCTACTAGCTAGCTAATACTGGCCTACCTTTTAATTCGCAATGGAATGGCTAGCTAACTAACAGTACAAATCGGTGTGATTTGGCTGAGACCGTAATTTGTACGGTTGGCTGGATTGGGGGTGGCCAGCTGGCTAGCTTTTCAATCAATCAAGCTGGCAGTTCGTAGTGCAGTAGCTGGCTGGATAGCTGTTGTATTGTGGGTTAAGGTAATTCCTACACTACACTGTTACAATTAGTGATGCACGATATATCGGCCGCCGATATAATATCGGCCGATATGGCAGTTTTTTTTCACATCGGTATCGGTCCGATATCAAGATAGGGCCGATATAAAAAAAAAAAAAAAAATAATAATAATAATAATATCAGTCATTTCTGAAAATAAGTTACAAAAGTTAAAGAAATATGCGTTTTGGAAAATAGCTCTTTATTTGATTATCATAAAAAAGCGTTTTCTATACAGAGATATCGACATCGGTAAATATCGGTATCGGCCAGAACAGCAATATTAATATCGGTTATCGGTATCGGCCACAATTTTCACATCGGTGCATCACTAGTTACAATGATATATAAAATATCATATTATATTATATACCCATTCAATATGCACATGACAGAAAATATTATATGCCATATAATATGTTCTGTCATGTGCATATTGAATGGGTATTATTACTAATACTATTAATACTAGCCGAGAGTAGGTCAAATTTTGGCTGGTAGCTCTCGGCTAGGTGGTAAATTAAAAAGTAGATCTTGGTTCAAAAAAGGTTGGGCATCCCTGGTCTAGACCTACAGCTCTGTTATTGTGCTCTAGAGTGATACAGTATCATATATCTTATTACGTTACCATTGACTGAAGGAGTGCTCGTCGTCTGGTCAATGTAACATAATTAGGAAACGGTAGCCAAAGTAACCAAAAAAAGATATTTAATTATAATTACCATGGGTTTCGTAATCAAAAGGAATAACATAAAACAACGACAGACAAAACACAGGACTGTACAGACAGGATCAGCAACTCACACAGGGGAGAACAGAACAGTTATACACAAGGGGATGACGAGACAAGACACACCTGGGCTGATTACAGATGGGTACACCTGGGAGGGAAACGATAAGGAACTACAAGACCAGGACAGGGAACTACAACTAGACATTACACATCACACTGGGAAACACCTGATCAGGGTACAAACACACAACCACATCATGTAACATTCCTCCTTCACGTGTAGAAACCTTTTCTGTGCAACGTGACGACAAGTCAGAATCTAGCTACCAAGGAAACTATAAAAGAAGGAAGGGTCATCACGTCAGAATACCAGCGTTCTATGCCTCTGCTTGGTGCGACATTGGTGCCAGTTCTATTGAAGCCTGTATTAAAATTCTAATATTATAGCAGCTATCTGAGGAAATATACAGTACATTAAACAATATATCAAACGTCAGCTAGTTAACAAGGCAACACATTGCTGATGATTCATTCACACTTGGCACCAACGTGCGTTCTTCACGCGCTACACACGTGACGTGACGACCCTTCCTTCTTTTATAGTTTCCTTGTTAGTTAGGTGTCTCACTGTCCGCTGTGTGGTCTCCAGGTTGTTCTTTGTGGGCGCGAGGGAAGGCCACCTGCCGGACGCTCTGTCCATGATCCACGTGGAGCGCTTCACACCCATCCCTGCTCTGCTCTTCAACGTGAGAACCCTAACCCTAACCCTAACCCTACCACTCATGATCATTATCTTCAAGTTTTACGTCTCAAGTTTGTTTATTAAATGTCACAATAAAATACACATACTTTACGGTGAAATGCTTGGTTCTGTATGAGCCCCTGAGAGCGTGCTTCATACAGTAAAAAAAAAAGTAACTAAGAAATAAGTAAAAAAAAAAAAAGTAAGTAAAGAGGAATATATATACAATATACAGTACAATATACAATCTAAAGTAGTAAACATTTGTAAACAGTGAGGTACAATGCAGAAAATGAGGTACAAAACTTTGAGGTAAGGTGCAAATCTCTCCTCCTCTCCTGTCTCTCCTCTCCTGTCTCCTCCTGTCTCCTCTCCTGTCTCTCCTCCTCTCCTGTCTCCTCCTCTCTCCTGTCTCCTCTCCTGTCTCCTCCTCTCCTGTCTCCTCTCCTGTCTCCTCCTCTCCTGTCTCTCCTCTCCTGTCTCTCCTCTCCTGTCTCTCCTCTCCTGTCTCATCCTCTCCTGTCTCCTCTCCTGTCTCCTCCTCTCCTCTCCTCCTCTCCTCTCCTCCTCTCCTGTCTCTCCTCTCCTGTCTCTTCCTCTCCTGTCTCCTCCTCTCCTCCTCTCCTGTCTCCTCCTCTCCTGTCTCCTCCTCTCCTGTCCCCTCTCCTCCTCTCCTGTCTCCTCCTCTCCTGTCTCCTCTCCTCCTCTCCTGTCTCCTCCTCTCCTCCTCTCCTGACTCCTCCTCTCCTGTCTCCTCCTCTCCTGTCTCCTCCTCTCCTGTCTCCTCCTCTCCTGCTCTCCTCCTCTCCTGTCTCCTCCTCTCCTGTCTCCTCCTCTCCTGTCTCCTCCTCTCCTCCTCTCCTGTCTCCTCCTCTCCTCCTCTCCTGACTCCTCCTCTCCTGTCTCCTCCTCTCCTGTCTCCTCCTCTCCTGCTCTCCTCCTCTCCTGTCTCCTCCTCTCCTGTCTCCTCCTCTCCTGTCTCCTCCTCTCCTCCTCTCCTGTCTCCTCCTCTCCTGTCTCCTCCTCTCCTGTCTCCTCCTTTCCTATCTCCTCCTCTCTCCTCCTCTCCTGTCTCCTCCTCTCCTGTCTCCTCCTCTCCTCCTCTCCTGTCTCCTCCTCTCCTGTCTCCTCCTCTCTTGGCTCCTCCTGTGAGCCTATTCTTCAGTGTTAAATGGCTCCTCTTCTTCAGTGTTAAATGGCTGCTCTGCCTCTGGTTTGGTTTCATGTTGGTGTCACATGTCTAGTTGTCAGTATAGGAGATGGTGATGGTAGTAATAATGGCACGGATGATGTCTGATGGCATTGGTTATGATAATGATTGTGACAGTTGTGCTGCTGTGCAATGTCTCCCTCTAGTGGTGACCGACATGCACTGACTTTGCACCTCTTAAAATCTCTTAGCATGCAACAGCCCACATGTGGGCCCTCTTGAGGACGATTTGCCCACCGGCACTTTGGCGACCTCTAGCGGCTCGGGTGTGCATATTTGTTAATACAATATATATATTAAAGCCCTATTTGTTGCCTGTCGATAGCCGTTTCAGGCGACAAAATCCGCTCAGCGGTTCTCGAGTTACATGCCGTTATGTGAGGCGTGCGCCGAAGTAGACAGCATACTTAAATCTTTTTCAAATACCACTCCCGACTCTCAAGCCTCTACCTCCGTCAATCATTTGGCGATCTCGAAGATTATTGGACACGGTAGTAACCAATGAGTAGGGCTTTCCAATGGTACCTCACGTGGGAAGGAATCAGGGATCTAGGAGAAAAGTCACGAGCCAAAACAGGAAGAGAATTCTCCGTCGAATGCATTGAAGTCTATGAGAAAATCGTTTTCTGAGCTCTCTCACTTTTGACCAAAACCGCTTCTAATCACTCATTTCTGAACGGACATGTACAATGTACATGCAGGCTATGGACCCAGGGCGTATATTTTCAGCCATACCAATTTTTTTGGAAATACTACTTCTGGACTACTAACTACTGCAGAAAAACGTGAGTAACACGTTTTTCTACAACTCAAGTTCAGATCTATGTTACTCTATTTCAGAATATCATCTTTCAAAAGAGACCAGGCTCATGCATGTGCTATAAGTATAAAGTATAGTATTTCGGTTTGCAAAAAAAGTATGCAGTTCTCAAAAACGAAAACTAAAATGGCCACTTTTGGGGGCGATTGTTATCCAGCAATTGCCTAAATATTGTCATAAGGTTTATAAGGTCAGGTTTAAAGCAGGCTGCCATGTTGTACGTGTGTTCTTTACACATACAGACAAGTCAAGGACAGACTGTCTGCTGAACCCCTGCTCGACGTAGGAGGGAGAGGCACATCTGAACGTTTGTGGAAACCTAGGCAGCCCAGAAACATCTGACTAGGTTGTCTTATTTCACAGTTTGTTGTGATAGTTAGTAGGCCCATCAGAGACCCAAGTTTATGTGCACAAGCACTGAGAAGGTGAGGTTTTCATAACATGTGACCTTTAACCTGTTCCACCCGTAAATGGAATATTGCTCCACTTCTACAAGGTCCATTTGCATATTCTTGGTATCTAGGGACATATATGGACCTCAGGGAATGTATTCCCAGTGTCAGAAATATTGTGTCTATTACTAATAATAATAATAATAATATATCAAATTTATATAGCGCCTTTCATAGAACCCAAGGTCGCTTCACAATCAGGAAAAAAAATAGGGCTAGGGAAATAGGGGGGAAAAAGGGGGATGAGGGAAGGTAAGGGATAATGGACCTAATCTAATCTAAACTAACTGATGGGGAAAAGCCTTGGTGAAGAGGCTTGCTTAATTGCTTAATTACTAGGCTTGCTTAAATTGTGATGAAACAAAGGAGAATATGAATTATGATTTTTCTTTGCATCTTTGACAGTGAATAACTCCATGATAATAATGACCAAACTTAAAAAGCTGATCCACGTTCAGTACCCTCTTGAGATCATTTGTAAAAAAAATCTAAGGAAATTAATAAAGGGAAGATGATTAAACCGAAGGTTCTGTAGATACAGTACTGAATTCTCCCATCCGGACCAATGTGAAATATTATTATAGAATATGATGCTTATAAATTACCTTATTATAGCCAATTTGCACATTTATATATATATACATATATTATCTTTCAAATGCCCAAGTTCAATTTGGATTTAGTATCACCAGGCATGCATAAGAACAGATAATGAAATCTACTGTAATCTACTGTACTTTTTAATTTTCCCCACAGTGCAACCGTTTTGAAACTAATTTCAGATCTAATTGTTGCTACATGTTAACAATAGGGAAGAGAAACTAACTGCATTTAAAAATTTGTCAAAAACGAAAGATTATTCTATAACCTAGTCTCGCTCTGCCATATTGAGATAACTCTTATCTCATAGCACTTAATGTGCTCACGAAACAAACTTTATGCACTCACATGCACGTGAACAGGCCACGCCCCTGCGTCCCCCTATATGACGCCGGACATGGTCACGCTCCGCCTTCCTCAGAATGACTTCCATACACGGAAAAACCATCCAAGGGACCTCAGGGCGCTAAGAGCGAGACGCTCAGCCAGTATTCATATAACTAGCTTATATAGGATAACCTTTCGTTATATTATCATACTGGCAATCACGTCTCGCTCTGCCATATTGAGATAAGGGGCAGAGTGGACGCGTGGCCCGACAAGTGTACCCCCTGAGGGCTCGTAAGCCCCTGCCAGGGAGGAGGGGAGTCCCGTCCACCCGCCCGTCCTAACGAAGGGGGGGAGGCAGTCAAATCCACCAAAGTGCGAAAAAAGGGGGAACCAGGCACCCCTGAAAACACACAGCACAGGTGGGACCACGTGTGACACAGCACCCCGTGGCACACACCCACACACCCCTGCTAGCCCACCAAATGGTGGGACGCAGGGGAGGTCCCAGACCTCAGAACCGCCTGGGAGACAGAACCTCCAGTCATGTCCACGAGGTAAAACTTAACGAAGGGACCCGGAGAGGACCAGGAGGCCGCAGCACAGATGTCCTCCACGAGGCCCCCCTAACAGGGCAGCAGCCCGAGGGGGGACCTGTCCAGCCAACGTGCAGCAAAGGGCAACGCCCTCGCACAACCAATGTGACAGGTGCTGCTTGGACAGCGCCTCACCTGCGCGAGGGCCACCGTAACAAACAAACAGTTGAACGGAAGCCCTGAGATCCCGAGTCCGACTGAGGTAAACCCCCAGTACACGGACAGGACACGACAGGTGAAGGCCCGCCTCCAACTCACTAGTGTGAGGAGGCGGACGAACGCCTGAACCACAATATCCCTGGAGCGAAAAGAGCTCCGGATATTCTTTGGCACAAAGACTGGATTAGGCCTCAGAGTTGCACCGCTATCGGCCGAATAGACAGGCACTCAGGCCGCACGAGAGAGCACACAGCTCACCCACGCACTCAGCGGAGGTGATGGCCAAAAGGAACACGGTCTTAAAGACAGCCGACGGGGCCTCCGACAACCGGCCCAGGACCAGTTGGAGGTCCCACTCGGAGACAAGGAACGTTCCACAGGCTTGAGACGCTGAGCGCCAAGCAGGAGCGTATCACGAGAGGGTGGCTGAACAATGTTCTGCCCCCACACTCGACCATACGCCACTTCCCAGCGTAAGCCGCGGTAGTGGACGGAGCGCGCGCGTTCCGGATAGCGTCAACCCCAGAAGAGTGAAGACACATCCCCACCAGATTCACACTTTCAGCAGCCAAGCCTAGAGGCTGCCCCAGAACAGGAGGCAGGGCCACCAAGAGCTGAATCAGCTGAATATCGCTGTGAGGTCGTTAACACTGTGAGGTCGTTATCGTTGTGAGGTCGTTATCGCTGTGAGGTCATTATCACTGTGAGGTCGTTATCGCTGTGAGGTCGTTAACGCTGTGAGGTCGTTATCGCTGTGAGGTCGTTATCACTGTGAGGTCGTTAACACTGTGAGGTCGTTATCGTTGTGAGGTCGTTATCGCTGTGAGGTCGTTATCACTGTGAGGTCGTTATCGCTGTGAGGTTGTTAACGCTGTGAGGTCGTTATCGCTGTGAGGTCGTTATCACTGTGAGGTCGTTAACGCTGTGAGGTCGTTATCGCTGTGAGGTCGTTATCGTTATCGCTGTGAGGTCGTTATCGCTGTGAGGTCGCTATCGCTGTGAGGTCGTTATCGCTGTGAGGTCGTTAACGCTGTGAGGTCGTTATCGCTGTGAGGTTGTTATCGTTATCGCTGTGAGGTCGTTATCGCTGTGAGGTCGTTATCGTTATCGCTGTGAGGTCGTTATCGCTGTGAGGTCGTTATCGCTGTGAGGTCGTTATCGTTATCGCTGTGAGGTCGTTATCGCTGTGAGGTCGTTATCGTTGTGAGGTCGTTATCGCTGTGAGGTCGTTATCGCTGTGAGGTCGTTATCGCTGTGAGGTCGCTATCGCTGTGAGATCATTATCGCTGTGAGGTCGTTAACACTGTGAGGTCGCTATCGCTGTGAGGTCGTTATCGCTGTGAGGTCGTTATCGCTGTGAGGTCGTTATCGCTGTGATGTCTTTATCGCTGTGAGGTCGTTATCGCTGTGAGGTCGTTATCGCTGTGATGTCTTTATCGCTGTGAGGTTGTTAACACTGAGGTCGTTATCGCTGTGAGGTCGTTATCGCTGTGAGGTCGTTATCGCTGTGATGTCGTTATCGCTGTGAGATCGCTAACGCTGTGAGGTCGTTATCGCTGTGAGGTTGTTATCGCTGTGAGGTCGTTATCGCTGTTAGGTCGTTATCACTGTGAGGTCGTTAACGCTGTGAGATCGTTAACGCTGTGAGGTCGTTATCGCTGTGAGGTCGTTATCGCTGTGAGGTCGTTATCGCTGTGAGGTCGCTGTGAGGTCATTAAGACTGTGAGGTCATTATCGCTGTGAGATCGCTGTGAGGTGAGGTCATTATCGCTGTGAGGTTGTTATCGCTGTGAGGTCACTGTGAGGTCATTAAGACTGTGAGGTCACTGTGAGGTCATTAACACTGTGAGGTCACTGTGAGGTCATTAACACTGTGAGGTCATTAACCCGTTACAGGAAGTGAGAGTGACTTGGTTAGTGTCCCGTTGGAAGGTTTCTGGTCACATGTCTCTCTTCCCTCCCCCCTAGTCACATGTCTCTCTCCCCTCCCCCCTGGTCACATGTCTCTCTTCCCCCCCCCCTGGTCACATGTCTCTCTCCCCTCCCCCCTGGTCACATGTCTCTCTCCCCTCCCCCCTGGTCACATGTCTCTCTCCCCCCCCCCCCTGGTCACATGTCTCTCTCCCCTCCCCCCTGGTCACATGTCTCTCTCCCCCCCCCCCCCCCCTGGTCACATGTCTCTCTCCCCCCCCCCTGGTCACATGTCTCTCTTCCCCCCCCCCCGCAGTGCGTCATGTCGCTGGTCTACCTGACGGTGCAGGACGTGTTCCAGCTCATCAACTAATGTGACAGGTGCTGCTTGGACAGCGCCTCACCTGCGCGAGGGCCACCGTAACAAACAAACAGTTGAACGGAAGCCCTGAGATCCCGAGTCCGACTGAGGTAAACCCCCAGTACACGGACAGGACACGACAGGTGAAGGCCCGCCTCCAACTCACTAGTGTGAGGAGGCGGACGAACGCCTGAACCACAATATCCCTGGAGCGAAAAGAGCTCCGGATATTCTTTGGCACAAAGACTGGATTAGGCCTCAGAGTTGCACCGCTATCGGCCGAATAGACAGGCACTCAGGCCGCACGAGAGAGCACACAGCTCACCCACGCACTCAGCGGAGGTGATGGCCAAAAGGAACACGGTCTTAAAGACAGCCGACGGGGCCTCCGACAACCGGCCCAGGACCAGTTGGAGGTCCCACTCGGAGACAAGGAACGTTCCACAGGCTTGAGACGCCGAGCGCCAAGCAGGAGCGTATCACGAGAGGGTGGCTGAACAATGTTCTGCCCCCACACTCGACCATACGCCACTTCCCAGCGTAAGCCGCGGTAGTGGACGGAGCGCGCGCGTTCCGGATAGCGTCAACCCCAGAAGAGTGAAGACACATCCCCACCAGATTCACACTTTCAGCAGCCAAGCCTAGAGGCTGCCCCAGAACAGGAGGCAGGGCCACCAAGAGCTGAATCAGCTGTGAGATCGCTGTGAGATCACATTGTGCTGTGAGATCATTATCGCTGTGAGGTCGTTATCGCTGTGAGGTCGTTATCGCTGTGAGGTCGTTATCGCTGTGATGTCTTTATCGCTGTGAGGTTGTTAACACTGAGGTCGTTATCGCTGTGAGGTCGTTATCGCTGTGAGGTCGTTATCGCTGTGATGTCGTTATCGCTGTGAGATCGCTAACGCTGTGAGGTCGTTATCGCTGTGAGGTTGTTATCGCTGTGAGGTCGTTATCGCTGTTAGGTCGTTATCACTGTGAGGTCGTTAACGCTGTGAGATCGTTAACGCTGTGAGGTCGTTATCGCTGTGAGGTCGTTATCGCTGTGAGGTCGTTATCGCTGTGAGGTCGCTGTGAGGTCATTAAGACTGTGAGGTCATTATCGCTGTGAGATCGCTGTGAGGTGAGGTCATTATCGCTGTGAGGTTGTTATCGCTGTGAGGTCACTGTGAGGTCATTAAGACTGTGAGGTCACTGTGAGGTCATTAACACTGTGAGGTCACTGTGAGGTCATTAACACTGTGAGGTCATTAACCCGTTACAGGAAGTGAGAGTGACTTGGTTAGTGTCCCGTTGGAAGGTTTCTGGTCACATGTCTCTCTTCCCTCCCCCCTGGTCACATGTCTCTCTCCCCTCCCCCCTGGTCACATGTCTCTCTTCCCCCCCCCCTGGTCACATGTCTCTCTCCCCTCCCCCCTGGTCACATGTCTCTCTCCCCTCCCCCCTGGTCACATGTCTCTCTCCCCCCCCCCCTGGTCACATGTCTCTCTCCCCTCCCCCCTGGTCACATGTCTCTCTCCCCCCCCCCCCCCTGGTCACATGTCTCTCTCCCCCCCCCCTGGTCACATGTCTCTCTTCCCCCCCCCCCGCAGTGCGTCATGTCGCTGGTCTACCTGACGGTGCAGGACGTGTTCCAGCTCATCAACTACTACAGCTTCAGCTATTGGTTCTTCATGGGCCTGTCCATCGCCGGGCAGATCTACCTCCGCTGGAAGGAGCCTGACAGACCCCGCCCCCTGAAGGTACATGACCACTTCCTGTTTCCTGTAGAGACCCATGATGTCACACAGACCACGCCCCCTGAAGGTACAGGACCCACTTCCTGTTTCCTGTAGAGACCCATGATGTCACACAGAGTAGGCCAGACCTCATGGAGATGCCCAGAGAGGTCAGGTGATCCCAGGTCAGGTGATGGTAACGTATGAGATCCACGGTCAGGTGATGGTAACGTATGGAAACGTATAGGGATGAAATCTGCAGACATCATTTCTACAAGGCATTTGTTACGCCCCCCTGTGGTCACTCAGTGGAAGGGCGCAACATAAGGCAACAGACATGGTGGGTGAGGGTGCAGCGACACAAAACCAGGAATGATTATAAAACAATAATGTTTATTTACAAGGCAGCAAGGAGACTAGAGCAGCACAGCCTCCATTCACCCCAATGACAGATGTAGTGGTTTTGGCCGAATGTGGCTAGGTTGGACCTTTCCTCATTCCTGGGAATACAGTTGCTGGCTGACTAATGTGCGCTCAGTATATTGCGGTATGTGGGCCGACGTGTGTGCTACATGAGGGTAATAATTATTTCAATTTTCAGGCTGTATAGGCGCAGATACAGCCTGAAAATACAAATAATTATTACCCTCATGTCATCATCACATACCGCAATATACTGAGCACACATTAGGAACAAACACATCATTCAAATGTAACGTTAGCGCCCACCACATCAAGTACGTCTACACTCCTTTTACGCCAGGTTTGGGGCGAGCAGTGGCGACGTCACTGCCGGCTGCCGCGCGGGGGGGGGGGGGTTCATCCGCGGGGGACACACACACACTCCCTCATTGGCGGAACACAGCGTGAGAATAGCGTTTATGGGTGTAAATACTAGGAAAGCTGCAGGCCCAGATGGGATAACAGGACGAATACTCAAGTCCTGTGCTAACCAGCTAGCCCCGGTGTTCACAACCATATTCAATCTATCCCTGGCTGAGTCCGTGGTCCCTGCCTGCTTCAAGGTGTCCACTATAATCCCTGTACCAAAAAACTCCTCCCCAGCAGGCCTAAATGACTACAGACCAGTGGCACTCACCTCTGTGGTCATGAAATGCTTTGAGAGGCTAGTCAAGGACCACATCTGTGCCTCTCTCCCTCCCTAGTAACATGGGGACCCATTGCAGTTCACATACAGGACAAACAGGTCCACTGACGACGCGGTCTCCCAGCTACTACACAACACCCTCTCTCACCTTGACAGTCAGAAGGGGGGCTATGTGAGATTGCTGTTCATTGACTATAGTTCAGCTTTCAACACCATAGTCCCCACCAGACTGGTTGACAAGTCGATCGATCTGGGTCTGAACTCCGCCCTGAGCGCCTGGATCCTGGACTTTCTGAGTGACAGGCCCCAGGCGGTCAGAGTGGGGGGTCAGACCTCCAACTCAATCACCCTGAGCATCAGGTCCCCCCAGGGCTGTGTTCTCAGGGCGGAGAACACTGTGGCCAGGTTCAGCTCCAGCAGCGCCTCTACCACCTGAGACAGTTAAGGAAGTTCAGAGTATCAAGTTTCAAGTTTCTTTAATAGTTGTCATACAGAAGTACAGAATACTTTTATACAAAATGCTTCTTACTGTTACGCTACAGAGACTGTGCTAAACAAGATAAGTATGAAATAAAATAGTATAGCATGTAAAATAGAAGTAAAAATAGAGGTCACAGTGTTCAGTATAGACATATGTACAATGTTCGATGCAGAATAGAAGTAACTGAGTTACCATATAATATACAATATACTATGCAATGTACTAATATACAATACTATATAGTGCAAAGCAGAAATGGGATGAGGTACCAGATATGTATTTTTATGTTTAACTGCACTTTTAATTTAGATTTATTTCCTATTGTTTTCCATAATTTTTTCATATCAAACTCCAGTATTCATTCATATCTAACAAGGCAATCAAACAATATTCATCATAATTTCTTCCGCACAACATTTGGTCAGTTCAGTATAAGATTTAGAGGTCCTACTATTTGGAATTCAAAACCCTCCATAATAAAAATGTGCTCATCTATTTCATCACTCAAATCCAAGCTTAAATATACATTATTAAATTAATAGTTTCAATCTCATAAAACCATTAATGTCACTTTGTTTTACAGTTTCATGTTAATTTGTTTAGACTAATTATTAATGTTGTTGTTTTTGTTATTATTATTATTATTATTACTACTTTGATTTTTATTGTTATCATTATTATTATCTTAATATTATGACAAATTTTTATGAACTTATTTGACTTTACTTTTGTTCTTGTTTATTTGTTTTTAATCCAATGATTTAATGAGTTGAGGCCCCTGTATAGGCCCATCTGGGTCTCTTGCCTTGACTCAGCACCTTTATATACTTTCTGTCATGGTCAAGTTTCTTTCAAGTTTCTTTATTAGTTGTCATACTTTTATACAAAATGCTTCTTTCTGTTACGCTCCAGAGACTGTGCTAGACATGAATGGTTTTTCTGAAATGGTGCGAAATAAATAAATAAAAGCGTTATATAAAAAAGCAGCCATTTACCATTTATTGCAAACATTGAAGGACCTGAGTCTCCTCAGGAAGAACAGCCTGCTCTGTCCCTTCCAGTAGAGGGCCTCTGTGTTGTCTGACCAGTCCAGTTTATTGTTCAGGTGTACCCCAAGGAACTTATATGACTCCACCCCCTCTACCTCATCCCCTCGGATGGTGATGGGAATCAGGGGGGGCCTCTTCTTGGGGTGATTGCTGTCACTCCACCCCACAAAGCTCTCCACCATATATCCAACACCCTCTAAAGCGTCGGTTACACACAGGGGTATTTTCGTTTCGTTTTCAAGATCGCTTTCCAGAGCGCAATGTAGTGGCAGGCGAGTTAGACATTTGTTTTGCGACCTGAGCACTTTCGTTTTGTCAGAACGAGGCGTGGTCAGACCGCAACGGATCGCGTCTCGAATTCAGCACTGAGCATGCGCGGGGAAGTAGTTACCTGCGCACAAATCCTGAGAGCGCATACCCGCCTCACACGTCCACAGGTAAACAACACAGCTATCGACCACAATATGTAGTACAATGCCAAAGCAGTAGGTCGCAGTAGGTGGCGAACATGAAGGCAATTTTCAACCAATCAGAAGTTGGATGTGCCAATACACTTCCTGCAAAAAAATCAACAAGCCACCATCTTTAAATGCCTCCGTGAGCCATTTAGCCAATGTAGCATTTATTTTTCAGCAAAGAAAGTGCAATAAAAGTGCAATAAACAAAACGGATACATTCACTGTGTGTTCTGCCTCTCATTTGTTGATGAAACAAAACTAACATCAACACAATTGACCACCAAGAGCGGATAGTTTAGTCTCACAAAAAGATCGCCGATTTTGTTAGCTTACATGCTAACACGATAGGGATATGCCATTATAACAGTATAGCATTGTGGCTAGCAGCTAACGTTAGCTCACGTTAGCCAGCCAGCACCAAACTGATGATATCAGGAGCTATCAGTAGCTAGATAACATTAGACAACGCCTCATGTATTAAACAAAGGTGAATAGATGACTGGCCCATTTTGTTTAATGCTTGTTAAGATTGAAAGAGGAGCTCTGAGCTAACAGGGTCTGGTAGCTAACGTTAGCTCACGTTAGCCAGCTGCTCATGCAATCGTTAATGCTAGCAGAATGAATGGATGTAAACTTTATTTAACAGATTGCAGAATGGGTACAATACAATACGGCTCAATACAAACAATTGTTAAGGAAATGCAGACTGTTGTAGCTTGGACTGGGGTCCTTATAACAATAACTTGACAACACATGGTAGCTGCAGCTGTTTGGGACAGCTCTGTCGTCACCGGACGTTGGTGAGGGCACGCAGATGTCGGTATCTACTGCACATGGGCGTTGAGCAACAACGGCTCCGCGCAGATTACATGACACGTTGTCTGCGAGTTTTGGCGAGTATCCAAAACGGAAACACAATTTCAGCGTTGTCAGTAGGGCAACGCGTTATCCTGCCAAAACGGCATTTCTATTTAACTGGGACAGCAAACGTTCAGCAACAAAACAAAAACAAAACCCCCTGTGTAACCAGCGCCTAAGTTTCCTCCTAGCTTGTCAGTAAAGTGGTTGAAAATGCAGTTGTTTGTTGAAATGTGGTGGCCGGACAAGATTTTTGTAATAGTTTCTGCATCAAATATAAAAGATATTAATAATAATAATCATGATAATCATACAGATATTTTATATCATTTGAAAGCCCTAGTTGTTATCTTCAAAATGGTACTATATATTTACTTTGAGCATTCATTTTCATAATGGAATGTTGATGCTTATGGCTAAATATAATGTGCGATTTTGGCCACTTGTAGCGCCCATGAGCCGAACACACATCGGGCCGTGTTCGGTAGCGCCGAAGAGAAGCTTCACACACGAATCCACACAAGGAAAAACAGCGAAATATTTGTCTAAAAATTACATACGTAACTCCAAGCTGATCAAGCGTGTCCTTAGAATTCCGTACGTAAATCTAAGCAGATCAAGCTGTTTTTAGAATTCCGTACATAAATCTAAGCAGATCAAGCTGTTTTTAGAATTCCGTACATAAATCTAAGCAGATCAAGCGTGTTTTTATGATTTACGAAACACAAATTGAGAGGTGTGTGTGTGTGGATCGTTTTTACGATTGTGGATTCTACTTTTGCGTTTGTTTATTTTTGATAGAAATCTACCCCCATACTTTAAGGAAAGAACAGATGTGGTTCTTGTATAGTATAGTTTAGGTATAGTAAGTATAGCATAATGACAGAGTTAAAACTGTATATTGTATAGTAGTGTACATAGGACCCAGTGCTTTCTCAGGAATTTAGCATGTCTATTTTTATCATGCACATCTTATGTCTTCTTATTACCTGTTTTTAATTACCTGTTTTTTTTGGTCTATTTTATTATTAGTATGACCACCCACATTTCACTGTATGCCCTGGTATGTATGTGACAAATAAACCTCTTGAATCAAAATATAGGAGTTGTAGGTCGGAAATGATGGAATAGATTTACCAACGAAAAAGGTGTTTAGCCTGCCCCCCCCTCCCCTCTCCAGCTGACTCCACCCCCTCCCCTCTCCAGCTGACTCCCCCCCTCCCCTCTCCAGCTGACTCCCCCCCTCCCCTCTCCAGCTGACTCCCCCCCCCTCCCCTCTGCAGCTGACTCCCCCCCCTCTCCTCTCCAGCTGACTCCCCCCCTTCCCTCTCCAGCTGACTCCCCCGCCCCTCTCCTCTCCAGCTGACTCCCCCCCTCTTCTCTCCAGCTGACTCCCCCCCCTCTCCTCTCCAGCTGACTCCCCCCCTCCCCTCCTCTCCAGCTGACTCCCCCCCTCTTCTCTCCAGCTGACTCCCCCCTCCCCCCTCTCTGATGCCCCTCCCCCTCTCCTCCCCAGCTGACGCTGCTGTACCCCATCATCTTCTGCATGTGTGTCTCCTCTCCAGCTGCTGTACCCCATCATCTTCTGCATGTGTGTCTCCTCTCCAGCTGTCGCTGCTGTACCCCATCATCTTCTGCATGTGTGCCTTGTTCCTGGTGATCGTGCCTCTCTACAGCGACACAATCAACTCTCTGATTGGCATCGCCATTGCCCTATCGGGGGTGCCCGTCTACTTCCTGGGGATCCACCTGCCGGAGTCCCAGCGCCCGCCCATCGTCACCAAGATGCTCCGTGAGTTCCTCCGCTCTCATGTGCTGCTGGTCGCCATGGTGACACACACACACACACACACACACTTCAATGATTCATTGTTGGGCGGTACAGTACTACTAATAGGACTTTTTCGTAGTAATGATGAATAGTGTAATGAATTACTAACTACATTTCAGCAGGGGTGTAAAGTACTTGAGTAATTGTACTTCGTTACTGTTAATACTGTTTTGGGGGATTTGTACTTTACTCAAGTATTATTAGGTTTGTATACTTGTACTTTTACTCAATTACATTTCAGAGAAAATAAACATACTTTTTACTCCTTACATTTAAAATGCAGACCTACAAAGTACAAATCTCGCAGGTCCAACAATTTCAATTAGTATATTTGTTTCTCTGGCCAAACTAACGTTAACGCTATTAATCCTGCGACCGCTCTTTATTTAAAAACAGCCAATCAAATCCCCATCAATGGAAAATGAACCCGCCCATACCCATGCTGATTGGTCCTTGTGCAAGACTAGAAAGCGGGGATCTTTGATTAAACACCTGCTATCAGAAGAATAGACGGTCAGAAAAAAAGTTTACTTTTTAGTACTTAAGTACATTTAAAAGTAGAAACGTTTTTTTTAACTTTTACTCAAGTGTGTTTTTAGCCAGATACTCTGACTTTTACTTGAGTCAGATTTTGAGACTGTACCCATACTTTTACTTAATTATAATTTCTGGGTACTTTTTACACCCCTGCATTTCAGTGATAATATTACAGTTACAACTCATCACTTTGATTTTGTCAACACCAAAGGTGACAATAACACCATTGTTGATCTGTAATATATACAAACTGTGCTCACGACTTAGGTGCACATTGTAAGAGTACACACCTCTTCAAACAATATCTGAAAAGAAAAATACTAACCCTCTAACCTTTTTACTATTATGTACCCTAATACTATGCTACTATTCTTATACTACTACCTATCTTGCTAATATATGTCTATACTACTTTGCACTCAGACTCTAACATGTCTGACAGAAGGTTCCCAGTTCGATTCCCGCTCCTCCCGAGCAGCGTGTTGAGGTGTCCTTGAGCAAGACACTTAACCCCTAACTGCTCCTGATGAGCAGGTCGGCACCTTGCGTGGTCGCCTCTGCCGTCGGTGTGTGAATGTGAGGAACAAATATTGTAAAAGCTTTGGATAAAATAACTATATAAATGCACTGTTTACTGATCTATGAGCTGCTTTGCATCTTTAACCCTTTCACTGCCACACTACAGAAGGTTAACCCTTCACTACCACACTACAGAAGGTTAACCCTTTCACTATCACACTACAGACGGTACCTTCTGTAGTGTGGCAGTGAAAGGGTTCATATAATCTGTGTAATGACTGCCTCTCCCTCCCCTGTCTCCAGGTTCTCTCACCTACCTCACCCAGTACACCTGCCTGTGTGTTCTCACGGAGATGGACAAGAGCGAGTAGCCATGTTCAGCCCCTCCAGAACTCCATTACCCAGCAGCCCCTCCAGAACTCCATTACCCAGCAGCCCCTACAGAACTCCATTACCCAGCAGCCCCTCCAGAACTCCATTACCCAGCAGCCCCTCCAGAACTCCATTATCCAGCAGCCCCTCCAGAACACCATTACCCAGCAGCCCCTCTGCAGGTTCCCAGCCAACAGTCACCAGGGGACCAGAAAATGGATGTTTACTTGTTCTCACAGGAATAAAGGGAGATATGTATCACTTGAATGAAGTGACTGATTTAAGGTGGAGGAGGGAATCATACCACTGGGGTGCTAGGGACAAACTCTGTCTGTTTAAACCTTTTAGTTTTGATTTATTAAAGAAGCCTTTTAAGTGCCTATGAAAAAAAAATCTATTTTCACCCTAGAAGGAGCTGCCAGATGATGAGGATGCAGCAGATGTTATTGTGAGGCTGTGTTGTGTTTAAATGATGAGGATGCAGACAGATGTTATTGTGAAGCTGAGGCTGTGTTTAAATGATGAGGATGCAGACAGATGTTATTGTGAAGCTCCTGTCTGAGGCTGTGTTGTGTTTCAACTGGAGGAGATGCTTAGTCTAGCGTTTCCAGTCCAGAGGGGATGGAGTGTAGAAAACATAGGCTGCATTTGCACAGGCAAAGAAATCCGACACAGATCTGTTTTTAACGGGTGTCTAAATGGTGGCGGTACCTGCACCCCTAAAAGTGAAAGTCTCCACTACAAGGTTACATAGTCCTTATTCTAAATCAAATCAAATCAAATCAAATGTATTTGTAAGGCCCGACAACACACGTTAATGTCCCCATGGGCCGGACACGTCTTCTTTAAACAAGTCAAGAAGAAACATCACAATAAATCAAGAACAAAACAAAAACACCATAAAGTCCAATTTTTTTTAAATAAATGCAAAATAAATGCAACACTCCCAGTTAAGGAAAAACTCACTAAAACCTAGCAATAGGAAAAAATGCACCACAGGCAATGTGGAGGAGAGAAACCTTAGAAGGGCCGTTCAAGGGGGGATCTCCCTTCTTAGATGTCGGTGATAGTAGTGTTGCAGTAAAAACAGGCGAACAGTTGATAAGCATGCACTCATAATATTCTGATGTATATTAGTGGTAACGTGCAAAATGCACGAGGGCAGATTCTCTGAACATGAGTCGTGCCCTTCCTGCTGGCCTGTATATTTTCCCCAACGGAGTTTCACAAACCGAACGCGGAAGTGAAACTCCGTTGGGGAAAATATACACGCGGCCTGCCGTACAGAACCACCACTAGGGGGCAGAGTGAGCAGACTGAGCTCTACTACTGCCTTTGTCTTTTGGTCATTATATACTTGCTGTATGTCCTTGTATTTGTACCTGGGTTTTGCGGTTCAAATTCCATTGTTTTGAGGTCACAGATAATATATATTATGTTATTCTCCTTTTCATTTAGTATCCAGGAAATCAGACCAAGCACTTTGAGTGATTATAGGCCGGAACCTCCAACCTGTAGAGGCTCATCCTAAACACGCCTGTTTACTGTAGAGGCTCATCCTAAACACGCCTGTTTACTGTAGAGGAGGCTCTCATCCTAAACACGCCTGTTTACTGTAGAGGCTCATCCTAAACACGCCTGTTTACTGTAGAGGAGGCTCTCATCCTAAACACGCCTGTTTACTGTAGAGGAGGCTCTCATCCTAAACACGCCTGTTTACTGTAGAGGCTCATCCTAAACACGCCTGTTTACTGTAGAGGAGGCTCATCCTAAACACGCCTGTTTACTCTAGAGGAGGCTCTCATCCTAAACACGCCTGTTTACTGTAGAGGAGGCTCATCCTAAACACGCCTGTTTACTGTAGAGGAGGCTCTCATCCTAAACACGCCTGTTTACTGTAAAGGCAGCACACACTTCATATCTGTGATGATGTAGAATTTATTTAATTACATAATAATTATATGTAATTGTCTTCAACTATTCAAGATCAGACTTGGGCAAACGCTGTATTTGAGTACCGTAATTTATTATGTTCAAAATAGTATTTGAAATCATCAGGTTCTCTTTCTTTTTGTTTGATTAAATGTGTCTAATGTAATTATTTTGTTTAAACCTTTCTCATATTCTGCTCTAAATGCGTTCCATCACTTAAAGGAACACGCCAACTTTTTGGGAAATTTGCTTATTTGCCATCTACCCTGGAGTTAGACGAGCAGATGCATCCTTTTCTTCTCTGTGCGTGCATTATGGGCTTAGGGAACAGCCGCACCGTTATGCTAGCTTAGCGTCATTCACTGGAAGTAGTTGTGCCAGTGTAGCCTAGTTCCCAACAGTCACGAAATACACTCCAAAACGTTCCTGTATACATGTTGTGACCGGTGTATTTACCACGTGGAGAAATACAATTAAAAAAAAATTACATTTTGGTTTTCTAAGCAGATTATATACTCAATCTTTTTTTGGCGAACCACTGCTGCCTGGGCGCAGTGATTTCACACATCACCTCAAAAGCCCTGTTGTAACTATAGAAACTGGCTAAACAATGAAGACACATTTATGCTCTTTTCTTTGGTCATAGACCTGTTCATTTAACCTGAACTCCTGAGTAAACAAAATAGGTTAGCCAATTTACGAGTAGCCTAATATAGCACCAGTCAGCAAGCGAACGTAGCAATCAAGTGGGATGCAGGGACCGGAGGATTATACTAGGATAGTGCAGCAAAGTTACGTCCTATTCATCAATCTCACAATATTCGCTAACGTTAGACAGATGGAATACAGCCTTCCATCTAAAAACATAACTCTTACCAGTCATGGTTGCCAGTGTTTCACTTTGGGGGACCCTGATGTAAACAAGACGAAAGTCTTTCTCTGGTCTGCATCCCCTTAACAATTGTGTGTATTGAGCCGTACTGTATTGTACCCATTCTGCAATGTTAACACTTTGATTGCCTAAGGCTAAATTCATGATATACCATCCCTTGCCAGCTCCATTTGTCTATGGAGAAGTTCCCCTTCTTTGCAGGGCTATAACTTTTTAAATTCTATTGCTAAATTGCCATTATTAGGGCCCATTCAAGGTCCTATATGTATTGTTCATTGTGTAGCAACGTTAAACTTTTTCATTCACATATTCATAGTAAAATATGGTCTAAAGTATAAGTATGTTTTCATCTCTTTCTGCAGCTTTCTCCAGAACGTGATTTATAGCCCCAAATGCATTATATTGATGATGAAATACAGTTTGGTAGGAATCTGTGCGAGATCAAAAATTTCAATTGGACGTACTTCTAGAAGTTTCTACGTATCATCTGATGATGACCGGATGGGCGGGGGGTCGTTTATAATTCCGTGGGCAGCGTTATATCATTCATCTAGTGTGGGTGATATGATCATCAGAGCAGTTTATATCAAACACGTTCAAAAATAACGCTGAATCTTACCGTATCTTCCTCGCGCCGTTGGACGATGAGCGTGGAACTGAAATATTCCTATTATGGGATGTAGAAATACGCGATCTATTTCCAGGTTGTATAATAGTATATACGTCCAAATCATGTTGTTTATCGAGTTATTGGCAACGGATCGCTATGTATTGTGTCGAGATCGAGTCCCGGGACCTATAGAGAGTGCCCGGAAGTAATATGGACGATCAGCACTTCATCCACATAACTTCCTGTTTGGCGCTTCTGCCGATCGGCCACCAGATGGCGCTCTTGAACCGCTAGAGCAGGGGTCGGGAACCTATGGCTCACGAGCCATATATGGCTCTTCTGGTGACAGCATATGGCTCCCAGAAATTTTTGAGTAAAAAAAAAATATATATATATATTTTTTTTTTTATTTATACTTGTGATATTTCTTAATAATACTGTGTCATTTTAAAGTAAACAGAAATTAGTTTTGAAGATACAGCTAATAGTATCTGTAGCTGAAGATATAGCGAGCAGAGCTGGCGAGGGAACACAAGTGGACAGAAATAAAAAATCTTCAACCTGAAGACCAGCTGATTCTTAAAACTTGGAACGAGCTTCCTGTGACATACCACACAATGCAGCGTGAGTATTGCCGTATTGACCATGTTTGGCTCTACATATGCATGTGGGCAGTCATTCCCGCATATGAGGAACATTAAGACCAACCTACGCTCACGTTTAACTGATGGAAGCCTCAACGCCTGCATGAAGCTCAACCTCAGCACGTATGAACCAGATTACAAGGCCATCAGCAAAACCATGCAGCACCAGAAGTCGCATTAAAAGTAAGACATATTTAATTTATTATACGTTAAAAATACTATATGGCTCTCAATGAAATATATTTAGAAATATTTGGCTTTTATGGCTCTCCCAGTCAAAAAGGTTCCTGACCCCTGCGCTAGAGGATTGAGAGAAGCTCAGAACTGTGTGTGAAGGCTGCGGATGGAAAATATGATTCCGATCACAGATTTTTGAAATATTGATATTAAAGACGAGTTACGGCGTCCTCGGCAACTTGAGCATGGCGGGGAAGGACGCCTAAACACGTTTTCGGCACTTAAAGTGTTAACGTTTTCAATCAATCAATGGATGGGATTTTTTCACAATAGTAATCTTGTGCAAAATGCTCTGAGCAAACACGATTGTTCTTGATTATTCCTATTGGTGTGTTGGAATCTATGTTCAGAGCAAGTAGCCATAGCTTCAACCGGTCCGGATCTTTAGTCGCTAACTTAGTCACATTGGTTATTGACGGAAGTGAGGTGATTATGAGATCACTGCACCCAGGCAGCAGTGGTTCGGCAAAGAATTGTTCAGGGTATCTGCTTAGAAAACTAAAATGTCTAATTATTATATATATTTTTTCCCCATGTGGTAAATACACAGGTCACAGCAACGTTTGAGTGTTTTTTCTTTTTAATCCACCTTTTCTCCTTATTATTCTCCCATCCCAATTTCGCCTCGCCAATTCTCCCTTCAATTCTCCCCTCCCCTGCCTTGAACGTTGCTAGACTACGCCTCCCACTGGTCGGCTGCAGTGAGGACGAGGCCTTGCATCACGTCACGTGTCCCCTCCGGTACGCGTGTATGCTTTTACCAACCCAGTTGTGTTTCCGGGTTCGAGTTTTGCGCCGATTGGCCACTGACCTACAACCCCCCTCGCTATCGCCTTTGGGGCGTGAGATATGAAGACCGATTTAACTGGGTATAGGAAGGCAGTAATAATAAACACTCGACGAAACAGCTATTACCAGACAATTACAACAGCAGTGGTGCCTGCTTCAAATGTCACGTATTATAGGCTATAAGCCCGTGTAGATCTATTCGGAATAATAAACAATTGCCACCCTCTAGCAAAACATGACACAATGTGATCCTATCTCCGATAGAGCGGCTGGTCGCAGAGACGCGAGTTGAACGAACGCATCTAAATCCCCAGAAGGACCGACAGTGTTACGTTTTTATCTCATTTATTGTATAGTTCATCAATAAAACATATCTTTTGACCAGCAGTTATCTGTTCACTCAATCATCGACACCATTTGAGATGTTTTCCCATTTATTTTGAAAGCTTTATTTTGTATACACATCTACATATTTACAAAAAAAAGTTTATTTTTCAACAAGCATTCAAGAGGACAATCAGAGTGTAAAGGGGGAATGTTGAACCAAACACACAACGAAAATAACCCTCCACACTTTCAAATATGCACAATCTACCACACGCTTACATGTACACACACACACACTACCATGCACAAAATGCAAACACGCACGCGGCCCGGAACATCTCACTAACTTAACATAGTGTTAACTGCACAACGCATACAAGGCATACCACGCTAATGTGCAACATTTCTAACACGCTTCCACTTGGAAAACACACACACACACCCACCCACACACAAGTTCACGCCACCGGTTAAAAAAAAAAAAAGGACACTCTGGACCCGTCTAGAAATAACACTGCGTGTCTCCTTCAGCGTCTACAGGTGGACTCGGTAGACTGTACGCCCATTAAACCACGGGATACACATACACAGGGATGCAGCCAGTTCATATATCCAGCAACTTGTTTTGTTTTGCATCCATACACTCATCCAATCCTCAGTAACTAGTGTCAAGAAAGCGCCGTTAATGCTATAAACATGGCATACAAGACCAACACATCAACCAATAAGACTCAAATCGACCAGTCTCAAATCCGGCCCTCTTTTCAACCATCCTCCAATCCCAACCGTTGCTTTCCTCGGACAAACCTTGCAACGGTCGTCATTGGAGGATCAAGAGATGAGTGCAGAGTTTGAGATGGGTCCATTGGTGGTCTGACTGATAACCCCCGCCCATATCATAACAGGGTACTTTCTCAGTGAAGCTCATGTCTCAGAGAAAGCAGTTTTTAAAAACGAATGATTTTGTTTTCAGAAATGTCATACATTTCTCCCGTCAGACTTGAGCCTTTGAAGCGAAGCCCAGATGATGTGCTACAACGCAGGCGGCCCAGATGGATCATTTACACCGACCGGTTTGGATAACAGGTTGTGATCCCATCGTCCATTTTTTTTATATGCATCTATTAAAAGCTGCAATAATTGTTTTCCGACGAAATTTTTCACATTTTCAAAACATACGACACGGTCATGAGAGGGTCTCATTGAGTCATGGTGTCCTTCTCATCGAGTTTCTTTCCTTTATTTCCTTGTTGACAACATGCACCTACAGTTACACCTATTTTTCAACAATTCTAGGAAAGTGTCCTTGTAGTTGACAAATCTTAATCTCTTAATTACATCAATATTGTGCGGTGAGAGCAGTATTTTAGTAGGTTAACCCGTTAAGCCCGGCACCAGATTTATTTAACGTTGCACAAATAGATGAATACAGTACGAATGGACCTTGTAGCTGAGGAGCAATTATTCATTTACTTGGGTATGTACTTTTCTGATTATTTTTTTGAAAATATGGCTAAGGTTTAACTCTGCAACGAGCAGTTTTTTTTTATACGCACATATTTAGCTAATAACACTTAAAATCATTGGTAAACAAACAGTGCTGAAGATATACTTTGACTGCTGTTTTGACTGGGTTAGGGTCTTTACTCTTGGCTACATTTGAAAAAGAAACACAACCTTCACTTAATACTAGGGCTGTCAAAGTTAATGCTTTACCTTGAGATTAATTTAAATTATTTAAAGCATTAAAATAAATGTATAGATTAATCTATGGAGTGAAAAATGTTCAACGTTCTGAACTTTCAGCAGTATCTTTGCTTGTTCTTTTTTTGCATTGACTCATGCACCTTTTTGAAAATCATCTGACATGAAGATGGAACACATTTTTGTTGTTAATATGATTTATATTACTGGTAGTTCATACGAGACATTATCGTTCTCTAAGCCAATCTGCACTTTAACATAGGCCTGGGCTGTTTTTATTTCTGTTAGCGCCGCGGATATAAGAAAGCGGTCTGGCTGAGTCAATGTTGATGGTTTTGTTGAACATTTGTATTTCACAGGAGAGAAACTATTCAAAGAAAGCTATTAAAATAGTCTTTGAATCTAAATAGACTTTCTTTGTGTTGATTTTACATTAATTCGATGATTTTACTCAAGTAAATATCTGTTACAAGCTTCGGTCTTAACACTTTGATTGCCACTCACAAGTTCTCGGATTTATAATAGTTACGTTGAAAGCCACTCACGAGATTTCAGATTCTTTCGAATGGTGATCAGGAATTGGAATATACCAGTTGGATACCATCTGATGTCAGGTAAGGAATCTATGTTATCAGTGTTAGGATAATCAGACTAGTTTTGATGAAGATATAAGCTGTTTTGTGAAATGTGCTCTATCGGTTTCACTGTAAAATCCATGCTCGGCTCGAATGGGCGTGCGTGTACGTATAATATTGATCATCTAGCGTTTATTTGAAAACGATTCATAAATAGGCCGACAAATATCAACGTTCTGGAATATTCCAGTAAAAGACGATTATCACAGAATGGCCGAGAATGGGCTGTTTTTTTTTATACCTCAAACGGGCGCTTTTCAAAATGCTCTCAAACGGAAATGAAGTGTTAAAAAACCAATCTGCCTTGACAGCACTGACTGGAAAATGATTCTTTGATAAGCGACGGGCAGATTAGACACATAGCCATAATTTAAAACATAGATTAGGCGATATAAACGTTAACATTGAAGTGGATGGTGGCATTCAAGCACTATTCAAGCACCTGGTGGCACTGAAAGTGTTAAGTAGAAAAGCTATTTTGAATCTAGATAAATTACAGAAAATTGTGAGATTAATTTGTTATTTTTTTTTAATCTATTGACAGCACTACTTAATACGGACTGTATTGATCCATTTGTGCAACGTTAAATACATCTCGGCCCGGTACCAGGTTAAGCATTTCATGTTCATTTCATGTTGTTAAGTCGAGATGCACAGTCTTTCCAATAAACAGGTTGCGGGGCCAAGCTTCCTGCGTCGGCCGAGGCTCCGGTCTCTTCAACACGTCTCAGTGTCCCTCGTTGTTTTAATAGATCCGAGTCATAAAGAAACTGTTTGGGGTTTGTGCTCCTAGTATCTCCTGCTGTCTGAAGAGGAGCGTTTGGCCCCAGATATGACCATACAGCAGACTTAACAACCTAATAGGCCATTTTAGGCACATGACCTTGTTCAAAAACCAGGAAATGCCCCAAGAGATTGTTGTATCAGTGAATCTTTAACATTGTGCTGGCAATGCAGTGTTATATTTATTATTTATTTATTATTATTTATATTATGTGATGTATTTACAACAAGTCTTTTGTTTTGGCAGAACAGGGAGGAGGTGGCTCTTAAGTTTGTTTATGTCTCATTGCTGCCCTCTAGTGGTCAAAAAACGCTTATTGCAGCTTCTATGAACCTCTAACATGTGAGCACATCTCCTGATCCGTCGGGAGCAGGGCAGGTGGTGTTTCTAGAGCGGGAACGACGGGAGGCCTAGAGATCAGTCAGAGTCATCCTTATCACCGTCTTCCTCGTCGTCATAGTTCCCGTCGGCACGGCGATTCAGGTCCCGCAGAAGCGCCCTCTGATAGCTCTCCCAGCTCCTCCTGTAGTAGGAGTGGTCCTGCTCCCAGTGACCTGCACAGAGAACAGACCCTTTATAGCTCTCCCAGCTCCTCCTCCCAGTAACCGGCAGAGATAACAGAAGAACCCTTTATAGCTCTCCCAGTTCCTCCTCCCAGTAACCTGCACAGGTCTGTGAGGTGAGTTTGTGAGTCTGTGAGGTGAGTTTGTGAGTCTACAAGGTGAGTTTGTGGGTCTACAAGGTGAGTTTGTGGGTCTACAAGGTGAGTTTGTGGGTCTACAAGGTGAGTTTGTGGGTCTACAAGGTGAGTTTGTGAGTCTACTCTACAAGGTGAGTTTGTGGGTCTGTGAGGTGAGTTTGTGAGTCTACAAGGTGAGTTTGTGGGTCTACAAGGTGAGTTTGTGGGTCTACAAGGTGAGTTTGTGGGTCTACAAGGTGAGTTTGTGGGTCTACAAGGTGAGTTTGTGAGTCTACTCTACAAGGTGAGTTTGTGGGTCTACAAGGTGAGTTTGTGGGTCTACTCTACAAGGTGAGTTTGTGAGTCTACTCTACAAGGTGAGTTTGTGAGTCTACTCTACAAGGTGAGTTTGTGAGTCTACTCTACAAGGTGAGTTTGTGAGTCTACTCTACAAGGTGAGTTTGTGAGTCTACTCTACAAGGTGAGTTTGTGAGTCTACTCTACAAGGTGAGTTTGTGAGTCTACTCTACAAGGTGAGTTTGTGAGTCTACTCTACAAGGTGAGTTTGTGAGTCTACTCTACAAGGTGAGTTTGTGGGTCTACTCTACAAGGTGAGTTTGTGAGTCTACTCTACAAGGTGAGTTTGTGAGTCTACTCTACAAGGTGAGTTTGTGAGTCTACTCTACAAGGTGAGTTTGTGAGTCTACTCTACAAGGTGAGTTTGTGAGTCTACAAGGTGAGTTTGTGGGTCTACAAGGTGAGTTTGTGGGTCTACAAGGTGAGTTTGTGAGTCTACTCTACAAGGTGAGTTTGTGGGTCTACAAGGTGAGTTTGTGAGTCTACTCTACAAGGTGAGTTTGTGGGTCTACAAGGTGAGTTTGTGGGTCTACAAGGTGAGTTTGTGAGTCTACTCTACAAGGTGAGTTTGTGAGTCTACTCTACAAGGTGAGTTTGTGAGTCTACTCTACAAGGTGAGTTTGTGAGTCTACTCTACAAGGTGAGTTTGTGAGTCTACTCTACAAGGTGAGTTTGTGAGTCTACTCTACAAGGTGAGTTTGTGGGTCTACTCTACAAGGTGAGTTTGTGAGTCTACTCTACAAGGTGAGTTTGTGAGTCTACTCTACAAGGTGAGTTTGTGAGTCTACTCTACAAGGTGAGTTTGTGAGTCTACTCTACAAGGTGAGTTTGTGAGTCTACTCTACAAGGTGAGTTTGTGAGTCTACTCTACAAGGTGAGTTTGTGAGTCTACTCTACAAGGTGAGTTTGTGAGTCTACTCTACAAGGTGAGTTTGTGAGTCTACTCTACAAAGTGAGTTTGTGAGTCTACTCTACAAGGTGAGTTTGTGAGTCTACTCTACAAGGTGAGTTTGTGAGTCTACTCTACAAGGTGAGTTTGTGAGTCTACTCTACAAGGTGAGTTTGTGGGTCTACAAGGTGAGTTTGTGAGTCTACTCTACAAGGTGAGTTTGTGAGTCTACTCTACAAGGTGAGTTTGTGAGTCTACTCTACAAGATGAGTTTGTGAGTCTACTCTACAAGGTGAGTTTGTGGGTCTACAAGGTGAGTTTGTGAGTCTACTCTACAAGATGAGTTTGTGAGTCTACTCTACAAGGTGAGTTTGTGGGTCTACAAAGTGAGTTTGTGAGTCTACTCTACAAGGTGAGTTTGTGAGTCTACTCTACAAGGTGAGTTTGTGAGTCTACTCTACAAGGTGAGTTTGTGAGTCTACTCTACAAGGTGAGTTTGTGGGTCTACTCTACAAGGTGAGTTTGTGGGTCTACAAGGTGAGTTTGTGGGTCTACAAAGTGAGTTTGTGGGTCTACAAAGTGAGTTTGTGAGTCTACTCTACAAGGTGAGTTTGTGGGTCTACTCTACAAGGTGAGTTTGTGGGTCTACTCTACAAGGTGAGTTTGTGGGTCTACAAAGTGAGTTTGTGGGTCTACTCTACAAGGTGAGTTTGTGAGTCTACTCTACAAAGTGAGTTTGTGAGTCTACTCTACAAGGTGAGTTTGTGAGTCTACTCTACAAGGTGAGTTTGTGAGTCTACTCTACAAGGTGAGTTTGTGAGTCTACTCTACAAGGTGAGTTTGTGAGTCTACTCTACAAGGTGAGTTTGTGGGTCTACTCTACAAGGTGAGTTTGTGAGTCTACTCTACAAGGTGAGTTTGTAGCTTCTGGAACCTACCCACATATCGCTCCTCCCCGTCTCCGTCGCTCTCCTCGTCAGGGTAGTCGTTCCTCCAGTTTCTTTCCTCGTTCTCATCATCTTCGTCCTCATAAACCTCCTCCTCGTGAACCACAAGGTCTGGCACCTGTAGGACCAACATCCAGTCAGTCAGTCAGTCAGTCATGTGGAGGAAACTATACTATAAGTCGAACCAAAAGGAGAAAATATCCTAATAGAAATATGGAATAAGTTCTGCTATGAAGAAAACCCTGGAGATTACTTTCTTTCCCCATCATGTACAGACACCACCATCAAGCAGCACCTCTCCGTGACATGGCAGTGTTCCTGCTGTACTGTATTTAAATAATCAAACAATAAAAGATACAGCTAAATCAACCAGCTGAACATCGCATTCTTCTTAACGTGAATAAACAAGCAGCTTGGCAACAGCCAAGTCATCTTGTAAAAATGAGATAATTACTAGACACTACTAGCATAGTTACCACCAGGGACAAACCTACAAGATAATACCAGAGACACTAGAATAGTTACCACCAGGGACAAACCTACAAGATAATACCAGAGACACTAGAATAGTTACCACCAGGGACAAACCTACAAGATAATACCAGAGACACTAGAATAGTTACCACCAGGGACAAGCCTACAAGATAATACCAGAGACACTAGAATAGTTACCACCAGAGACAAGCCTACAAGATAATACCAGAGACACTAGAATAGTTACCACCAGGGACAAACCTACAAGATAATACCAGAGACACTAGAATAGTTACCACCAGGGACAAACCTACAAGATAATACCAGAGACACTAGAATAGTTACCACCAGGGACAAACCTACAAGATAATACCAGAGACACTAGAATAGTTACCACCAGGGACAAACCTACAAGATAATACCAGAGACACTAGAATAGTTACCACCAGGGACAAACCTACAAGATAATACCAGAGACACTAGAATAGTTACCACCAGGGACAAACCTACAAGATAATACCAGAGACACTAGAATAGTTACCACCAGGGACAAACCTACAAGATAATACCAGAGACACTAGAATAGTTACCACCAGGGACAAACCTACAAGATAATACCAGAGAAGAGACACTAGAATAGTTACCACCAGGGACAAGCCTACAAGATAATACCAGAGACACTAGAATAGTTACCACCAGAGACAAGCCTACAAGATAATACCAGAGACACTAGAATAGTTACCACCAGGGACAAGCCTACAAGATAATACCAGAGACACTAGAATAGTTACCACCAGGGACAAACCTACAAGATAATACCAGAGACACTAGAATAGTTACCACCAGGGACATTGTGGATGAAAACATCGGCTCCCTATTGTAGGGCTGGGCGATATGGCCTATATATGATATCACGATATTTTCTGACCTTTCGGCGATACACACCACAATGTTTTTATTTTCCCCCCAAACAATTCATTATGAGGCTTACCAAGACAGTATTTGAGTTTGCAAGCTAACATTAAAGACAAAATAAAATACCCATGCATTTAGCATTTTTATATTATATATTAGATTTAGATTATTAGATTATATATTGCATATATTTAGCAATGAGATATTATATGATTTAGATATGAAATATGATTAATTGAAAATGGGGGACCCCGATGTAAACAAGACGAAAGTCTTTCTCTGGTCTGCATCCCCTTAACAATTGTATGTATTGAGCTGTACTGTACCCATTCTGCAATATGTTAATAAAGTTTTAAATCAATCAATCAATCAATAAATAGCATTTTAGCATTTTTATGAAACTACTGTATATGTATGTCTCTAAATGTTTTGATGAATTGAAAAAGGAGGACCCTTATGTAAAAAAGCCGAAAGTCTTTGTCTGGTCTTCATCCTCCAGTCCACTGTACTGTATTGTACACATTCTGCAATCTGTTAATAAAGTTTTCATTCATTCATCATTCAGACGGCAAACAGAATAATTTGGTTGACAGTCGAGTCTGCCAATTACGTCACACCGCTTGCACCCGCCCTGCTGTTCTTAGCACCAATCGGCAAGCGTGTTGTGAAGTTGTTTACTTCCAGGGTCCTCCATTGATTTTGACGAGTGCTCACAACATAGCTACTAACATTAGCTCCCCGCGGCCGACGACTAGATTACCAGCGCTCCGCAGGATGACTAAAACAAGGCATAATGATTTTACTGCAACGAATGTTATAATAAAAGCCTTGCCATACATCTGTCTGATTGAAAACTTTATTAACAGACCGCAGAATGGGCACAACTCAGTCAGCACGGGCTGAGATATGCAAGTCGTATGTTACCCGTTGCTATGTTCGGGTAAATACGCTGATGTTATTGAACGTAGGGCTGCAACTAATGACTAATTTGGTAGTCGACTAATCTGCCGATTTTTTCGATTAGTCGACTAATCGAAAACCAATGTAAACAACAACAAAAAAAAACAAAAAAAAAACATATTTTTTTTTATCTTTTTTTTTTTATTACCTATCTTTGTGAAAGTGGCTTCTCAGCTCTGGTCCAGCTGAAGACAGAGCAGAGGAACAGATTGGACATTGAGCATGACCTCAGAGTTGCTTGTCTACCATCACCCCAGACTTTGAGACTCTTGTCAGGACCAAACAACAACATCATAACATGATGATCCCATAGCAAATTAAAATAATGACTCATGAAACATTTGAATTTGGATCTTTAAGCCACTTTAAATGAAAATGTATTTGAAGAACAATACAGCAATCACTCATAACAAGATAAATAAATTAAATAATACAAATTAAAGTGGAAGTGTACTTTAAATAACTTTTGTTTGCTGTGTGTGAGAGGAGTCCGTGTGTGTGTGTATGTGTGTGTGTCTTACTCTGATCGCTGTGTGAGTGAGAGGAGTGTGTGTACTGTGTAATTTGTGTGTGTGTCTTACTCTGATCGCTGTGTGAGTGAGAGGTGTGTACTGTGTAATTTGTGTATGTGTGTGTCTTACTCTGATCGCTGTGTGTGAGTGAGAGGAGTGTGAATGTGTCTGTGTCTTACTCTGATCGCTGTGTGTGAGTGAGAGGAGTGTGAATGTGTGTGTGTCTTACTCTGATCGCTGTGTGTGAGAGAGAGGAGTGTGAATGTGTGTGTGTCTTACTCTGATCGCTGTGTGTGAGTGAGAGGAGTGTGTATGTGTGTGTGTCTTACTCTGATCGCTGTGTGTGAGTGAGAGGAGTGTGTATGTGTGTGTCTTACTCTGATCGCTGTGTGTGAGTGAGAGGAGTGCGTGTGTAATGTATTGTGTGTCTAGTCTGATCATCATCTCCTGCAGGGGAACAATGTTTTCAATGTCCAAAATTTGCTATGGGATCATCATGTTATGATGTTGTCTGGAACCCTAAGAAGCCACTCTCACAAAGATAGGTAGTGCAAAAAAAAAAAAAAAAAAAAAAAAAAAAAAATTTTTTTTTTTTTTTAATGACTAATCGACGCAACAATTTCTCGTCGACGATTTTTTTTATAATCGACGTCGTCGATTATGTCGACTAATCGTTGCAGCCCTAAACATGTAACTAATATAACGTTAATGCCACAAAACGAATGCCTTTGGTAATCACAAGTAGTAACTTGTTCAAAAGTTTGAACGTGTGGACCAGATTGACACGACACAATCCTCTTGGGCAAAACATCACGATATCCACGATACGTTTAAAAAGTGTATTGTTAATGAACTGTACCCGATATTTATATAATATCGTCATATCGCCCAGCCCTACCATATTGTATTACTATTGTTTACTCCAGCAGTTCTCACACTATGGGTCGCGACCCAAAGTGGGGTCGTGGGTAGGTGTCAGTGGGGTAACTGGCATTGGCAAGTAAATTTTTTTTTTTTTAAGTTTTTTTTCTTTCTGGCAACATATTTTGGCTAAATATGCCTTGTTTTATAAATGTGTATTGATAACATAGTGCTGTAATAAAATGTTCTAATAAATATGCATGATCAAGTTCAACGTGTGCTTTTATTTTGATATTCCTTAATTCCACGTTGAAATTACACAATACATTAATTTAACACAATGGCGCCCAAGGACGTATATCTCTGTGTTTCGATTCCACCCGTTGTGGACAGAGGCACGGATAAATCCGTGGCAAGTTGTTATTGCTTTTATTCCATTTTAATAACCTATTCAAGGTCGCAGAGCGGCACTGCAGATCTACCCTACTCTATGAATTCGACAAAGTGCAATACCAGCCAGATCCTCTTAGGGGCGCTATCGCGATAATGCAGTGTTCCCTGTGGCCGAACGGTGGACTCTTTTTTTTTTAATACTTTCAATGGAGATTTCAGCTGGATTCTGGATGTGTAGCCTGTAGCTTGGATTACGTTTTCCATCGCAGATTTCACCATGCAATAAAGGGGATTTATCATCAGCCAATGGACATATCGATCTACCAGATGGCGATCGATAACGGGGAAATGCTCGGGGGGGGGGGGATCAGCCCGGACCGCGGTAAGATCTTTTTCACGTAAAGTACAGCCCAATCGGGCATTATTATGATACTCAACCAGGCGTTCGGCCTGTGAGGCTAATGAGGCTAACGCGGTTATTGGTAATCGATAATCAGAAACGACGTCCCCCGCCCCCCCCCCCCCCTTTCATGCATACATGCTTTGGGATCGTGCCGATCATATGCAGTTTGAGTTATTTCTGTAGCATCTGTAAAACGGAAATTTAGCCCTATATCTAGCCTTCCAGAAAATATACTAGTCCCAAATACCATATAACGCTTATATTCACGGCGCTATAAAATGAGAACCTATTGATGATTTTTTTCCCCTTTAAGCCATTTTGAAGGGACGGTTTATGGACTCAATTGACAATGAGAATGGACAGATAGCAATACTATAAAGTATAGATTTAGCTGTACAAACAGCCCCACGTTTGTTTACATTCCCCAGTCCTCTTGATAATAATTAGACTCATCCCAATGGGGGACCCTGATGTAAACAAGACGAAAGTCTTTCTCTGGTCTGCATCCCCTTAACAATTTTTAACAATTGTGTGTATTGAGCTGTACTGTATTGTACCCATTCTGCAATCCGTTAATACAATTTTAATTCAATCACTCACTCTTAGGGCTGGGCGATATGGCCTCTAAATGATATCGCCATATCACGATACACGATATATATATCGCGATATTTTGACATTTCCTCTAAAGCACTTAAAAATGCTTGATTTAACCCTTTGATGCATACAGTCACGCCAATATGATGATTATAATAAGTCCCTGCAAAATATGTTTCCATTATTAAACCATGAAGATGCTTTAAAAAATAATTAAATGAAAATGTACTAAGAGTAGTCTACTGACACTAATAAAAAATGTATTTACATCTAAGACAATTTATATGAAATGTTTATATCAACTATCCAGTTAGTATTTATACTGTAACGTTTAGCCACTTTAAATCATTGAAAAAGAGAAGAAAAAAAAAAGGAGAGAGAGAGAGAGACCCCCTCGGGTTTTGTTTTAGGTTCGCGTTTTGAGCGTCTAAGCTGCCGTAGGCGATGACGTCACACTCTAATGTAAACAGGAAGAGTTTAAGACACTGAGATGGAAACTGGATGCTGATATAAGGAAACGAATAACTAATAAATATGAAGTTATCTTTAAACCTCTGTTGTCAAGCGTCGTCAATATAACCCACCCCCTTTTCTCACTAATGGAACTAGTGTCGTGGAGTCCGCTTTGAGCTAACGCTAGCAGCTAAGAGCTAGCAGCTAAGACGTTAGCTTAGCCTATTATGGTTTAACTTAGCAGCTAACGTTAGCCCATTGCATGTCATTGAAGGTCCGCACTGGTCTGTGTAATTAAATTACAATTGCATGTCATTTAAGGTCCGCGCTGGTCTGTCTATAATGAAATGAGAGGAACGCTCTGCACTAAAGCAAGTCTCATATCAGCCGCGACGTGACAACATATACTCGATGTTCACGATATAGTAATTTACTACATCTCACGTAGAGCAAGCCGCGATACATCGAGTATACTCGATATATCGCCCAGCCCTACTCACCCTTTGCTCAAATCATTCATCCATCCGTCCGTCCATCCATCCACCCACACACCAGCTCTCCCTCCTCGGCGTAGGCCCTGACGGAGAGGATGTCCTGGATCCAGCCGGGGGCCACTGTCTCCTGGTAGTACAGGTCGTAGACGTAGTCCTCGTCCTGCTCCCGGTGCTCCGCCCCCAGCTCCTCCCCCGACACGCTCAGACGCTCACGCAGCAGCTTCATGTTGTTGCACAGGATCACTTCCGGGTCGACGTCCAGGTCCTGTGGGGAACGAGGAGGGCGGGAAGAGAGGGGGGCAGAGTAAGTCATCACTACTGCCATCCAGAGGCAGAGTAAGTCATCACTACTGCCATCCAGAGGCAGAGTAAGTCATCACTACTGCCATCCAGAGGCAGAGTAAGTCATCACTACTGCCACCCAGAGGCAGAGTAAGTCATCACTACTGCCATCCAGAGGCAGAGTAAGTCATCACTACTGCCATCCAGAGGCAGAGTAAGTCATCACTACTGCCATCCAAAGGCAGAGTAAGTCATCACTAGCCATCCAGAGGCAGAGTAAGTCATCACTACTGCCATCCAGAGGCAGAGTAAGTCATCACTACTGCCATCCAGAGGAAGAGTAAGTCATAACTAGCCATCCAGAGGCAGAGTAAGTCATCACTAAGTTAATACTTTGACAAATGTAGCATATTCAGTTCGGTCTTTGTGTGCCAAACATTATTTAAGGCAAACCGCTGTAAATCTGAAGCATGTTTAAATCAGTAATGCCTCCCCTCTTGATGTACCAAAATCTCTCCTAGCTCTAACCGGTCACGGTCAAAATAATGTGCCTGATGTCAAACTGCCTCATTCTTTCAGTTTTTGCATGACTACGTCCTTGAGAATAACTGAAAAGTGTTACATTTATATAAAAAAATTAAAATTAAAAGCGTATACCGAACCGAAAACCGTGACCCCAAAACCGTGATATGCACCGAACCGTGGATTTTGTGAACCGTTCCACCCCTAATTCCTATGATATAATAAAAACAGGTATTATTGTCACCTTGCCGGGAGCTTGGTCCTGGTCCCCTACATCCTCATGTAGCAGATCAACCACCTGCACCTCCCCCAGGCACCAGCTCTTCTCCTGCCCCTTCCCCCCTCTCCCGGCATCCTCCTCCCCCCCCTCGGGGGCGTTGGTCTGGGGGCATGGCTGTGGGTCGGAGGGGCAGGACAGGCCGGTGCGGTGGGTGGAGAGAATCCGGTAGCGCTCCTCTCGCCGGGTGCTCCACTTGGTGCTCCGCAGGTCCCCGACGATGCGCTGCGAGGTGGCGGCAGAGGGGCGCAGGGCGTGGGCCACGCGGGGTCGAGCCAGAGCCTCGCGCACCTGCGTCTGAACAGGAGTATCCTGGTGGGGGAAGTCCGCAGGTTAAACAGGGATGCACTGATCCGATAGGACTCAAATAGCTGGATCGGGCATAGAAAAAAAATTAAAAAAAAATATATATATATACAATGGGGGAAATAAGTATTGAACACATCAACATTTTGTTCAGTAAATGTATTTTCCAATGAGCATATTCAAGCGAAATTGGCACGAGACGTTTGTATTAACTCAAGAAATCCAGACAAGAAATCTAAACATTAAAGTCCATAAAATAAAGTAATTTTTTGTAAGTGGAATGAAACAGGAAAAAAGTATTGGACACACTAAGAAAAAGCAGTACACCACAGCAAGGAAAGGCAAGGAACTAGCTGAAAACCAAAACTAATTAGGAGGCAACTCTACCTCCTATCTGTGCTAATAATGTCAACTGGGTTAGAATATATTGATGGGCTATCAAATGTTTTTTTGTTTGTTACCAAGGTGCCACACAAGAAACATCAAATGATGGGTAAAAGCAAAGAGCTCTCAAGACCTTCACAAACAGATTGTTGCAAATCATGTTGCAAAACAACTTCAGAATCTTCCAGTAAGCACCATTGGGGGCATTATCCATAAGTGGAAGCAACATCACTATCACTCCATCATCAACCGGCCATGCACAGGTGCTCCTCGCAACATTTCTGATCAGGGAGTCAGAAGGATACGTAGAAGAGTAGCCAGAGAGCCATGGACCACTAGGAAAGCGCTCCAGAAAGACTTGGAGGCAGCAGGTACAACTGTGACAGAAAGGACCATAGGCAATGCACTCCACCGCCATGGCCTCTGTGCGTGCTCAGTGTAATAAGTGGGAATGAATACATTTCCACAATTTAATAAGATATAACAGTCCATTTAATAGGGCTG
Organism: Notolepis coatsorum; assembly: GCF_963971535.1. Classification (NCBI taxonomy): domain Eukaryota; kingdom Metazoa; phylum Chordata; class Actinopteri; order Aulopiformes; family Paralepididae; genus Notolepis; species Notolepis coatsorum. Next base: position 11,457,199 of record NC_140179.1, on the reverse strand, counting down.
TCTTAAATACTTCGAAGCTTCGTTCGATGGGCATGGGATTCGAATATGGAAAAAGAAATTGATAAAAAAAAAAATTATATATATTTTTGCAAAATCAACTCTGCGTCTCTTTGTTAACTACAACAAGCAATGCTGTTTGTTATTTAAGATGAGGTCGGACTCGGCACTGACAGATGTGTGTTCATTGTGCTGCTTTTATAAAGCCTCAAATGACGGCTTACAATATTTCATGAAAGCAAAGTGTTTTGTTTGTCTAAGATTTAAAAAGGTTTAAATTTTACAGCACTGACAAAGTTGAACAAAGTGCTGTACAAGTCCCACAACAACAAAAAAAGTAAAAAAGATTTTTTATTTTATTATGGTTGATTCCATTTTTATTGCTCAATTCCGCGATTCCGTCCGCAATTCCGTGATCGCGGATTCCATATGGCTCTAGTCTCTCCACTCGTGGAACAGCAGCTTTCTTTAGGAAAGGGTATGTCTTCTCTTGGACTGGCAGTAGTCATCAGGGTCAAAATGATCGCTACAGACCCAATGATCCGCAAGGAGCAGTGTATAAACGAGTGTCTCCATCCGTCTGCTCTCAGCCTGTCCTTATCCAACAAACAGTCTATGAAAAGTAGGGATGGGAATTGATAGGATTTTATCGATACGATTCCATTATCGATTCTGCTTATCGATTCGATTCTTTATCGATTCCCTTATCGATACCTGATCAATTTATAATTTAAATAAATAAATTGGAAATGCAACAGAACTAAATTTAGTCATTTAGCTGACGCTTTTATCCAAAGCGACTTACAAGTTCTGTACGACAAGCCATCAGGAAGGGCACAACTCTTATCAGCTGAGCAACAATGTTCATCAAAGTGTTGAGTGCTACAGTGTAGGTTAGTTTATTAGGACAAGTGCATGACAGTACGGTTAGTTAGGGTTAGATATATATTTTTTTATTCAGATAATGGTTGAAGAAGTGCGTCTTTAGTCGACGGCGAAAGATTGGACGTGATTCGGCTGTCCTAACTGGGGTGGGTAGTTCATTCCACCATTGTGGGGCAAGGACTGAGAATAGGCGACTTCTCTTTGATGACCCTCCCGGAGCTCGGATAGGAGTAGGTCTGAGGCGGCCAGAAGATGCAGAGCGTCGGGGTCTAAGCTGGTTAGAATAACAACATGCAACTTGACATTTCTGATTGTCATTTATTGTTGAGCCCCCATGTCAGAAAAATACAAAAACTGTAAAAAATTAAACATTAACTATAGCCTTCACTTAAATAAAATAATGTATTTGAGATTCTCTTAAAATGTATTTATTTTTTTTATTCTTAAACGAATTTAATCTATTGAATAACAGGTTGTTATTCCTCTGACTTCTGTCTCTCACTCACACTCTCTCACACACACACACACACACACACACAGAGAGAGAGCTCCCTCCCCGGGCCCCTGTCCTTTAAAGTATTGGCTTGTGTTGCTACACGGACACATTTGTATGTTGCACCACTCTTCCTGGCTTACAGACTTGTAAACAAGCACTCACGTCTCATTATATGTGAACTAAAGAGTACAAGGTTTACACAACAGCCCCCACCTGCTGTTTTATTGTATTTGTACCTGTACTATCCGCTGTCAGCTGTTTATCTCTCTTTGTGAGCTTGATTAAATAGCGTTAGCTCACGTTAGCTCTGCGGCTAATTTTAGCTCACCCTGATCTAAATCAATGACTAGGTTCTAAAGCATTCAAGTAGTTTTCACTGCACATAGAAGTAGCCAAACAGCGGGAGCATTTCGGGAGCATATTACCAAAACCCAGGCAATTTCGAGCCCTTAAGGAATCAAATAGAGTCTGCCATGGCTACATGCTAACGTAACGTTATTGCGCAACTGTAGGCAGCGATAAGAGAATCGAAAGTCACAGGAGCCACACGGTTCCAGGCAACAGTTCCAACGGGAACCGGTTTTCGATTCCCATCCCTAATGAAAAGTATGTGAAGTGTGGCTCGAAGTTTTGTTGGTACAATTTGGATATGCGCAAAGGGCTGTCCCCGACTAAGGATTTGGATGGTCGACTATGATTGGCCAAAATTTGCCATTAGTCGACTATTGTTAAAAAAAATTTAATTAGTATAATATAAAAAGAAATATTTAAAAAAGAAATTCCATTCCATTTGGGCTGTGGGGGGTGCTTAATGTCTGAAGGAGTCGACTGAAGGCTTCTTGTCCTCTGCAAAAGCAGGCAATTGGTCCACTGATGGATACATCTTGATATTTGTCTAGTCTAGTGTGTTAATTAGATGGGTGAAATCCTCTTTCAGTGCCTCTGTGCCTGTTTTCTTAGGCAGTTAGCCTCTGGTATGCGTGCCATTAGCGTTAGCCATGCTTCTAGGCCTCTTTTCTTTTGGAAAGAATGATAAAAAAAAATTATATTCAACTAAGGTTGGCCAGTCATAATAAAGAAATAAGAGGGGACAAGGAAGAAGAACAGAATGGAATAATTAGGATGATAGTAAGCAGGGAACAAACTTAACTTTTTGACTTACCAGCCATTTGGCTGGTAGATTTTAAAAACTACCAGCCATCCAGATTTTTTAGAGAGAATTAAACTTTCCACTCGGGCCTGAACGCTCGACATTTCTGTTTCTTTTCCGCGGGAGCCACCACGGCATCAACGGTCTCTGTGACTTCAGAAGACTCATCTTCGTTGTCATTATTATTAGACCTGCTTGTGCTTGGTTTCATGAAATATGTTAAGCAGCGCTTGTTTGGCCATCTCTCTCTCTCTCGCTCGTATACCCGTTTGTCGTTATGGTGGCCAGACAGGCTCAAAAAAAGAAAGAAAAAAAGATTCACATCTGAGCGGCGCCATCCGCGCTTTATCAGAGTGAAGCAACAATGAAACAAATGTAATGATTGTTTCGTTCATCGCATAGGCTATTTAATTTTAGCCTATTTTAATACAATTCAAGTAATAAAATTGTGCTTAGAGGAATTATTTTCACCGGACATTATGACCGGAGAGATTTAAATATTCGGACTTCAACATATTTTGCCGGTCAAATACCGGTAATTACCGGCTAACGGAAACGCTGACACACACACACACACTCTCGCTCTCTTAAATCAATGTCAACATGACTGCCTGGGTTCTGTGTGAAGGGCCTGTGGAGGTTATGGATTGGTAGAGAAATTTGCATGTGGGGGACGTGACTGACTGACAGTCTGTTCCATCAGGGGCCTGTGAGGACCGTCCGACAGTAATGTATAGATACACAGGGAAGGCAGAGGGGTACGCTATATTTTAAGCCGGGTGTGGATCCGAACAGGTATCCGTTTGTATAACACTGCCATCGATGGAATTTTATTATATTTGTATTCTCTTCGCCGCAGAATTACGGTGCACAAATTGCTGCAGTATTGCATTTTTGCAATGGAAATCATTTGAAAATGTATGAAAGCCTAACCATGACCAATCTCGTTAGTCGTTACCAAAACATACTGTAGAAAAAGAGCAATAAACACCAAATACCACCAGATAACACACCATCACACTGACGGTCAGACAGAAGAAGACGTGACACCTTCAACTGTGCACATTTAATTAGGTGCAACTGTACTATAATCACACAAGCTTCCATTCTACTGAACCGTGGTCGGACTGTCAATATGAATGGCATCTCTGTTTGACTGTGAATCACAGAGAAAGGAGCCATGTTCCAACCTCCACCTCACCTCTCGCGTCTCAATCTGTAGGTTAGACTTGTACTCAATGGCTTTTCCTCACACAATGAACAACTCACAACTCTCTCTCTCTCTAGCAATCAGACTCTAACAGGAGAAAAGAGCCTCTGTTGACGTAGGCTCATCAATGTGATTGACGTATTATTCTAATCTGAGGAGTCACAAAGACACTCTGATGCCCTCTGCTCAGCGAGCTGAACGATGAGTGAAGTCCCAGCATCTGTAAACCAGACAAACTTCTTCTCCTCCTCCTCAAGACAGTGGGCATGACTCTCCTTACCTTATTTAGAGCGTGGCCCATTAGGAACTTAGGAAGCACAGAGAGAGAGCGAGAGAGAGAGCGCGAGAGAGAGAGCAGTGCCCCGAGAGTGGGCCGGGGGCTCTCTTTCCACACAATGTCCACCCAGTTGTTACAGGCTGGGCTACAGCTCCGCCTGGTGGGCGTGCTGGGCCGGTGCCTGTATGATATATTACGTGTCTCACTTCCTGGGGAAGTGGTGGTTTGTTTACTTGTTGCTTTCCAATACACGGCATTAAGAACCAGCGCGACTCGACTCTCTCATTGTACAGCTACAATTGCAAACTGCCCTCCAGTTCCTTTTCACACTCGTCTTAACAGGCTTTTCACAGTGTGCTGATCCTCCCGCAGGCTCCCGGTGCTCCTTTGGTTCTACAGGGCACAGATGAGCCTCTGTGTTATTGATTGATTGATTGATTGAAAACTTTATTAACAGATTGCAGAATGGGTACAATACAGTACAGCTCAATACACACAATTGTTAAGGGGATGCAGACCAGAGAAAGACTTTCGTCTTGTTTACACCAGGGTCCCCCATTTTCAATTCATCAGGACATTTATGACATACCAGATTTGCAAATACAGTACTGTTTGTGATACAGAAGGAGTCAAGAAAAGGGAGTATATACATTTGACGTAGAAACTGTACATTGGAGGAGGTTGGGTGGGGGGGGTTGGGTACACTGGGATATTGACAACCATACTGGGTAATTTACATTGGAGGTGGGTGGGGGGGGGGGGGGGGCACATTGTATAAACAAGCAAAACTGTACATTGAGGGGGGGGGGGGGGGGGACTCTGTACAAACAAACAAAATTGTACATTGGACTATTGACAAGACCATACTAGGTAAATGACTGTACATTGGAGGGGGTTGGGTTAGGATATTTACAGGGGCCAGTGTTGCATTGCAGTCTCCCGTAGGTGTCTCTTGAGAGAGGTTTTGAAAGTGGGTAGTGATCCACATTCCTTTACAGCTTTGGGTAGGGCGTTCCACATTGATGTGGCATAATTGCGAAACGTGTTTAGTCCCTTATTTGAGCCGAATCTGGGTGAATTATGCTTATGATGAATTGAAAATGGGGGACCCTGATGTAAACAAGACGAAAGTCTTTCTCTGGTCTGTATCCCTTAACAATTGTGTGTATTGAGCTGTACTGTATTGTACCCATTCTGCAATCTGTTAATAAAGTTTTCAATCAATCAGCAAACAGAGCTGCAGCTAACAGAGCTAACGGCTAACAACAGCTAACAGAGCTAACGGCTAACAGCAGCTAACAGAGCTAACTGCGAGCTGCGGCTAACGCTAACCCGGAGCTAACTGCTAACGGGCCGCTCACCTGTGTCGCTACGGTCGCCACGAGTTTGAAGACGGAGTTCTCCACCTCGCCTCCATTGGGCTCAGCAGGCTCCGTCTCCCCCGGTGCCGCCTCCCCGGGGCTCTGCGCGCTGCTCTCCGGGCGGATCCGCTTGCACGCCAGCAGCAGCGCGTCGGCGGGGTCGGTGCCCCGCTTCCTCTTGACGCGCAGGATCGTCGTGTTGGCGTCCATGTTGCTCTGTGTCTGTGCGCTCTCTCTCTCTCTGCCGTAAAGAGGTCGCAAATTACGCCAGTGGGCGGTGACCATCTAAGATGCGTTATTCTTTTTCGTAGCCGCATTTTGCGGAGACGCTTTCTGATTGGCCACTTCATGTGACATGTGACATGTGCGCCCAATCGTGTGACGCCTGTTTCTTTCACTGGTTAAGTTTAGGCACTCTTTCGAAGTTGGTTAAGGTTGGAGTTTGTCTTAGAGCAGGACGATAGAACACCAGCCCTGATTCCATACTCTAACCTTAACCAACTTCGAAAGAGTTGCCTAAGCTTAACCAGTGATAAACTAGGCGTTAGGTAGTTTGCAGGCTGTTAGACCCGGAAATGGGCAAAGACACAGCTCGTCACGCGATTGGGCGCACATGTCAGTGGCCAATCAGAGAGCGTCAGTCAGTGGCCAATCAGAGAGCGTCTCCGCAAAATGCGGTTACGAAAAAAAATAACGCTTGATTGATTGAATTGATTGTTTGATTGATTGATTGATTGATTGATTGATTGATTGATTAATTGAAACGTTTATTAACAGATTGCAGAATGGGTACAGTACAGCTCAATACCACGCAACGGCTGTTATGAAACACTCGTCCAGTATTAAACAACCCAAGGCTGTGGCTAAGGAGTCAACATCAGGGAGACCAAAATCTACACCCCGCCCCTAGATGTGCACTCGTGCACAGTGCACGCACGCACGCACACACACACACACACACACACACACACACACACACACACACACACACATGCACACACACACACACACACATATACCATTACTTCCTGTCATTGGCATACATTATATATATTTTTTACTAACATCCTAGTGTCTCATTAGCCTAGGGATTAAGGATACATGAAGTATTACCTACACCATAATAATATTGAGGTTTTGATCCATAGAAAGGTCTGTGCTACACAATTCCAGTTAGATTAGATTTATTGTCCTTTAATTTTGCACTCATGACATTAGTTGCTTGCCGTTTAATCAACATCGAAAGACCCCCCACTTCCTCCCAGACACCCATTCCAAGTAGCCTATAGTGACAATGCCCCCAAAATGTTGAGATACCCCTACCGGAGGTAGAACAAAACACAAGCATGTTTTTCCTCATCTCTAAGGTCTCTGGATTCTTGTATACAAATATTTGACTGCAAAACTTGTTAAATTGATAGATATTGTTATACACCCCCAAAGGAAAAAATAACCAAAATATAGCCTGGCCGTATGGGAGTTGATACATATAAACTCATGTAGATTAATAATACAAGCTCCAAGAGCTTTCAAATTTGACATGCTACCAGTCAGACAGTTGCTTAACATAATAGAAAAACCTGGATGGGAATATCTTTATGCATGTAGGAAATATATACCTATGTACACATACTTAAAATAAGCGGAAATAAAAAAAAAATAATATCTATGCAGAATGTTCTCATTTACTTTGTAGTAGCTCTGCCATGACTTGTCATAGAAACACAGATGAGGGCTTTTCCGGAAAGGTGTGGTTGTGCTGAATCCAGCAATACCACATGTGTAAATATAGCATGCATGGTCAGGGAGTTACATCAGTAAATGTATGAGATGTCCTAAATGAAAGAAAATTAAACATTGACATAATGAAGTCTTCAGTCCAAAGCCCATTATCAGTGGTGAGAAGCATGTTGACAAATTCAATGTTACTGCAAAGTAAAGTCACTTGAAATAATGTTCTGGTCTATAATGTTAATATATTTATGATACATTTAATAAATTTTATCATACATTTTATGATACTTCATATGGAAACAAAGATCCAATTGAATCAGGTTGAAATAGAAATAGAACACCTTTATTTCAATCTACTGCGTTCTGAGCCCCCTGCTGTATTCACTGTACACACATGACTGTGTGGCCAGGTTCAGCTCCAACTCCATAGTGAAGTTTGCGGACGACACAGTGGTGGTGGGGCTGATCTCTAACAATGACGAGAAGGCCTATCGGGAGGAGGTTGATGAACTGGCACACTGGTGCCGGGACAACAGCCTACTCCTGAACATTGGTAAAAGAATACAGCAGGGGACACACACGCCACTGCGGATAAATGGGTCTATCATGGACAGGGTGAGCAGTTTCAAGTACCTGGGAGTCCACATCACAGAGGACATGACATGGTCAACACACATAGATTCTGTGGTGAAAAAGGCGAAACAGCGCCTCTATCACCTGAGACAGTTAAGGAAGTTCAGGTGCAAATCCAGAGCCTGCAGAATAATGAAAGACCCCCACCACCCCAACAACAGCCTGTTCAAGCTGCTGCGGTCAGGCAAGCGCCTACGTACACACGCTACTAGCACAGAGAGACTCCGGCTCAGCTTCTTCCCCCAGGCCATCTGAACACTGAACTCTCCAATCACTCCAAGTACACATGAGCACACACACACACACGCACACACGCACACACACACACACACACACACACACACACACACGCACGCACACACACACACACACACACACACACACACACACACACACACACACACACACACACACACACACACACACACACACACACACACACACACACACACACACACACAAAGAAACTTGAAACTTGAAACACACACACACACACACACACACACACACACACACACACACACACACACATGCTGCAACCGCTTTAAACAATCACTTTAAACTAAATGGAAAAGTAACTTTTTTTTATTTTTTTTATTTATAGCATTTTCAGCTTTTTTGGTCAACGCAGGACCTTTTGGCCATGCAGGACCGACAGTGGCCACGCAGGACCGATAGAGGAGAGAGGGTGAAACGGGAGGAGAAGAGAGGAAGACATCCGGCACGCGCTATGTGGTGTGCTACTGGAGCGCCCCGGAAAAGTCACTTTAAAGGAATGAAGAATATAAAGGTAACTTTAAGGAAAGAACAGATGTGGTTTTTGTATAGTTTAGATATAGTAAGTAATACATAATGACAAAGTTAAAATTGTATAATGTATAGTAGTGTACATAGGAACCAGTGCCTTCTCAGGAATTTAGCATGTCTATTTTTATCATGCACATCTTATGTCTTACCTGTTTTTTTTCTATGTCTATTTTATTATTGTATTATTGCACAATCGATGCGGGCATGACCACCCGCATTTCACTGTATGCCCTGGTATGTATGTGACAAATAAACCTCTTGATTCTTGATTCTAGCAACACATCACCGTCACTCATCCACATTATCATCAGTGACTAAATGGATCATATTTGGGCAGTCAGGGAAGGAGCAAGATCAAAACGCAGTGCAAGTCAAGCCCACTGAAAGACATTGGCATTTGCTGGCATCATTGCAGTTTCCATCTTTACAGTACAGGTGGGTGATGTCTCGAACTTCCTTAGGGCTTAGGTGCTTTCTGGAACATCACAGGTTCAATGGTCCCATCTTCTCTGAGCCTCCACCCTCTACCAACTGGGTTCCAGAGAAGAGGCTTGGCCAGATGGCTGTGACGCCACACTGATGTTTGGTACAAGGCTCTCAACACATGTTGCTGGAAGGCATCTTCTGTTGGGGGTAGATTTGCAGCTGATGAAACTGTGGTAGATGCTAGTGTGTACCTCAGCTCATCCAGGTTGGTGCAAGGACGTCAGACACACAGACATGCTCTATATCTCTCTCTAACACACAAAATGACATGCTCTCTCTCTATATATTTCTCTCTCTTTCTAACACACATATACATGCTCTCTCTCTAACACACACACACAAACAGACATGCTCTCTCTCTATCTCTCTCTTTCTAACACACACAGACATGCTCTATCTATCTCTCTCTCTTCAATTCAAATGGGCTTTATTTCACATTCTTGTATTTCTCCCAGTAGGTATGGGAGTTTTGAGTTATTGTCCATGTTTTCAAAGTCTCTTTGGGTGTTTGCAATTTGTGGGAAGTATATGTCTTGGTATAGTGGGCAGCTTGTTAAGAAGTGGAGCTCGGTTTCCACCTCATCTTGTGTGCAGTGGGTCTGTCTTCGCTTGGGAGCCAGGTCTGCCTATGGCGGCCTTTCTCGATGGCTAGGCTGTGCCCGCTGAGTCTGTACCTAGTCAAGGATCTTCTTAGTATTGGGTCAGTCACAGTGCTCAGAGCCTCAGGTATTCTGCCACTGTGTACTCTCTGTTTAGGGCCAAATAGCATTTCAATTTGCTCTGGTTTTGGGTTGTTTCTTTCCAATGTGTCTCTCTCTATCTCTCTCTCTCATCCACATTATCATCAGTGACTAAATGGATCATATTTGGGCAGTCAGGGAAGGAGCAAGATCAAAACGCAGTGCAAGTCAAGCCCACTGAAAGACATTGGCATTTGCTGGCATCATTGCAGTTTCCATCTTTACAGTACAGGTGGGTGATGTCTCGAACTTCCTTAGGGCTTAGGTGCTTTCTGGAACATCACAGGTTCAATGGTCCCATCTTCTCTGAGCCTCCACCCTCTACCAACTGGGTTCCAGAGAAGAGGCTTGGCCAGATGGCTGTGACGCCACACTGATGTTTGGTACAAGGCTCTCAACACATGTTGCTGGAAGGCATCTTCTGTTGGGGGTAGATTTGCAGCTGATGAAACTGTGGTAGATGCTAGTGTGTACCTCAGCTCATCCAGGTTGGTGCAAGGACGTCAGACACACAGACATGCTCTATATCTCTCTCTAACACACAAAATGACATGCTCTCTCTCTATATATTTCTCTCTCTTTCTAACACACATATACATGCTCTCTCTCTAACACACACACACAAACAGACATGCTCTCTCTCTATCTCTCTCTTTCTAACACACACAGACATGCTCTATCTATCTCTCTCTCTTCAATTCAAATGGGCTTTATTTCACATTCTTGTATTTCTCCCAGTAGGTATGGGAGTTTTGAGTTATTGTCCATGTTTTCAAAGTCTCTTTGGGTGTTTGCAATTTGTGGGAAGTATATGTCTTGGTATAGTGGGCAGCTTGTTAAGAAGTGGAGCTCGGTTTCCACCTCATCTTGTGTGCAGTGGGTCTGTCTTCGCTTGGGAGCCAGGTCTGCCTATGGCGGCCTTTCTCGATGGCTAGGCTGTGCCCGCTGAGTCTGTACCTAGTCAAGGATCTTCTTAGTATTGGGTCAGTCACAGTGCTCAGAGCCTCAGGTATTCTGCCACTGTGTACTCTCTGTTTAGGGCCAAATAGCATTTCAATTTGCTCTGGTTTTGGGTTGTTTCTTTCCAATGTGTCTCTCTCTCTCTCTCTCTCTCTGGCCTTGCTCTGGTGGAGGGTCAGGGGCATTACTGGGTCTGTGCAGCGATAACACTGTATATTGACTGTAGAACGGGAGCTCTCTCTCTTGCTATATGTTGACTGTATCATGCCCAGCCTCGGGCAGCGCTATTATTTAAGAATATGTTGACTGCATAAAAAAATAATAATAATAATAATAATATATATATATATATTTTATTTTTTACCTTTTAGGGGGGTGGGGCCTCGCGTTTAAATCTCACACAGGGTCTCGCATTTCTCCCAGGCGGCCCTGCACACGCACACACACTATTGTCACCTGTGTGTCGTTGCGCTCTGGGTAGTGTATCTGTAGTAGAGAGCTGTGTACGGACTGTTTCTGTGCGAGGAAGCATGCATACTATGGAATTTAATCCTGCCGGCGCCACTGCCGGCCCACATTAGTGGCCCACACACCGACTCACACACTGGCCCACACACCGGCCCACATTAGTGGCCCACACACCGGCCCACACACCGGCCCACACACCGGCCCACACACCAGCCCACATACTGGGCCACATACCGGCCCACATTAGTGGCCCACACACCGACTCACACACTGGCCCACACACCAGCCCACACACCGGCCCACATACCGGCCCACACACCGGCCCACATTAGTGGCCCACACACCGACTCACACACTGGCCCACACACTGGCCCACACACCGGCCCACACACCGGCCCACATTAGTGGCCCACACACACACTCACACACCGGCCCACACACTGGCCCACACACCGGCCCACACACCGGCCCACATTAGTGGCCCACACACACACTCACACACCGGCCCACACACCGGCCCACACACCGGCCCGCACACCGGCCCACATTAATGGCCCACACACCGACTCACACACTGGCCCACACACCGACTCACACACTGGCCCACACACCGGCCCACACATCGGCCCGCACACCGGCCCACATTAGTGGCCCACACACCGACTCACACACTGGCCCACACACCGACTCACACACTGGCCCACACACCGACTCACACACTGGCCCACACACCGGCCCACACACCGACTCACACTGGCCCACACACCGCTCCACACACCGGCCCACATTAGTGGCCCACACACCGACTCACACACTGGCCCACACACCGGCCCACACACCGGCCCGCACACCGGCCCACATTAATGGCCCACACACCGACTCACACACCGGCCCACACACTGGCCCACACACCGGCCCACACACCGGCCCACACACCGGCCCGCACACCGGCCCACATTAATGGCCCACACACAGACTCACACACCGGCCCACACACCGGCCCGCACACCGGCCCACATTAGTGGCCCACACACCGACTCACACACTGGCCCACACACCGACTCACACACTGGCCCACACACCGGCCCACATTAGTGGCCCACACACCGACTCACACACTGGCCCACACACCGACTCACACACTGGCCCACACACCGGCCCACATACCGGCCCACACACCGACTCACACTGGCCCACACACCGCTCCACACACCGGCCCACATACCGGCCCACATTAGTGGCCCACACACCGACTCAAACTGGCCCACACCGGCCCGCCGTACAGACCATGTAGCCTGGGAGATGACTGAAATCACTGCAAGAGCTAGTAGGCTATTTTTAAGCATCTTTCTGTGCCCATTTTCATTTTTACATCTAACTTTTTCAGCCCTACCCTACCAAAGTGGGCCGATCGGAGTGGACTAAATGGGCCAGTCGAACCCCCCCATCCAAAAAAATAATAATTACAAAAGATTTTATATTTTTTTTGGACGAGCCCACTTTACTTCCGGCCCATCGGGATTCGTCCCGAACGTCCCGATGGCCAGTCCGGGCCTGCAGGTGGGTAATTAGCGAGTTGGCGCATCAGTCGAGTGCAGCGCATTCCTGTGTGCATGCGCGTGCACATCTGTGCATGTGCGTGTGCGTGCTTCTGCTCACAGAGTAGGTTGCACAACGTGCAACCCCGTCCCATGAGCAACGCACCCCTGGACTTAACCTTGATCACTCGGACTCGGACTAGGGTAATGGGGAGTCGACTCAGACTCGACTTGGGCTCTTCTTCGGTGACTCGGACTTGGACTCGGACGCGAACACAATTTATAAAATAGCAAATGTGGAGACATGGGAACATGGCTGGTCATAAAATATTAGTTCAACCATCTCAGTCAGTGCAGTTTGATGATGCCATAGGTTTCAGAGTTCGCATAACTAAAAGCTAAAACTGAGAGAAAATAAATCTTGGCACAGTTCAGGAACATATTCCTATTTTGTAGAATCAGTTTAAAGAAAAGAAACATGTATTTAAATATATTATACAATTCTCTCTCTCTCTCTCTCTCTCTCTCTCTCTCTCTCTCTCTCTCTCTCTCTCTCTCTCTCTCTCTCTCTCTCTCTCTCTCTCTCTCTCTCTCTCTCTCTCTCTGCCCCCCCCCTCTCCCCCCCTCTATCGCTCTCCCTCTCTCTCTTTCACCCCCCCTCTCTCTCCCCCCCTTCTCTCTCTCTCTCTCTCTCTCTCTCTCTCTCTCTCTCTCTCTCTCTCTCTCTCTCTCTCTCTCTCTCTCTCTCTCTCTCTCCCCCCCCCCCCCCCTCTTTCTCTCTCTCTCATGGACAGACACAGTCTAGTGAGGATGAAGCTGGCTGTATTTCTTCCCCCCCTGTTGCTGAGTGTCTTGGCCCAGCTACTCGGCCTGAATGGACAGGTATGTGAAGGTGGAAAGAGCCTATAATCTGCGAGGGGGTGGGTCTTGGAGCAAGACCGATGGCTTCAAGGTGAAACACCTCACACTCTTTAAAGGGGAACGCCACCTGCATTGATATCAGAGGTTGAAGAGGAGCTGCCACACGTTCAAAAATATTATCTAGTTTTACTGAACATTCAGATCCGATGAACTTTTGAAATCCCATATTTTGTGATCCAGGATCAGACAACTCTGCCAGATTGTGTCCCGGTATTTTTTTTTTTTTAACTTTATTTTTTAGCGTTTATCGCTTTTTCTGGTCAAGCATGACCGACAGAAACAGGTTGAATGGGATGTAGAGTAGGGGAAGACACTCTGAGAAAATACGGCGGGTCCGGGAATCGAACTCGTGTCCACCAGATCCGTGACGAGCACGGTTGTCCCCGACGCCGAAATAGCGCCGAGATACGCGGTGAGCTACGGGAGCTCCCCTGTGTCCCGGTATTTCAAAGCAATTCAGGATAGGATCACCCTGATCCAGATCCAGACTTTTCATGATTACTAGATCCTGAATATCAGTGCTTTAATCCTACAATTCTCCATCTAGTGTATATGAAAAATAATACAAGGAAGACAAGAGACAAAACAAATCATTCAAAGGCAGCTGGATCATCCAGGCGTGCTTTGAGGAGCTGAATTGAATTCTAAGTTAGTTTTCAGTTAGCTGAAGGTGACGACCGATGATGGACTTCTTTTTGTTGAAGAGATTTTTTCTGTAATCTAAATTACATTTGTGATTGACAATCTTTGTTGTGATACTTTTATGAGCATAAACATTTATGATATGCCATGAAGGCTAAACATTTTGTATTATTTCAGTCAACAAACGTTCCCATCTTATTTATATTGAAACATATCTTTTAATAAATTGTAGTTTTATTTTGTTTTCTATTTTATTTTATTTTATACATATATAGTTTTAGTTTTTTGTTTTGCATATATATATATTTTTTTTTCTTTTCTTTTCTTTTTTATGTTTAAAATAGTACACTCATTTGAGTAGTGGAAAAGGGGTAGGATTAAATAAGTGTATACTTCTTCCTACTCCTTTTCGAACATGTAGATTGAGTTGTTTTGCTTTTTGTTATTGTTTGTTGTATTCATTGCATGTTCGAAATAAAGACTTCAAATCAAATCAAATCAAATAGTCGATTTTGCTCTGGTAATCCAATCTACGCCTCTGGTGGGATCAAGATAATCCAGTTTTTTGGGATCAAACTGATCCCAATCCTGTGTTGTCGGTTTGAACTACCCATTTTGAAGATTTGATCCAGATTAAAGCTTGGATTTGATTCGCTGATCTGATCGGATATCAAAGTGATCCTAATCGTGTTTTTTGGGTTTTGAACTACCCCAAATCCAAATCGGATCCAATTAGATAGGGATTAAAAGTTTTGAACTACTTGAGAAGCACACTGAAATACTGACCGCTATGAAAGCCAGAGACAAAAAATTCTCTGAATTTCATAAAAGTCAGTCAAAGCTTACCAAAAGCACGAGCAGTGAACTCCAAGCCCACGTGACTGAACTCAAACTAGAAAGAAACAGACTAAGAAATGACGTAAACTCCATGATAAAAACTGCAAAAAAAAATTTCATCAATGACAAAACTGAGGAAAACAAAAATAAACCACGTGAACTTTGGAAATTACTCAATAATCAACTATAGGCTGCAGTAAAAAACTTAAAACCAGGTTCTCAAACATAAACATAAAGACGGACAACACGCTCATCACAGACAAACTGGATGTAGCCAATTACTTAAACACTTTCTTCACAAACATAGCCACAACACTGGTAAACAAACTACCCTCCCACTCAGGGCAGTATGGGGTAGAACACATAGTAGCATACTACAAGAACCTAGGCGTCCACAAAGACGATTTCAAACTGGAAATGGTAACTACAGATGAGGTACTCAATAAACTGAGCGCCCTCCAACCGAACAAGGCCACTGGCCATGACAACATCCCCTCCAAATTCCTCAGAGAATCAGCAGCCGCCATCACCCCAGTCATCACACACATAATAAACCTCTCCATAAAACAGGGACACGTCCCCAAGGACTTCAAAATAGCGAGAGTAACACCCCTGCACAAAAAGGGCAGCAAATTAGACCCAGGCAACTACCGCCCTGTTTCTATCCTTACATCCATCTCGAAAGTCATGGAAAAAATAGTATACGAACAGGTCGAAAAGTACCTTACGGATAAAAATCAATGTACAGTGTCCCCCCCCACTACCCAACCCCCCCCCCCACCTCCAATGTACAGCCCCACCCCACCTACCCAACCTCCCCCAATGCACAGTTTCTATGTCAAATGTATATACTCTTCTTCTGAATTTTTTTAGTATCACAAACAGTACTGTATTTGAAAATCTGGTATGTCATAAATGTATAGATGTAGCAGTACTGTCTATCTGTATGTCATGTGTGTCATATGATGAATTGAAAATGGGGGACCCTGATGGAAACAAGACGAAAGTCTTTCTCAGGTCTGCATCCTCTTAACAATTGTATGTATTGAGCTGTACTGTACTGTACCCATTCTGCAATCTGTTAATAAACTTTTCAATCAATCAATAAAACCATCATAGGGACTGGTAGTTAACATACTGAGTATTTAGAGTTGAAGGGTTATAATTAGTGCTGTCAGGCAATTAAAAAAATTAATCTAATTACAGGATTTGTAATTAATTAATCTAATTAATCGCATTTTAATCGCATAACCATTTTATGCCTGATATTCTATATTCTATAATCATATTTCAAATGGCATGTGTCCAGATGGCAGAATTCAGTACTGTATCTACAAAACCTTCTGTTTAATCATCTTCCATCTATTAATTTGCTTAGATTTTTCAGGTCTGGTCAATTTGAGCATGGTGTTATTCGATCAAAGATAAAAAAAAATGTATTGATATTCTCATTTGGTTCATTACAATTGACTCAAAATAAAATTTTCATTCAATCAATCACCGCACAGATTGATTGATTGAATGAAAATGTTATTAACAGATTGCAGAATGGGTACAATACAGTACGGCTCAATACACACAATTGTTAAGGGGATGCAGACCAGAGAAAGACTTTCGTCTTGTTTACATCAGGGTCCCCCATTTTCAATTCATAATGAATTGTAAGTAAGGGTGCACCTTGCACTGTGCAATCCATTCTTTGTGGATCTAGCCCACAGTATTTCTGACAATGGGAATACATTACCTGAGATTCATAGATGTCCCTAGAATCAGATACCAAGAACATGCAAATGGGCCATATTAAAAAAAAGTCTGTAAATGTGTATTCTACATTCTTATGGAATGAATGAGATACAAAAAAGATATTATAAAAAAAAATATATATATATAATTTTTATTTCTTTTTGTAATACATTTTGAGTTAATTTTCATAACGCGATAATTTGCTGTGTAATTAATTAATCTAATTAACGCGATAAACTGACAGCCCTAGTTATAATTAATCATTAATTATAACGTTAAGGTAGCTGTAGCTGAGGGGCTACACAACCCGGACTGTATTAAAGATTGTTTAGATTAAACAACTACTAAATATTATTACTTGCCAGACAGTACAGTTAGATAAATATGGCAGACACTCAATTGACGGCACGGGGACAAGGATATCAAGTTTACAGTATTTTAATCGTCATATCAATATACAACTGAATTATCACGTTGCTCTTTTAATAGTAGAATGTCAGAGTATCAAAGTCAGGGGGAATGAATATTTCCTAGGTTAAGAATACTCGACCGGAGCCAGTAGCGGCTGCTGGTTCTCTCTCCACTAGGGGCGCTATACCAAAACATTTTGCAAACATGTACAGTACCACGCAACCGACTCATGGCAAGACGTGAGCGATTCGACTCACGCTCACGGCAATGAATCGGCTCTTATGAACGAGTCGCTCAGTTGATAATATACAACACTAGTTAGCTGTGGTTATTTACAAACATGTAGATGAGACTAATCATATACAGATCGAGAACATGGCTAACAGTTGGGAATTTTAAGGTACATCTTATTTAAGCATGTAAAATGGCAACTAATCAATTCAATCAATTAGATTACCAATATTATATCAACATGAAAATTTGGAAGGGAACATAATAGTATTTTATTTGACTATTTACTATTATAATATTAGTAGCCGATAAATTTTCAGCCCGTCCTAGGTTCTGATTGGCTCTCTAGGTTAGCACTTTAGCTTCTGATGCTGTGGTGGGCACTAGTCCTAACATTGCTAACTAAACTTTTAGTCAGAGAAAAAACTTCACGAGTCACGACTATTTACGTCCACGTGCTGTAAGGAATCAGGAATACGAAAAGCACATTGTCTTGTAATAGAATGACTGAAATCACTGCAAGAGCTAGTATAGGCTAGCTAGCCCTCATGAACCGGCAGACACCAACAGTAGAATATGCACTAGGCTACTGCACGCACCTGTCATGTTACTGTTGGTTCCTTCCACTTGAACTTCATCATCATTAGCAGCAGCAGCTACTCTAACGCCAGCCCTTCCTCTACTAAACATGTCTGTAATTTTAGAACATTGTTCTGCGTCTTTTACTAGCAATTTTAGTTTTTTAATTCTAGCTTTTTCAGCTCCACTCTTTCTTTTTTTTGCGTTCTCCATTTCTGCGCTTCTAGGCCTACTCGCGGTTGGGAGGAAAACGTGAATCTCATTCACTGATGTCTCATGTCTCATTCAAGACTGGCTAACAAAAGCATGTCTTTCACTTAACACCAAGAAAACAGTGTGTATGATGTTCACAAAGTCACCAGTAGAGGTCACTCACTCTAATGTGTTAAGTCATGTGAAGAAAGTGACAAACACAGTCAAGTTTAACATTGAAAACTTCAGGCAGATCAGGCCCTGCCTGCCAGTTAATGCTGCAAGGATGTTTCTGCATTCAATGATTTTATCACACATCGAGTACTGTTTTATCAACTGGTCTCTTTCATATGTCACTACTCTTACACCAATAGAATTACTCTACAAAAAAGCCATAAAAGTATTTGATAGGAAACCAATTTAATTTCATCACTGTAATGTTTTAGAAAAACATAACATGCTAAGTTTCGAGAATTTCCATGTTTTCAAATATACTTGCTTCATGTACAAGGTTCTGCATGGACTTGCCCCTCCCCCATTGAATGAGTTCATCCAACAGAAAGCAGACACTGGCATTACCATTACACCGGCCCACATAATGGCCCACACACCGGCCCACATACGGCCCACACACTGGCCCACACACTACACCAGCCCACACACCAGCCCACACACCGGCCCACACACCAGCCCACATTAGTGGCCCACACACTGGCCCACACACTGGCCCACATACTGGCCCACACACCGGCCCACACACCGGCCCACATACTGGCCCACACACTGGCCCACACACCGGCCCACACACTGGCCCACATTAGTGGCCCACACACCGACTCACACACTGGCCCACACACTGGCCCACACACCGGCCCACATTAGTGGTCCACACACTGGCAAAAAAAAAAAAGTAAAAAAATATATATATATCAATTTTTTTTTTGGACCAGCCCACTTTGGTTCCGGCCCATCGGGATTCGTCCCGAACGTCCCGATGTCCAGTCCGCCACTGAATGTGTCTGTTAAAAGACTTCGGTATTCAATAAAGACATTGGAATAGGTTCCATAGGTTCCATAGGACAGATATGTTCCCTTGGGAGGACGAACACTAGGGGGTGCTGCGGGACAGTCAGACTGGTGGTCAGAAGAACGGCGCCCGGTGTACTGCGGAAGACACAAAGAAGCAAGGAACACGCCCCTTCCCTGCGCAGACCGAAGACGAGAGCAGACGTGCGGGAGAGGGACGACCAACGTGAGAAGACGACGGAGACTTTGCGTGTTAGCAGTCTAGGTCGAGAGCTAAGTTAGCCACACTGGCTACTAGGTAATTATTTTTTTAATTATTTTTTTTATCTTTTTCCCCCTCCTTTTTCCTCCGTTTTTCTCCCATCCCAATGTTAGTCGTTATGCCAAATCCCAATCCCCTTCCTGGTTGCTGCGCACCTACCCCCTACGGTCGGTCTGGGAGAGTGGAGGCTATCACATGCTTCCTCCGACACATGTGTAGCCAATCAACTGCTTCTTTTCACCTGGCAGCGCGGACTCTCACTGAGAGGGTGTAACGTGTGGAAGGATCACACTACCCCCCTTAGACCCTTTCCTCGCTGAGCAGGCGCCCCGACCGAACTGTAGGAGTCACTGTTTACAATGACCAGGACCCACCCACCCGCTTTCCCACCCCTAACACTGCCAATTGTGTTAGTATGAACGACCAGCCAAGCTGGTAGCAATGCCGAGAGCTGGGCTCGAACCCAGCATCTCCTGCACTAGTGGCGAGCGCCTTGCCCACTGCGCCACTTAGCCGCCCGGCTACTAGGTAATTCTATCATTTGTGAGTTAGCCAAGTAGCTTAGCTCGTCGTGCCCACCAAGCTATCAGTGGAAGAAGGACGTTTCACCCAAGG
Organism: Notolepis coatsorum; assembly: GCF_963971535.1. Lineage (NCBI taxonomy): Eukaryota > Metazoa > Chordata > Actinopteri > Aulopiformes > Paralepididae > Notolepis > Notolepis coatsorum. The sequence goes on along the minus strand of NC_140179.1, from coordinate 11,436,998 downwards.
ATTATACTGGACATCTCGGGCACCAGCCAGACCACCAGCTGACTACCCGCACTATCCCGGCCGGGGTGTATCAGGTGACGGTCTACAGAGACCACTTTATCGCCGGAGAAGCACAGACTTTATGGAACATGCATGCTAAAGCCAGCCACGGCTAGACTGTTTAACGTGAACTTGACATTGTTGTATGCGCCGTGGCGGCGAACTTTGATATGCGCGCATGCTCGTTAAAGGTACAACCCGTGCTTTTCCCTTGCCTCTGGAATACAGCCCTTTCATTTGTTCAGGCTCTCAAGGGAGTGAAAGGGCCATTGTGTTTGCGGCCACTACGTCCCCAAGCTACGACTCAGCGCTGCAACGGGGTTTTTCTACCAATTCTTTTTGTGGTTATTTTAAGGTGCCGGCTTAGCATAAGCAAAGTTAATTTCAAATGTGTGGGCCCATGCAGGTTTTAGATATTATGCTCCAAGTTACTTGCGGGGTTGAACCGTGTAGCATATCCCAATGGTGTTTACCATTTCATTGCCATAGTATTGCCGCTTAAGAGCGAAGGGTATTATTGCATTGCTACATGTATTGCCGCTTTGAGAGCGAAGGTTATCATTAAATTGCTACTGTATTGCCGCCTTAGAGCGAAGGTTACCAGCAGTAGAGTAAAGGGTATCTTAATGTCCCCTATTGTAATGACACCTCTACAGTAAAAGGAGAGCTGATAATTGGATTCACTGGGTGGAGGGTGCGGGTTTAGGGATTACTGAATATTGCCCTTAAGAGGCGGGAAAGACCAGTATGCAAGTCCTAGGTTAGTAAACCCTAAGGCCCTATATGCCGCCCTTGTCAACCTTAAACTTAGTACTCCAACACTACAGTCGGGGGCCCAGCCGGACCTAGCTCTGCCGGGTTCCTACTATCCGGTGCCAGTAGAAGTTCACCCTCACTAAGTAGGGATAATCCACCCTTCTACATTAATTTCCAGGTAGCTTTTAAACTATAGCTTCAAGCTGTTTTTCAAACAGACCAACGTTTCTACTGAGATCAGTTTACATAGTCAGTTAAGTACATATATATATATACACCAAATAATTATTTATCTTCTTTGAGTTGCACATTCCTCTACCAAGTTTTTCCTCTACCAAAACTACACAGTGAATGAATCACACTTCAAGAATCAAGAGGTTTATTTTTATTCGTCACATACATACCAGGGCATACAGTGAAATGCGGGTGGTCATGCCACTTTTCTCTCACACTCAAAGTACCTTACAATGTAGAACAGAGGTGCCCCCCCCCATCCAACACAGTGCACGTTTCATTTTAAATAAAGTTATTGTTAGAAAAGGTTACCATCAGGACAAGACAATAATATCATCATTGTTGGCCTAATGTAGGCTATGTGAAATGTCCAGGTCTCTGCTGCTAATGTGAGTTATTGAAACTAGTCTCCACCATCTTCTGAGCGGAGGGGTCTTTGACAGAGGAGCTGGTGGTGGAGGTGTCTGCGTGAGACTTGCAGGTCAGGGCCGCACACCACAGGAACACAAACACACCTGCGGGGCCACAAGGAGAGGAACATGAGAAGTGAGTTGGAAATGGTAAATTCTATTCAATATAAAGTATCAAATGAGCCGGGCCATTCACATCACTATTCTATTCTGATCTATACTATATATGTCACCTCTGCTTACCAAATTAAATACTTAATTACCAGGAAACAATTATGTTTAAATGAAACACTCACAATTATATATTACTACTAGTAACTTTTATGTAGTAGTAGTAGTAGTAGTAGTAGTAGTAGTAGTAGTAGTAGTAGTAGTAGTAGTAGTAGTAGTAGTAGTAGTAGTAGTAGTAGTAGTTCTATTCATCACACACAATACAATATGCACAATCATTCCAGTCACCGGCATGATGCTTCATTGCTTATACCTGCCTGTCCTATATTCTTATAAAATTAAGCTTCCAAAACAAAAAGGAAAATAAGAATGATTCAAATGATCAAAAATAGCTATACAGTACAAACCATTTATTTGAAAACCAAAAGCAAATTACTTAAGAATTTCAACCCCACACTGAGCCCCTCCCCCACACTGAGCCCCCCCCCCCCACTGAGCCCCCCCCCTCACACTGAGCCCCTCCCACTGTGCTGCACTGACCCTGCAGGGCGTTGAGTGTGGTGAACAGGTAGAGTCCCCCTGGTGTGGAGGAGTAGGTGGTGCAGGCCAGGCCCCAGGGTAAACCCAGCACAACGCCCAGGCCCAGGACCGTGGCGCAGTCCTTCCACAGCTGGGCCCGTCTCTCTTTCTGCAGCCTCTTCCAGCCGCTCTCTTGGCCCCCACCGGCCCCCCACCCCTTGCCCCTGAGCTGCCAGAGCTTGACCACCACCACCCCCAACATGGCCGTGTTGAACAGGAGTACCAGGCCCAGGTAGGCCACCACGGTGATGTAGAGGACCAGTGTCTGCCTCTCTGCTGACCCGGGGATGCTGGCATCGCTGCTGATCCAGCACCTGGGGAGAGCAGGAGGTTGTGTCAGGGCTTCTTGTAAAGTGTCTGTACTTGTTCTTTCTCTTATACAAATAGATATTAAAGCTACTACAAGGATAGTCAAATCCAGGGGTGTAAAGTACTTGAGTAATTGTACTTTGTTACAATACTTAAGTACGGTTTTGGGGATTTGTACTTTACTCGAGTATTATTAGGTTTGTATACTTGTACTTTTACTCAATTACATTTCAGAGAAAAAAAACATACTTTTGACTCCTTACATTTAAAATATAAAATATTTGTTTCTCTGGCCAAACTAACGTTAACGTTATTAATCCTGAGGCCACACTTTATTTAAAAACAGCCAATCAAATCCCCATCAATGGAAAATGAACCCGCCCATACCCATGCTGATTGGTCCTTGTGCAAGACTAGAAAGCAATAGACAGTCAGAGTGACACACACTACAGAAGATGGCCACAAACGATAGTACGAGCGATGAAGAGGACGAAACGGAACATTTCATTGCCCCAGAATAAAAAAAAGTTTTTACTTTTACTTTTTAGTACTTAAGTACATTTAAAAGTAGAAACTTTTAAGGACCTTTAGCTCAGCTGGTTAGTGTAAACTACAGTCAACCAGCACCTGCTAACGGGTCTGACCCTTTAGCTCAGCTGGTTAGTGTAAACTACAGTCAACCAGCACCTGCTAACGGGTCTGACCCTTTACCTCAGCTGGTTAGTGTAAACTACAGTCAACCAGCACCTGCTAACGGGTCTGACCCTTTAGCTCAGCTGGTTAGTGTAAACTACAGTCAACCAGCACCTGCTAACGGGTCTGACCCTTTAGCTCAGCTGGTTAGTGTAAACTACAGTCAACCAGCACCTGCTAATGTGTCTGACACTTTAGCTCAGCTGGTTAGTGTAAACTACAGTCAACCAGCACCTGCTAACGGGTCTGAAACATTAGGTCAGCTGGTTAGTGTAAACTACAGTCAACCAGCACCTGCTAACAGGTCTGACCATTTAGCTCAGCTGGTTAGTGTACACTACAGTCAACCAGCACCTGCTAACGGGTCTGACCCTTTAGCTCAGCTGGTTAGTGTAAACTACAGTCAACCAGCACCTGCTAACGGCTCTGACCCTTTAGCTGAGCTGGTTAGTGTAAACTACAGTCAACCAGCACCTGTTAACAGGTCTGACCCCTTAGCTCAGCTGGTTAGTGTGAACTACAGTCAACCAGCACCTGCTAACAGGTCTGATCCTTCAGCTCAGCTGGTTAGTGTAAACTACAGTCAACCAGCACCTGCTAATGGCTCTGACCCTTTAGCTCAGCTGGTTAGTGTAAACTACAGTCAACCAGCACCTGCTAACCTCTGACCCTTTAGCTCAGCTGGTTAGTGTAAACTACAGTCAACCAGCACCTGCTAATGGCTCTGACCCTTTAGCTCAGCTGGTTAGTGTAAACTACAGTCAACCAGCACCTGTTAACAGGTCTGACCCCTTAGCTCAGCTGGTTAGTGTAAACTACAGTCAACCAGCACCTGCTAACAGGACCTTTAGCTGAGCTGGTTAGTGTAAACTACAGTCAACCAGCACCTGCTAACGGGTCTGACCCTTTAGCTCAGCTGGTTAGTGTAAACTACAGTCACCCAGCACCTGCTAACGGGTCTGACCCTTTAGCTCAGCTGGTTAGTGTAAACTACAGTCAACCAGCACCTGCTAACGGGTCTGAAACTTTAGCTCAGCTGGTTAGTGTAAACTACAGTCAACCAGCACCTGCTAACCTCTGACCCTTTAGCTCAGCTGGTTAGTGTAAACTACAGTCAACCAGCACCTGCTAATGGCTCTGACCCTTTAGCTCAGCTGGTTAGTGTAAACTACAGTCAACCAGCACCTGCTAACGGCTCTGACCCTTTAGCTGAGCTGGTTAGTGTAAACTACAGTCAACCAGCACCTGTTAACAGGTCTGACCCCTTAGCTCAGCTGGTTAGTGTGAACTACAGTCAACCAGCACCTGCTAACAGGTCTGATCCTTCAGCTCAGCTGGTTAGTGTAAACTACAGTCAACCAGCACCTGCTAATGGCTCTGACCCTTTAGCTCAGCTGGTTAGTGTAAACTACAGTCAACCAGCACCTGCTAACCTCTGACCCTTTAGCTCAGCTGGTTAGTGTAAACTACAGTCAACCAGCACCTGCTAATGGCTCTGACCCTTTAGCTCAGCTGGTTAGTGTAAACTACAGTCAACCAGCACCTGTTAACAGGTCTGACCCCTTAGCTCAGCTGGTTAGTGTAAACTACAGTCAACCAGCACCTGCTAACAGGACCTTTAGCTGAGCTGGTTAGTGTAAACTACAGTCAACCAGCACCTGCTAACGGGTCTGACCCTTTAGCTCAGCTGGTTAGTGTAAACTACAGTCACCCAGCACCTGCTAACGGGTCTGACCCTTTAGCTCAGCTGGTTAGTGTAAACTACAGTCAACCAGCACCTGCTAACGGGTCTGAAACTTTAGCTCAGCTGGTTAGTGTAAACTACAGTCAACCAGCACCTGCTAACAGGTCTGACCATTTAGCTCAGCTGGTTAGTGTAAACTACAGTCAACCAGCACATGCTAACGGGTCTGACCCTTTAGCTCAGCTGGTTAGTGTAAACTACAGTCAACCAGCACCTGCTAACCTCTGACCCTTTAGCTCAGCTGGTTAGTGTAAATTACAGTCAACCAGCACCTGCTAACTGACCCTTTAGCTCAGCTGGTTAGTGTAAATTACAGTCAACCAGCACCTGCTAACCTCTGACCCTTTAGCTCAGCTGGTTAGTGTAAACTACAGTCAACCAGCACCTGCTAACGGCTCTGACCCTTTAGCTCAGCTGGTTAGTGTAAACTACAGTCAACCAGTACCTGCTAACAGGTCTGACCCTTTAGCTCAGCTGGCTAGTGTAAACTATACAGTCAACCAGCACCTGCTAACCTCTGACCCTTTAGCTCAGCTGGTTAGTGTAAACGGGGTCATCCCTATGTTCCCCGGGTCCTATGTTCCCCGATTGATTGATTGATTGAAAATTTTATAAATTCTTATTATTTTATTCATTATTAATGTCCGCCTTGTTTCGAACTGGTTAAGCTTAGGCCCTCTTTCGAAGTTGGTTAAGGTTAGAGTTTGGAATCAGGGCTGGTGGTCTGACTATCTATCGCTACCGGGGAACATAGGACCTGGGGAACATAGGACCCGGGGAACATAGATATGCTCCCGTGTAAACTACAGTCAACCAGCACCTGCTAACAGGTCTGACCCTTTAGCTCAGCTGGTTCATGCGGCCGCCTGTGGATCCTACTTGGTTACATTGTTTTTGTTGATGAATCAGGTTTTGTGTGGAAAGGCTTCCTTTGAGCTGTAATGCATTCAGCAGAACTCCTCCTGTGATTCTGACCCGGCACAACAATATCACACACAATATCAATACGAAATAGAGGATATTAATGAAGTTGTCACGGCCTCATCAATTACCTTCCATTCTCATCAGTGATCAAGGGCATTGAATTTACAGCGTTATATAGATGTCAAAATCCTCCTAGTGGATTGATCAATAAAATCGATGCATTGTTTCATCAATATGAAACATCCAAGGTATTTGCACATAGCTACTGGAAAATATGATGATGAACTCCCATGTCTTACAGTTCAAAGGCTGATGTGTTGTTGTTGTTGCTGTTGTTGTCGTTCACAGTGATACTGCATTTGCCATAGGAGTGTAAGATCCCACATGTCAGAACGACCACAGTCGGGACCCCTGCAACAGGAGAGGGATGTGTCAATGTGATACACCACTAACAAGTACTCAACCTAGGATAAATGAATGAATTAATGAATGAATTGTTTTATTTTCAACAATAAATATATGTACTCTACAATCTTTACTGATGAATGTACAAAACACTCCATCTTACCATCTTTAGGTCATTAGGTTTGAATACATTGTTCATCTGAACACTCCCCCGCCCCACTATTCTGAGATACTAACACTAATCACTCACCCCAGGCCCAGTCTGAGCAGGTACCACTCACCCAGAACCAGCAGGTACCACTCACCCAGAACCAGTAGGTACCACTCACCCAGCCCACCAGAACCAGCAGAACCAGCAGGTACCACTCACCCCAGCCCAGCAGGCCCAGTTTGAGCAGGTATCTCCTGACATAGATGTTGAAGACTCTGACCAGCAGCAGGTACAGGTGGAAGCCCTCCAGAGCCATCCAGCTGAAGGTGGCCAATAGGGACCAGTGTAGGAGGAGCCCCAGCGCCCTGCAGCCCCCCTCACCCTCCGGCTGTAGCCACGCCCACAGTCTGCTCAGCAGGAAGCTCAGGTGCAGGCAGAACAGAGCCGCTGTCAGCTGCATGTGCACACCGAGGGTGTTGTCTGCACGCGCCCGCCTGGGAGAGACACCACACACCTGTTATACATGTACTGTCTGGAGAGAGAGACACCACACACCTGTTATACATGTACTGTCTGGAGAGAGAGACACCACACACCTGTTATACATGTACTGTCTAAAGAGACACCACACACCTGTTATACATGTACTGTCTGGAGAGACACCACACACCTGTTATACATGTACTGTCTGGAGAGAGAGACACCACACACCTGTTATACATGTACTGTCTGGAGAGAGAGACACCACACACCTGTTATACATGTACTGTCTAAAGAGACACCACACACCTGTTATACATGTACTGTCTGGAGAGACACCACACACCTGTTATACATGTACTGTCTGGAGAGACACCACACACCTGTTATACATGTACTGTCTGGAGAGAGAGACACCACACACCTGTTATACATGTACTGTCTGGAGAGAGAGACACCACACACCTGTTATACATGTACTGTCTGGAGAGACACCACACACCTGTTATGCATGTACTGTCTGGAGAGAGACCACACACCTGTTATACATGTACTGTCTGGAGAGACACCACACACCTGTTATACATGTACTGTATTTACTGTATGTACTGTATTTACTGTATTTAGTGTATTTAGTGTATTTACTGTATTTAGAATATTTAGTGTATTTAGTGTATTTACTGTATTTACTGTATTTATTGCATTTAGAGTATTTAGTGTATTTAGTGTATGCACTCTATTTAGTGTATTTAGTGTATTTAGTGTATGCACTCTATTTAGTGTATTTAGTGTATTTAGTGAGACACATGTGTGTTGCTACATGAGGTTGCATAGATATGCTGATGATGTTGCTCTTTACTGATAATACTTTTTACTATCTTCACATTTACATTTAGTCATTTAGCTGACGCTTCCAAAGTTTAGACGCTATCCAAAGTGACTTACACGTTCATAGTGCATAGTAGTAGAGACATATTATTATAGTAGGCAGTAATATGTCACCCCAGCGTCTCTCTCTCTCTCTCTCTCTCTCTCTCTCTCTCTCTCTCTCTCTCTCTCTCTCTCTCTCTCTCTCTCTCTCTCTCTCTCTCTCTCTCTCTCTCTCTCTCTCTCTCTCTCTCTCTCTCTCTCCCCATCTGAGGTGGAATCTTCACACTTCACACCCATGATGTGAAAAGTGGAAATAAGTTCTAACATGACGCTTCTAATCACTTCCTCTGATCTGAAGAAGTTCTAACCTCATGATGTGTCAGTTCCTCTGCTACTTCCAGTGACGATCAGGCTGAAGCTTACTGTAATCATGACGACCAGGCTGATGCTTACTGTAACCATGACGACCAGGCTGATGCTTACTGTAACCATGTTGGCAGGAGCACTCATTCAAGGGTACTACGACTATGCTTGCACCTCATGGTACCAAAGCACCTCAAAGGCACTAAAAACAAAACAAACTGGTCAGACGTCTACTTGACCTTACCCCTAGAACCCAGAGAGAGTAGACGACAGAGTACAGCAACTTGCAATGGGCCTGGTCTACAAGATACACTATACGACTAAGGTACCCATGTACATGTCAAAATACTTCCCAAAGGTCAGTGAATACCATGACCACAACACCAGAGGAAGCTCAACAAATCATGTTAAACCCAGATTCGGCTCAAACAAGGGACTAAACACGTTTCGCAATTATGCCACATCAATGTGGAACGCCCTACCCAAAGCTGTAAAGGAATGTGAATCCCTACCCACATTCAAAACCGCTCTTAAAGAGCACCTACGGGAGGCTGCAATTCGAAACTGGCCACCGTAAATGTCCAAACCCCCCCACCCCCACCCCCTCCTAATAGACAGTCTCCTCCCCACCGTATGTATATTTCTCTCCCACCCACCCACCCCCTCCTAATGTACAGTCTCCTCCCCACCGTATGTATATATTCTCTCCCCACCATATGTATATTTCTCTCCCACCCACCCACCCCCTCCTAATGTACAGTCTCCTCCCCACCGTATGTATATATTCTCTCCCCACCATATGTATATTTCTCTCCCACCCACCAACCCCCTCCTAATGTACAGTCCCCTCCCCATCATATGTACATACTCTGTCAGGATCTATGGGTAACAGTACTGTATTATTTGCATATCGTATATGTCACAAATGTAACAGTACTAAATACCTGTATGTCCCTATGCCATAAATGTCATGTATGTTGTGTATGTCATAAATCTCACTATGAATTGAAAATGGGGGACCCTGATGTAAACAAGACAAACGTATTTCTCTGGTCTGCATCCCCTTAACAATTGTGTGTATTGAGCCGTACAGTATTGTACCCATTCTGCAATCTGTTAAATAAAGTTTTCATTCATTCATGTGTAGACGATCAGGCTGATGCTTACTGTAACCATGACGACCAGGCTGATGCTTACTGTAACCATGACGACCAGGCTGATGCTTACTGTAACCATGACGACCAGGCTGATGCTTACTGTAACCATGACGACCAGGCTGATGCTTACTGTAACCATGACGACCAGGCTGATGCTTACTGTAACCATGACGACCAGGCTGATGCTTCCTGTAACCATGACGACCAGGCTGATGCTTACTGATGCTTACTTACTGAGGCTTTCCCCATCAGTTAGTTTAGATTAAATTAGGTCCATTATCCCCTACCTTCCCTCATCCCCTCTCCCCCCCCCCCCCCTATTTTCCTTGCCCTATTTTTGTCCTGATTGTAAAGCGACCTTGGGTTCTATGAAAGGCGCTATATAAATTTGATCTATTATTATTATTATTATTATTATTATTATTATTATTATTATTATTATTATTATTATTATTATTATTATTATTATTATTATTATTATTATTATTATTATTATTATTATTATTATTATTATTATTATTATTATTATTATTATTATTATTATTATTATTATTACTGTAACCATGTGTAGATGACCAGGCTGATGACTGTGAGGAAGACAGAGAGAGATGATCCAACGACACTGATGTAGCCGAGGAGGACTGCATCAGCTCTGGACACAGAAGGCTTTGTGTTCTGAAACACACACACACACACACACACACACACACACACACACACACACACACACACACACACACACACACACACACACACACACACACACACACACACACACACACACACACACACACACACACGCACACACACACACACATGAGTAATAGCCTGGTAGTCATTAATCTAGAAAACAAGGCAACAAAGATTTACACATCAGCTACTAGCGTGTTTTCCATTGTTGGGAGAGTTTTCTGTCGCATGACCGGCTGATGTCACACAAACATACACACCTATTTGTCCTCTTAACCCTTTCACTGCCACACGACAGCCGGTTAATGGAGCATCGCCGTCGGTTGTGTGATAGTAAAGGGTTAACCGACTGTCGTGTGGCAGTGAAAGGGTTAACCGGCTGTCGTGTGGCAGTGAAAGGGTTAAGACAATAGAGTGGCAGAGTTGGAGCCTAATATAGCAATAAGTCATATAAAAGTAATATAGCAATAAGTCATATAAAAGTAATATAGGAATAAGTCATATAAAAGTAATATAGCAATAAGTCATATAAAAGTAATATAGCAATAAGTCATATAAAAGTAATATAGCAATAAGTCATTTAAAAGTAATATAGGAATAAGTCATTTAAAAGTAATATAGCAATAAGTCATATAAAAGTAATATAGCAATAAGTCATATAAAAGTAATATAGCAATAAGTCATATAAAAGTAATATAGCAATAAGTCATATAAAAGTAATATAGCAATAAGTCATATAAAAGTAATATAGCAATAAGTCATATAAAAGTAATATAGGAATAAGTCATTTAAAAGTAATATAGCAATAAGTCATATAAAAGTAATATAGCAATAAGTCATATAAAAGTAATATAGCAATAAGTCATATAAAAGTAATATAGCAATAAGTCATATAAAAGTAATATAGCAATAAGTCATATAAAAGTAATATAGCAATAAGTCATATAAAAGTAATATAGGAATAAGTCATATAAAAGTAATATAGCAATAAGTCATATAAAAGTAATATAGCAATAAGTCATATAAAAGTAATATAGCAATAAGTCATATAAAAGTAATATAGGAATAAGTCATATAAAAGTAATATAGCAATAAGTCATATAAAAGTAATATAGCAATAAGTCATATAAAAGAGTCAAGACATGTTCTATATTTACCACAAGCACAGCGAAGAAGCTGAGATGGTTGCAACTGCAAATAAAATCTCTGTCATTATAGACGGTTTTACAGCCTTTATCCTCCCAGGTACCTGCAGAGACACACAGACACACACACACACACACACACACACACACACACACACACACACACACACACACACACACACACACACACGCACACGCACACGCACACGCACACACACACACACACACACACACACACACATATACACACACACACATATACACACACAGACACACACACACACAGACACACACATACACACACATATACACGCACACACACAGACACATGCACACAGACCACAGCTCAGTTATTTATGAGAGTCATAATTATGTTAAATACGTTTGCACATTTATGGTTAAAATTCTAAACGGCAGTAACTCCTACACCTTGAAGGAACACACCAACATGATTTGAAATGTGCTTACCGTCTTCTCCAGAGTCAGACAATAAGATAGATACCTATTTCCTCTCTGTGCGTTCAGTAGATAGCTATCTGGCTGCAAGTTAGCCTAGCTCAGCACAAATGAATGGAATCAAATACGGACCACTAGCCTAGCTTAAAACACTGGGAGAGGTGTTGGCAAACAGCTAAGATAGCTGGTCCGTATTCCGCATCCATTCATTTGTGCTAAACTGGGCTTAGTTAATTTGTTACAGATCTTTTTGACCGATCTACAGATCTTTTGCAAATTTGACTAATCTCAGCATAAAATGATCAAGCTGCTAAAAAATGTCTGGTTCTGGTATGTATTATTTCTCTTTAATTAGACATAATATTTCTTTTATGGATATTATGATAAACGACAACATGAAAATCACCAAACCTGAAGATAAGAGGTTTTTGCCCATTATATAGTAGCATTATATAGTAACATTATATAGTAGCATTATATAGTAGCATTATATAGTAACATTATACAGTAGCATTATACTGTAGCATTATATAGTAACATTATATAGTAACATAAATTGAAAACAGATGTAGATAGCCAGACGGTCACGATGGCCCCTACAGCCTGCTATAGGCTGTAATGTAGACATGTATCCACTACCCACCTCTTCCATCACCCTGAGAGTACTGCCAGAACACTACCCACCTCTTCCATCACCCTGAGAGTACTGCCAGAACACTACCCACCTCTTCCATCACCCTGAGAGTACTGCCAGAATACTACCCACCTCTTCCATCACCCTGAGAGTACTGCCAGAACACTACCCACCTCTTCCATCACCCTGAGAGTACTGCCAGAACACTACCCACCTCTTCCATCACCCTGAGAGTACTGCCAGAACACTACCCACCTCTTCCATCACCCTGAGAGTACTGCCAGAACACTACCCACCTCTTCCATCACCCTGAGAGTACTGCCAGAACACTACCCACCTCTTCCATCACCCTGAGAGTACTGCCAGAACACTACCCACCTCTTCCATCACCCTGAGAGTACTGCCAGAACACTACCCACCTCTTCCATCACCCTGAGAGTACTGCCAGAACACTACCCACCTCTTCCATCACCCTGAGAGTACTGCCAGAACACTACCCACCTCTTCCATCACCCTGAGAGTACTGCCAGAACACTACCCACCTCTTCCATCACCCTGAGAGTACTGCCAGAACACTACCCACCTCTTCCATCACCCTGAGAGTACTGCCAGAACACTACCCACCTCTTCCATCACCCTGAGAGTACTGCCAGAACACTATACCCACCTCTTCCATCACCCTGAGAGTACTGCCAGAACACTATACCCACCTCTTCCATCACCCTGAGAGTACTGCCAGAACACTATACCCACCTCTTCCATCACCCTGAGAGTACTGCCAGAACACTATACCCACCTCTTCCATCACCCTGAGAGTACTGCCAGAACACTATACCCACCTCTTCCATCACCCTGAGAGTACTGCCAGAACACTATACCCACCTCTTCCATCACCCTGAGAGTACTGCCAGAACACTATACCCACCTCTTCCATCACCCTGAGAGTACTGCCAGAACACTATACCCACCTCTTCCATCACCCTGAGAGTACTGCCAGAACACTATACCCACCTCTTCCATCACCCGGAGAGTACTGCCAGAACACGCAGATCCCATCCCCCGTCTGAAACACACAACAGAACAGTTTATAGACCATGTTGGAATGTTTTACGTGTTACTAGGAAGCAGCTGGGACTAAAGTGGCTCAGGAGGTACAGCGGTCGTCTGGTAGTCGGAAGGTTCCCGGTTCGATTCCCGCTCCTCCCGGCCGGGCAGCATGTCGATGTGTTCTTGTCGAGCAAGACACTTTAACCCCTAATTGCTCCCGATGTGCAGGTTGGCACCTTGCATGTTGCCTCCACCATCGGTGTGTGAATGTGTGAGTGAACGGGTGAATGTGAGGAAGAAAATTTGTCAAGCGCTTTGGATAAATGCTGTTATATAAATTTACCCATTTAGATATAAAATATATATAGACAGTAGAATTTGGCCGCACCCCCTGGTTCAAAAGCTCCTATACTTTACATAGGAAGGCTGTATGATATCTTTCAGTAAACAACATTTAAGGCGAGACAATACAATAGGCAAAACAATATTTGAATAGATATAACTATGAAACTTTCCCAGTTTGTTATGTACATATAAACTAAGAAAAAATATATTGCAAGTTTTCTGAATTCTATGTTTATATATGCAAAACTTGGTTTCATTTAGTTGATACATTCAAAACTTTTTACAGAAGGGATTGTGGCTATGTCCTCTTATCAGCACATACATCAGGAAATACTGTCTACTGTCATAAAATAAATCAATTCTCGCCTAGTTTTGGTATAAAATGTACTATAAACCCGGCTATGAATGATATATCAACAAACCCTTATGTAATTATAAGCAGGATATGGGAAGAAATGTGGAAAGTTTGGTGTGTGTAGGTACTAGGGAAATGGAGTTCCATGTCTTTGTGTGTAAGTAAAATGCAGAAAAACTAGTTTTTGTGAAAACACCCTCAAAGTTCTGTATTGTAATTGTGATCTATGGACAAAATCTGACAAAATCAAGTAAAATAAACAACTAATTGTCTGTTTTTGATATTTTATTGCCACTAGTTTCAGTGATAGGGCTAGCCATAGCCCGCCAATCAAATTCTGCCAACAACGAGTATACTCGTTATTGGATCGTTATTTATTTTATTCGCTATTTCCATTCAGAATTCATCCTGCTATGATGTGGAAATGTGTGGCACTCTGTCTGAGATCGCAACGGTCCGATACCGCCACCTAACGCCTTGCGGCCGCTATTGCACTCCATTTGAAATGATGTGGTTTGTTTTCTGGGCCGAGCTGCGGCGTGCGGGCGGGGTCTAACTACTCCGGCAAGACAAGCGCTTATAGGGATGGCATCGACGAGGGTCCCCGCCCCCCCCGGGTTCATGTTCAATGCTGGATAACGTTGGATACACGATCGCGACCAGTATTTGGAATTGGATTATTCTTTTTGCAGTACACCAGATACAAGGTAAGGACTATATGTTATCAATCTTGCATTGATCCGATAATTCTTTCCCCACGATCGGGGCTTGTGTGTGTGGTGTGTGTGTAACATATCCCGTTGGTAGCGATCAAAGCACGGAAAAAGCACATAATACCGATAATCTAGCGTTGATTTCAGATTGATTGTTGATCCAAGCGAGGAATGGCAACGTGTTTAGTGAATTGCACTAAAACGCTGTTTAGCAGCATTTCCCGGGATTAGACAGAACTACCCTAAAACTATACTCATATTGACCACGGTATAAAACGGGAATGTATTGCAACTTGTCCGGAAGAAACTCAATGACAATCGACTATGTCATTAGATCCATAGCTATAATATTTAATATAGTTTCAGCACTACAAACACCGGCTGTGACGGGGTCCTTTTTCTCTCCCCTCCAAACTCACACAAATGATGGCGTAGTCGGAATAAAACATGTTGGTGTTGCTTTATTGCCGGCCATCCACGGTGCAGTGGTGACATTTCAAAAACAGTGACATAATCAAAATAACAAAAATACTATACTACCTCGAATATCACGTGTGTTCCACAATAACATCACAATGACATTCCAACACTTACTGTGAGGTGTTTCCCTCAGTTACCTTTTATCTGGTGAAGCCCGACACAGAGACAAACAGACTAACAAACACTCACAGCGCTTCCCTCAGTCACCTCCAGTGTAACTGATGCAGGGCAAGAACCCACTTCCTTGGGCCACGCAGCCCTCATGAACACCTGGACTCCTCCCCCTCCACAGGTGCCACACAGCCCTCATGAACACCTGGACTCCTCCCCCTCCACAGGTGCCACGCAGCCCTCATGAACACCTGGACTCCTCCCCCTCCACAGGTGCCACGCAGCCCTCATGAACACCTGGACTCCTCCCCCTCCACAGGTGCCACGCAGCCCTCATGAACACCTGGACTCCTCCCCCTCCACAGGTGCCACGCAGCCCTCATGAACACCTGGACTCCTCCCCCTCCACAGGTGCCACGCAGCCCTCATGAACACATGGACTCCTCCCCCTCCACAGGTGCCATGCAGCCCTCGTGAACACCTGGACTCCTCCCCCTCCACAGGTGCCACGCAGCCCTCATGAACACCTGGACTCCTCCCCCTCCACAGGTGCCACGCAGCCCTCATGAACACCTGGACTCCTCCCCCTCCACAGGTGCCACGCAGCCCTCATGAACACCTGGACTCCTCCCCCTCCACAGGTGCCACGCAGCCCTCATGAACACCTGGACTCCTCCCCCTCCACAGGTGCCACACAGCCCTCATGAACACATGGACTCCTCCCCCTCCACAGGTGCCACGCAGCCCTCATGAACACCTGGACTCCTCCCCCTCCACAGGTGCCACGCAGCCCTCATGAACACCTGGACTCCTCCCCCTCCACAGGTGCCACACAGCCCTCATGAACACATGGACTCCTCCCCCTCCACAGGTGCCACACAGCCCTCATGAACACATGTTTGATTATACATATGAATGTATATATGATGAGTGAATGGATGTATGTATGATAAGATGAATGTATGTATGTATGATAAGATGAATGTATGTATGTATGATAAGATGAATGTATGTATGTATAATAATGTATATGAAGGTGTATATGATAATATGAAATGAATGATGAGGGGGGGGTTGCAGTTCTCAGTCCAATCTGATCCAGTCTCCAATCTGATTTTAGTCCAATGATGAATGTTTTGTGTGTGTATGTGTGCGTGCTGCTCGGAGTCAGTGACGGAGCCACTCTGTCACACCGGCATGTACCCCCATTGCATTACAGCGCTGGGACAAACGGACAAACGCCCACAGTGACCTCCGGCGGTCAATGAGTTAAGGAAGCAAAATATAACAAAATCTTAATATCGTTGAAAAAAAGCAAAAAAGGCGATTTTTGGGGGTACTGTCTCGCCTTAATCCACTCAAGTGCAAAATACATGGAACACAAGCAATTTCAAATATACTCTAAAGTCTGTTGTGTATTGTGTTCATAGAACTTACTGCAAATAAGACTGAGAACTCACCTGGTTATTGTGTTTGAATGAATGAATGAATGAATGAATGAATGAATGAATGAATGAATGAATGAATGAATGAATGAATGAATGAATGAATGAATGAATGAATGAATGAATGAATGAATGAAAACTTTATTTAACAGATTGCAGAATGGGTACAGTATAGTACAGCTCAATACACACAATTGTTAAGGGGATGCAGACCAGAGAAAGACGTTTGTCTTGTTTACATCAGGGTCCCTCATGTTTGAAGGTCATTATGATGAGAACTCACCTGGTTATTGTGTTTGAAGGTCATTATGATGGAACTATTGTGTTTGAAGGTCATTATGATGAGAACTCACCTGGTTATTGTGTTTGAAGGTCATTACGATGGGTTGGGCCAGGTTACTAAGCGGCTGGTTCCCTACCCTCACTAGCAAGACTGACTGGCCCAAAACAGTTCCCTGTCTGTGGGCGGACGACTGGTTCCTTGGTGGCTTTCGCTGGAGAGAGGGAAGGGGCAGAGCAGATCAGTCTGTGGGAACCACATTCACTAGAGGTGTGTGTTTTAGATTTTATTTTAGTCTTGGTCACAAAAACATCTTAGTCATTCATCATTCATCATACAATTTATTTGATTTTGAATTAGTCCACAAAATCTCTTCCATTTAAGTAAAAATTTAGCATTTAACCTCCAGTATTTAGCAATTCAGCGATTTGGTATATACTGTATACAATGACCTCCAATGGTGAAGCTGAAATGACGATCAAACTACCATGATACAGAACAGCACATACTCAAATGTGTTAACATTGTCTTCTAATGTCTTGCCTTCAAATAACAAACCAGGGCCCTCATTTTTATCAATGCTGCGCTGCACAGATATGTGCAGATAAGCAAAGTGTGGGATTTATCAAAATGATCGTGTGCTTGAGATTGTGCATATATCTACGCACAGCTCAGACCGTGCGTACATGTCACCAAGCGGTAGAATATGAAGACTGCAGACGGACGGAATACGCTTTCATCAGTTTCATGCATTAGTTTCAACACTGACACGTGTTCTGTATGACCCGTAATTCATTATTTAATTGTAAAATAGCGACAGAAGTGTAATTATTGTCAAACCCTATAAATAGCATTTGGAATAGGTCTTTATTTCCGAATGAATGCAGCATGGTTTATCTATATAGCGTTATCGGAATACTACGGGGTGCGGCGACTGCGCTCCATGGGGAGCTGTTTTCAGAGATAGGGCAGTCTATTTGCCGAGAGAAAATAATATTAACTAGAGTCCGCTACCCGAGACACATTCTCCTTGATTTGTACCGCAATTTGGGACCCAAATTGGAGCGTGGAACAAAACGCACAAATTCCACCCCCATGCACATTCAAGTCCTCTCCACTCTCGGCAGCAGAACACCCACCTCCAAACGCGATTAAATATTGTTTAAATTAAAAAGGGAAATACTATTATTTTGTGTGTCATGTTTCCAAATAAGATTGGTCACAACGAAATGCTTTCTAGCTTCAATTTATTGTGGTTAGAATAGATGACCTCTGTTGAAACTTCACTGAGAGCGAGATTGATCACGGAGCGAGGGCGTAATTTTGTTTTCAATGGTGGAGGGGACACATTTGGGGGCGTGGTCAGTGGTGCGTTGGTGATTTCATACCTAGTTGCACTGTGTTTTAATGGGTGTGGTCCGGTGAAAATGTTGAACATTTAGAATTTTAAATGCATCAATCTGGTGCACTTTGAGGGTCAAGTAGACAACATACTGTATGTATAAAACAACAGCCTAGATAACATCATCACTAGTCTGGTCTCTCTGGTGTTGGGCTTGTTCATATTCACAAAAGCAGCACTGAGCTGAGTCAGTTATCAGAGAGATCCTCACCATGAAGAGAGTGCTGTTCAGCACACTGACCACCAGCAGCACGTCCTCCTCCGAGCCGCTGGCAGAGAGCGCTGAGGCCGGGATCTGGACCGTGTGCTCGTTCACTCCCGCTGGAACCACCACGCGGGTCGGTAACTTCATACACAAAGAAATGGCAAATGATGCATTCATATAACAGCTTTTATCCGAAGCGCTTTACAATATTGTTCCTCACATTTTTACCCGTTCACTCACACGTTCACACACCGACGGCGGAGGCGACCACGCAAGGTGCCAACCCGCTCATCGGGAGCAGTTAGGGGTTAAGTGTCTTGCTCAAGGACACCTCGACACGCTGCCCGGGAGGAGCGGGAACCTCTGGATCACCAGACGACTGCTCTACCTCCCGAGCCACTGTCGCCCCACAAACACACACAAAGAAGTCCTGACGACAATTCAGTGCGGTATGTCTGTTGTTTCTTTTGGAAAGTACTTGTGTACAAATGATCCAATGTGACTTAACCCTTTCACTGCCACACCACAGAAGGTTAACCCTTTACTATCACACAACCGATGGCGGTGCGCGGAGCTAATGATGCTAATGATGGAGCATCGCCGTCGGTTGTGTGATAGTAAAGGGCTAACCTTCTGTATTGTCACAGTGAAAGGGTTAACCGGCTGTCGTGTGGCAGTGAAATGGTTAAAGATGGTGCACAACAACAAGTCAGCAGGAAGGTACACACCTCTGGCTAAGAGTCTGTGGTTGTTCGTCTAGCAGTGCCGAACTTGCAGTGCTACACTCTGAGTGCATAGTAGTATAGTTTTAGTTTCAAGTTTCAAGTTTCTTTAATAGTTGTCATACAGAAGTACAGAATACTTTTATACAAAATGCTTCTTACTGTTACGCTCCAGAGACTGTGCTAAACAAGATAAGTATGAAATAGAATAACATAGTATAGCATGTAAATTAGAAGTAAAAAAATTAGGTCACAGTGTTCGGTATAGGCATATGTACAATGTTCGATGCAGAATAGACGTAACTGAGTTACCATATAATATACAATACTATGCGGTGTACTAATATACAATACTATATAGTGCAAGGCAGAAATGGGATGAGGTGCAATTTAGGTACAATTTACAGTAGGTGTACGAGTTGTAGTGCAAATCCTTTATCAATAAATATAAAGTGTGTTTGTGTGATCTAAAGTGTGGAGAGTGGGTGCTGCAGTGTGTTGTTTGTTTAAGTGAGTGTGTGCGTGTGTGTGTGTGTGCTGTGTGCATTTGATGGTTGTTGCATAGTGTTTATTGTTCGTTTAGCAGCCTGATGGCCTGGGGATAGAAGCTTCTTCTGAGTCTTTCTGTGCTCGCCTTAAGACTCCGGTATCGCTTGCCTGACCGCAGCAGTTCAAAGAGGCAGTTGTTCGGGTGGCTCGAGTCCTTAATAATTGTCTTAGCCTTCCCCCTGCACCGCTTGTTGTAAATGTTCTGGAGGTAAATGTTATAGACATAGTACATAGTAACATAGTAACATAGTACATAGTACATAGTAACATAGTACATAGTACATAGTAACATAGTACATAGTACATAGTACATACCGTAGTAACATAGTACATAGTAACATAGTACATAGTACATACCGTAGTAACATAGTACATAGTACATAGTAACATAGTACATAGTACATAGTACATAGTACATAGTAACATAGTACATAGTACATAGTACATAGTACATAGTAACATAGTACATAGTACATAGTACATAGTAACATAGTACATAGTACATAGTAACATAGTACATAGTAACATAGTACATAGTAGCATAGTACATAGTACATAGTAACATAGTACATAGTACATAGTACATAGTAACATAACATAGTAACATAGTACATAGTACATACCAACATAGTACATAGTAACATAACATAGTAGCATAGTACATAGTACATAGTAACATAGTACATAGTACATAGTAGCATAGTACATAGTACATAGTAACATAGTACATAGTAACATAGTACATAGTAACATAACATAGTAGCATAGTACATAGTACATAGTAACATAGTACATAGTACATACCGTAGTAACATAGTACATAGTAACATAGTACATAGTACATACCGTAGTAACATGGTACATAGTAACATAAGATAGTAACATAGTACATAGTACATAGTAGCATAGTACATAGTAACATAGTACATAGTAACATAGTACATAGTAACATAACATAGTAGCATAGTACATAGTACATAGTAACATAGTACATAGTACATACCGTAGTAACATAGTACATAGTAACATAGTACATAGTACATACCGTAGTAACATGGTACATAGTAACATAAGATAGTAACATAGTACATAGTACATACCGTAGTAACATAGTACATACCGTAGTAACATAGTGTGGTAAATATTGAGTTGAATTTCATAAATAACCTTGTATACTGGTTAGCAGAAGTGGGTGCAGGGCTAAATGAGGAATGAGACGCAGCGACAGTTGGATAGAAAAAGGTCACACCTAATGTGACCAGATTAGTACTGTATGGTAATAAGGCCCAAAGGGTCAAAGCGTATTCACACCCCCCCACCAGAGGACATCATGCCCGCCCCCCCTCGTGAGACAAGACCCAACACAGCGACCACACGGACAGGGGCCCCCAGCAGAACCCCTCTGTCTCTGTCCCATCACGTCGCCACAACCCAAGGGGGGGGGGGGGCTGCCAGCCCCCACAGAAGACGCCCACGGACCAACTGTATTATGTAAAGCTATTATTGGCTAGAAATTAGAGTATATAGGAGGAGACAAATTGGTAGTTCGGGAGCCCTCAGACCAGACACAACCCCAGGGGTCTGTGGGGCTCCACCGCTCCTTCCACGAGAGAGACTGTGCTGCTTTTTATGTGAGTAACTCATGGACCCTTGGTTGGTTAAAATAGAATGTAAAGATACTTATCTTAGAAACCAGGCTTACTCATATAAAAAAGGGGCCTACAGTAAACTATGTATGTTCAAATTATGTTAACGAGTGACTGTTTTATGTACATGTTGGGGTTTGAAGATGCAAACCTGATTGTAATTTCTGTACACAAATAGCCCTGTTAATGTTCTCTGATAAATCTTTTGTATGTGAAAGGCAACCTTCTATTCACTCTTGGCCCTGGCTCAAATAAATCAGTTGAGTTGAACTACAGTTCTGGTTTGTCTGGCGTACACGTTTATTCCTCATCTGCTTAAGTCAGATGAGGAGATCAACAATTCTATCAAGTATGATCCCTTCCTCCTCCTTCCAGATAATCAATCTCATTGTATTGTACTACAATAACCTCAAATTATTGTAGAAGTTCTGTGGGAATTTACCACAATAGTAACATAGTACATTTTGAGCCCGCAGCCTATAGGGCTGCAATAGCCTGGAGCAGTGGTTCCCAAAGGTTTTCATGTGAAATACCTCCACATTACTAAGTAACAGGCTATTTAATTTTTTATAATAAAACACTATATATTTTGTATTTATTTATATATTGTGGCAGATATCACCCCCCCTCTCATGGATATGTGAAGGACGGGAGATATTACTGCCACGTAAGGAGTGGAAACAATTAGGTAGCTGATTAGTACTGATAGAACACACCTGTGCATCATCAGTTCACCCACATCCCACACGCACACACTACAAATACACTAGGTTAGTGAGAGGTGAGTTGCGTGGAGGTGAGGTTGGAGTTGTTGCATAGAGAGAGAGATTGTTATATTCTGAGTTTTGTGAGGTGAGAGGTAGTGAGAGGTGAGGTGAAGGCGAGAAGGTGTTCATTGTGTACTGGACCCTGGACTGGCTGAGAAACCCCCTTGTGTACTGACCCTGGACCGGACGACTACTCTGAGTATTGAACAATCCCTTTTTTTGTACGAGAGCCTGTTTTGTGTTTTGACCATCGGACTGTATTACGACCATTCTAATTGCCCATGGAACTATATTCTGCCTGAAATCAATAAATATTCGTATTGATTGATATTGCACTTGTGTGGACATTTGAATTTATTTATTTTTTAACCGTGACGAGTCTGAACACCACCAGGCTCGTCACAATATATATATATATATATATATATATATATATATATATATATATATTGTTTTACTTTTAATTTGTTTAACTTTTTTCTATCCTTATTTATTTATTCTCCCCCCCCCCCTCCCTGTCCTGGTGTGTGTGTGAATGAGGCCACCGGGGGAGGGGGGGGGGGGGGGTTAACATGTAAAACCACAGAATATTTTACATGTCCAGGACTGTAATTGTAATTTCTTCTGTGTGAAGCTAATAAAGTAAAATAGTAAAACACAAGATACTTGTGCCCTAATGATAAGAATAAGCGCTCAATGGAGAAACCTCCTCCCATTGCCAAGATAAAGTCTAACATGCCTATAAATACTTACACTATGGAATTATACACTACAACTGTATTACGTGGCCCATAATGGCGCCCAAACAGCATTGCCAACTTCCACAGTTTTTTGTGGGGTGGACCCTCATCTGTGAAGATGTTTGTTGTTAGATATTATTCAGCCCAGATATCCATAACTGTCTATACTGTAGGCGGGGAAATAGGAGAAGAGAGAGAGAGCAAACCCCACTGTATGATCAGCACAGTCATTCTTATACATTCTCTCACTGCGCTCACTTCTAGTGAATAAAATATGAGTGAAATTAAACTATTTCCATTTTTGCCTGAGCACTCCACTCCACTCCCTGACCCCCTGAAGGAGCCCTGGGGGACCCCACTCCACTCCCTGACCCCCTGAAGGAGCCCTGGGGGACCCCACTCCACTCCCTGACCCCCTGAAGGAGCCATGGGGGACCCCACTCCACTCCCTGACCCCCTGAAGGAGCCCTGGGGGACCCCACTCCACTCCCTGGAACCCCCTGAAGGAGCCCTGGGGGACCCCACCCCACTCCCTGGAACCACCTGAAGGAGCCCTGGGGGACCCCACTCCTTGACCCCCTGAAGGAGCCCTGGGGGACCCCACTCCACTCCCTGGAACCCCTTGAAGGAGCCCTGGGGGACTCCACTTTGAGAATGAATGGCCTAAAAGCTAGAGAAGTGGGCTTACTTACTGGTTACTGGTTCAAAACTATGAACTGTTTAAGAAAATTGGGGGAGTGTACTGTAAGTGAATGAGAAATGCTCTCCCCTACTTCAGTAACTACTTGAGCAAGGCATTTAACCTCTTCCTGCTGCTGCAGTGAAGATGCTTTGTGGCCAACAGTAGAAGACGCACCACAGAAGTACAAACTGGGCAGATCTCAGATCTGTGTGTCGCTGGGTGTGAAGCAAAAGTGTGGCTGCAAAATAACCTGTTCTCAGTCAAACTTGGATACAAAAAAAACATTGTCTGAGCTTAGTGTTATGTTTAGGGATGTCTCAGACAAAAATGTACAGTGATTATTGTATTATTACTGTGAGATTGTATCAATATCCCAGAAAACAACCAGCCGACACCCGTCATACAGCCTCACCTTGTCTGAAGAGTTGACTCTCATACGTATGAAGTCTGGCGGCATCCTAGATTTCGGTGTTGTACACGTTGCAATTTTATCTTCATAACACCTGCCCATATGCAACACATCAATATACAATGCACAATTTACAATACACAATATACAAGCTGATTTCACATTGCAACCATATAACTTGATCTTTTATTTCATAGCTTGATTCATGATTATATTGGAATGAATATGACTTCTGTGGCCAAAGGTCTGTGGCTCTTTATCACTGTCGGTCTGTGGAACTGTATGCAGTGCCCAAATAGTTGAGGGTCCCAGATCAAATTAGTAGTGTAATGTATAATATAATAATAAGTGTGTATTATGTATTACCCGGGCCGGAAGACATTATCTTCAGTACAGCTTGATTCAAGATTCCTGCAGAGGTCTGTGGAAGAGATCAGACAGAAAACATGGTTAGTTGTCATAACTTGGACCGTTTTGAAACATTGCTTGTCCAGCTGTGGTCCAGCCCAGTGCACAACATGTTGCCTGGTATGTTGCTCGATTGGTTGGTTGATTGTTTCATTAAATGATTTGTTGGTTAATTGGTTAGTTGATTGATTGGTATGGTTTGTCAGTCATTTGGTTAGTTGATTGATTGCAAACTGCCCCCTCAGAAAACTCTTTTAAAAAACAGCTAAAAACACATATGTTTAGACAGGCCTTTGGTCATACATACGCACCCTTTTTGTCCTCACTGTTCCTATAATTTTTTATTAGTGACTGATGATTTTATTTAAATTCTTTTATTCTATTATTTTATTTGGTTTCACTGTTTTTATCTGCTGTCTGTTGTTGTTGTCAGACGGTTAACCTTTCACTACCACACTACAGACGGTTAACCTATGAGAGGCTCTCTCTTCTCTCTCTATCTCTCTATCTCTCTTTTTAGTGAGACATAACTTACTTGTTTGATTACCACTAATGCTGGACAGGGCTACAAAATCTCTCTCTACGTTCAATGATTTTAAGTAGCCAAACGTTACACTATAAAAACAAACGACCTTTCATTCATACCTTTCAACTTCATTCGCTGAAATATTCTAAAATCATTAAGTTTGCTATAAGCCATTCTCCCTTTCTGTGTGTGTGTGTGTAAGATAAGATCAGATATTTCTTTATTGATCCCCTTGGGGAAATTCAGGAGTGTGTGTGTGTGTGTGTGTGTGTGTGTGTGTGTGTGTGTGTGTGTGTGTGTGTGTGTGTGTGTGTGTGTGTGTGTGTGTGTGTGTGTGTGTGTGTGTGTGTGTGTGTGTGTGTGTGTGTGTGTGTGTGTGTGTGTGTGTGTGTGTGTGTGTGTGTGTGTGTGTGTAATAGGCCTATACATATTACTGTTCCATCTCTTGGGTCTTTGGAAAGACAACATGAGGTCAGAGGAGTTTGATAGTATTTATTGAGATAATAACATTATTGAGCCAGATAATGTTGATAATTAAACATAAAAAATACATAATACATAATAAATGTATACATGATCGTCACAGTATTTGACAAATTAGTTATTTTTTTATTTGAACGTGGATCTGATATGCGAAAATGAACTAAATGGGTTTTATTTCTATATAAAAAGTGTATATATAAAAACACCATTGACGCCGGTGTCACAGACCAGCACGGCAAGCCTAACATACATCGGCCATGAGGTGAACCCCGTTATCGCTTCACCCCGTCCCCACCCTGGGGAACTACGAAACTCTGGGTGAAAGATCTATTTGTGTGTTAATGAGTACAATTTTTTGCCATTATTCCTAATTAAGGGGATGGTGTAGTGTTTTGATTGATTAACCATCTTGATCAAAAGTGTGTGGGTCTACTATTTAACCATCTTGATCGAAAGTGTGTGGGTCTACTATCTTTCTCATTATACTATCCACTGAACTGTTTTATGTGTACAACCTCAATCTTTAGAAAAGTGTACCAGCATCTATTGCAGGTTGGGAATCACAAGGTAAAGCGTTATTGATACAAATCTGCTGCATATCATGGTATAATTTCACATTCAAGTATACTAATGCACCAATATTTGACTCAGATGTTTAGGTACATGTGTAAATGTCAATTTCAGAGAGATTTTGTCTTCCCAACTAATTTAAAATTTGTCATTTTTTTTTGTCATTTCCATACATATACATTTATGGCCCCTGACAAAATTCTGCAGGATATCTTGCGGAGAACTTTTAACCAAATGTCCATGGTGGTATTGTCTATGCCACGTTTCAGGCTTCACCTTATGGCCTAACACTTGTAAACACACATACAGAACGCACACACAGCATAAACACATCCAGTTAACCAAGGACTGACCTGTAGCCTGGAGTCCAGGAAAGCACAGCAACGTGAAGAGAAAACCAGTGATCCACATCATCATCTGAGACCATTTCAGTTTACTATCTAATCTATATTTTGGTATATGGTAGTCAAGTTAATCTCATCTATATATGGGTGTATGGTAGTAAGGTTCCACACGCCCTGTTACTCTGTCGAAGCTAAATGCTGTGTTTCCTCATTGAGGAGGAACTTCCATTGAGTTTGAACTCTCTAGTCTACAACAACCATCACATGTTTGTGGTTTAGAGGCGGAGAGAGAGACACAGGATATGTACGTCTCTCCTGTTCGTCACTCAGAGTGATCATGAGCAGCACACGTAGTTCAGTTACTAGTTTAATTACATTATTTGCATTAGTTGGGTGGTTTATTATTCACATCTCAGTAGGTTTTTCAGTAGTTAACCGCTTTGGGTCATGTCGTTTAGGTAGCTAGTTACAAACTACCAAGACATTCTGCAAATTACAAGACATTCTACAAATTACTCCCTTTTCTACGTAGTGTTAATTTGACAAACCACATTTCTTTGAGAGTCGTTTATTATTATTTTCATTGTTAAAAGCTAGAAGGTAAACATATTTCCATATTCACACGGTGGCCATTTTGCTCTTATGGAAACTAGTACAATGAATAAAATATTAATTCACATGAGAAACAAAATATGGCATGGACATTTGGATCTGGGACATTTGTCTGTAGTTTCGATTGAACCACAATTTATCCTAGACTGGGAATCAAGATTTTGTTTACTAAAAGACAGCAAATGATAGCATCACATTGTTGTCACATAATGTCACTTTTAAGTGGTTTGAATAATGTCCCTTTTAAGCAATTTGAATGATGTGACTTTTAAGCAATTTGAATAATGTCACTTTTAAGTGATTTGAATGATGTCACTTTTAAGTTATTTGAATAATGTCCCTTTTAAGCAATTTGAATGATGTCACTTTTAAGCAATTTGAATAATGTAATTATTTTTTATCCACTTTTTCTCCCATTTCTATATTTTCTCCCATCCCAATTTTTTGTATCATCCAATTCAACCCTCCCCTGTCACGAACGCTGTTTCTTGCCTCCCACAAGCCGGCTGCAATGTGAACTAAGTCATACATAGCACAAGTCCCCTCCGGTACTTGAGGTAACAGCAGTCGCATCTTTTCACCTGCGCAGCTCGATCTCTCAGTGGCGAGGAGTAACGCGTGGGAGGCTCACGCTGCCCCCGACACTTCCTGATTCTACTGTGCAGGCGCACCAACCGACCTGTAGGAGTCGCTGTCCACAACGCCCGATCCCCACCCATCAGTTTCCCACCCCCTAATACGGCCAATGTGTATTAGTATGAACGACCAGCTAAACTGAAAGCAATGTGGAGCGCTGGGCTCGAACAGGCAAGCCCAGCGTCTCTGTCATTCGTGGCGAGCGCCTTGCCCACTACACCACGTAGCCGCCCCTGAATAATGTCACTTTTAAGTGATTTGAATAATGTCACTTTTAAGTTATTTGAATAATGTCACTTTTAAGCGATTTGAATAATGTCACTTTTAAGCAATTTGAATAATGTCACTTTTAAGTGATTTGAATAATGTCACTTTTAAGTGATTTGAATAATGCCAAACAGGGACTTTTTGCACATCTGATAGAGTCATAGCTGTGACATTTCTACGGTGACATTAGGTCACTAACCCTAACCCTGCCACACTAGACAGCATGCAAAACAAAAGTGGAAGTGTCACAATCTCTGTGTGAAGCAGGGAAATCAGGTTGGATATATCCCATCTGCTGAGGAAGTGAAACTACAGAGGAGAACGCATCCAGTCATGCTTTCCAAACTGTTTTACACACTCACAATTTAAAAGACATGATTAGGTCCAAGCAAGCATGAGAATAGTAGCTCTGTAGGTAGGTTTGAGGTCAAGGGAACGGTTATTACGATTAGGTTAGGTTTGATTTGGTTGAGTTAGGTCTAGAAAACAACCGATAATTGTGTGTTATAGGCAAGAAAACACACTGGTTTGGGAAAAGATGTGGGATGTTTTGGGCCTAATTTAATTATTAATAATAATAATAAACGTTATTTGTATAGCACATTTCATACAAGAATTGCAGCTCAAAGTGCTTCACAGCAGTAAAAAAGACAAAATGAGCACAAAGTGCAGACATTTAAAATCACATAGTTTTTCACATTAGGATTGATTCAATGTCAGTAAAATAGACAATGATAAAAAGAGTCAAATAGAATAGACAGAGTAAAATAATGCAATAGTGCAGTGCAATAAAATAGTTCTGAATGACAGTTTAACAGTTTAAAACTGTCTTTACCTTCCCAGTTTGATATCCACAGTTTAAACCCTGACAGTCTCAGGGCCAGGGGCGTAATTATGGGGGGACACGGGGGACATGTCCCCTGCATGGTTTCAGAAGGCAGTTATTGTCCCCCGCACTTTTTTACTTTCCGAAACAATGTTACACGATAATAAACAGTAACGCAACACGGCACTAGGACCACACGGAAAACGGCTGCTTGTTCCATCTCTGAGCTCAGGTCTCTGACGACCCTTCCCCCCCTCCCCCCACCCCGCAACCTTAGAACTATACGGCACCGGCCGCAACAGCCACCCTCCCTCCTTGCCATACCTTGGCTTTTACTGAAACGACGCCACTGACCACGCCCCCAAATGTGTCCCCCCCACCATTGAAAACAAAGGACGCCCTTGCTCAGGGCACAGTTCCCTCTCTCAGGGCAAACCTCTCTCTCAGGGTGCAGTTCTCTCTCTCAGGGTGCAGTTCCCTCTCTCAGGGTGCAGTTCCCTCTCTCAGGGCGCAGTTCCCTCTCTCAAGGGGCAGTTCCTTCTCTCAGGGTGCAGTTCCCTCTCTCAGGGCGCAGTTCCCTCTCTCAGGGTGCAGTTCCCTCTCTCAGGGTGCAGTTCCCTCTCTCAAGGGGCAGTTCCCTCTCTCAGGGTGCAGTTCCCTCTCTCAGGGCACAGTTCCCTCTCTCAGGGCACAGTTCCCTCTCTCAGGGCACAGTTCTCTCTCTCAGGGCACAGTTCCCTCTCTCAGGGTGCAGTTCCCTCTCTCAGTTCTCTCTCTCAGGGTGCAGTTCCCTCTCTCAGGGCACAGTTCTCTCTCTCAAGGGGCAGTTCCTTCTCTCAGGGTGCAGTTCCCTCTCTCAGGGCGCAGTTCCCTCTCTCAGGGTGCAGTTCCCTCTCTCAAGGGGCAGTTCCCTCTCTCAGGGTGCAGTTCCCTCTCTCAGGGCGCAGTTCCCTCTCTCAGGGCGCAGTTCTCTCTCTCAGGGCACAGTTCCCTCTCTCAGGGTGCAGTTCCCTCTCTCAGTTCTCTCTCTCAGGGTGCAGTTCCCTCTCTCAGGGCACAGTTCTCTCTCTCAAGGGGCAGTTCCTTCTCTCAGGGTGCAGTTCCCTCTCTCAGGGCGCAGTTCCCTCTCTCAGGGTGCAGTTCCCTCTCTCAAGGGGCAGTTCCCTCTCTCAGGGTGCAGTTCCCTCTCTCAGGGCGCAGTTCTCTCTCTCAGGGCACAGTTCCCTCTCTCAGGGTGCAGTTCCCTCTCTCAGTTCTCTCTCTCAGGGGGCAGTTCTCTCTCTCAGGGGGCAGTTCTTTCTCTCAGGGCACAGTTCCCTCTCAGGGCACAGTTCTCTCTCTCAGGGCACAGTTCCCTCTCTCAGGGCACAGTTCTCTCTCTCAGGGCACAGTTCTCTCTCTCAGGGCACAGTTCCCTCTCTCAGGGCACAGTTCTCTCTCTCAGGGGGCAGTTCTCTCTCTCAGGGCACAGTTCCCTCTCTCAGGGCACAGTTCCCTCTCTCAGGGTGCAGTTCCCTCTCAGGGCACAGTTCTCTCTCTCAGGGGGCAGTTCCCTCTCTCAGGGCGCAGTTCCCTCTCTCAGGGTGCAGTTCTCTCTCTCAGGGCACAGTTCTCTCTCTCAGGGGGCAGTTCTCTCTCTCAGGGCACAGTTCTCTCTCTCAGGGGACAGTTCTCTCTCTCAGGGCACAGTTCCCTCTCTCAGGGCACAGTTCCCTCTCTCAGGGCACAGTTCCCTCTCTCAGGGGGCAGTTCTCTCTCTCAGGGCACAGTTCCCTCTCTCAGGGGGCAGTTCCCTCTCTCAGGGGGCAGTTCCCTCTCTCAGGGGGCAGTTCCCTCTCTCAGGGCACAGTTCCCTCTCTCAGGGCACAGTTCCCTCTCTCAGGGGGCAGTTCCCTCTCTCAGGGCACAGTTATCTCTCTCAGGGCACAGTTCCCTCTCTCAGGGCACAGTTCTCTCTTTCAGGGGGCAGTTCCCTCTCTCAGGGTGCAGTTCCCTCTCTCAGGGCACAGTTCTCTCTCTCAGGGCACAGTTCTCTCTTTCAGGGGGCAGTTCCCTCTCTCAGGGCACAGTTCCCTCTCTCAGGGCACAGTTCTCTCTTTCAGGGGGCAGTTCCCTCTCTCAGGGGGCAGTTCTCTCTCTCAGGGTGCAGTTCCCTCTCTCAGGGTGCAGTTCCCTCTCTCAGGGCAAACCTCCCTCTCAGGGCGCAGTTCCAGCCATCTAATGCTGGCTGGCTGAACCACTTCATGTAGTGAATGTCGGGGTGCCAGCCAGATCCATCATGAACACTTTGGTTACTCCAGGTTGTTGATTGAGTTTCTAAATGCTAGGCTAGGCCCAGGTGCAGTACTGCGTTTCTTTCTGTCCACCTGTAATCTGTTTACTGTATTCATTCAGAAAACAAATTCTTTTTTTTAAATACTTTATTTCTCAGTTTACTAGACAAGAACAGACAAACAAAAAGAAGGAGACAGAACAAAAATAAACAGACATAACAAAACGAAAAAAAAAACGAAAAAGACTGCCAGACAAGAAAAAAAAATAACAGTGTGACTTAACTCAAAGCATTAAAGTGTGTTGTATAGCCAGGTGTTACAAGGTGCAGGTCAAACATGATATACAGGGGTGAGTCTCTGCAGAGTGCAGTTATTTGTCCTTCAGATAGTCAATGAATGGGCTCCATATGTCCGAAAACCTGTTGTGCTCTTTGGATCTGTAATAGCGGATCCTCTCCATCTGTATGATTGTGATCATTTCATTGAGCCATTTCTGGAAACACGGGGGTGTAGGTGATTTCCAATCGGTTAGAATAATTTTTTTTGCAGCTACCATGCCGAGCATTAGTGTCTGTTGTTCCTCCCTCGTGTACCTTAAGGCAGTCTCTGAACACCCAAAGAGTGCCAACTCTGGATCAGGGGGAATGTCCTTTCCATAGACCCTGGAAAACCACTGGAATATTTCACCCCAGAATTTTTGTAAATGAGGACAGAGCCAAAAGAGATGTGTTAAAGAGCCCTCTGCAACTTTACACCTGTCACATAATGGAGAAAGAGATGGATACATTCTGTGTAGTTTGGTCTTTGAATAGTGGAGTCTATGGATGACTTTAAATTGAATCAATTTGTACCTAGCATTGATCGAGCAAGTTTGGATTCTAGTCAAACCTTCATTCCATATGTTCTCAGACACCTCTAGATTCAACTCAGTGGACCAGGCATCTCTCAGATGGTCAGTGGACACAGAGGTGGAAAACAGGGACATAAAGCGAGATATCAGGTGTCTGGAGTCTGGAGGGAGCTTCAGGAGATCGTGGAATGGGCAATTCTCTGGCATGGTTTCAAAATGTGGAATTTATTCTTTGACATAGTGTCTGATTTGGAGATATCGAAAAAAGTGGGAGTTAGGGATGTTAAATTTTGTTTTCGGTTGGTCGAATGATGCAAACAGTTTGTCTATGTACAAGTCTCCAAGGGTCGTGAGTCCCTTGTCCCTCCAGACAACAAACGCCCCCAGAAAACAAATTCTAATTCCGCTACAAGTAATGTACTCTACTCTCTGTACAGTGCGACATGTTGCATGTGCTACAAAATAATTGGTTTGTGCGATGAATTAATAGCCTGTGTGTGTTTTCTTTTGGGTGTGAAGGGAGGGTTTTGTGTGAAGTGAATCACTTGTAGTTTATCATGCAGTTAAAAACCATGTCACCGATTGCGTGACCAGTGTGTGGAAATCCAACCTCCCTTGTCAAATCAAGCTCAACTTCTTTCATGCAACAGTTGAGTATGTCCTTTTGTATGGCAGTGAATGCTGGACCTTGAAGCCCACCCTGCAGAAGTCCTTGGATGGGTGCTACACCGGAATGATGCGTGTGGTGCTCAACATCAACAGGGATGAGCATGTCACTAATGCAAACTTGTATGGGGGGGTGCTAAAGGTGAGCGATAAAGTGGCAGTCAGGGCAAACCTCCCTCTCAGGGAGCAGTTCTCTCTCTCAGGGAGCAGTTCTCTCTCTCAGGGTGCAGTTCTCTCTCTCAGGGTGCAGTTCCCTCTCTCAGGGTGCAGTTCTCTCTCTCAAGGCACAGTTCTCTCTCTCAGGGCACAGTTCTCTCTCTCAGGGCACAGTTCCCTCTCTCAGGGTGCAGTTCCCTCTCTCAGGGCACAGTTCTCTCTCTCAGGGAGCAGTTCCCTGAGACGTGGACGTACTCAGGAGAGATGCGGGAACAGAAAGCACCAACGAGCTAGCCAGATGCATGGAGGATCGGGATGACTGGAAGCACCGATGGAGGGCCCGTCCGAGGACGACCTAGATAGATCACCGACTGACCCGTTCCTGGCGGGAATTAGGGGCATTTTCTCCATGGCTGTGCTAGTGTTAAGGTTTGGATTTAGTGTGTCCTGTGTATGCAACATGCATGTCCTATGCCAGTCAGATACCCGTTTAAGTATCTCCCTCCCGCCTGGCGCAACGACACCCCGGTGTTGCTGCAGCCGACAATCGCATACGGTGTCTCAGGCATTCTGTAGTCGACATGTGTCAACAAATGTACATGCCTGTTTGAATTTATGTTGTGCCGTTGTTACTGTAAAAATTTAATGATTGTGATATGATGTTGTTAATGAGACGATGAGCTGTATGTGTATGTCACTGGAATTTCCCCAAGGGGATCAATAAAGTACCTATCTATCTATCTATCTAAGTGATGAATTGGACTACTTGTGGTTGTTTTTCTGTTCTAGCCATTTTTGGTCTGTGCTACAACACTATGAACCTCCAGTGCTTTGTGGCAAACAAGTTTACGTTGATAATAAACATAATTTATATACAGTAGCACCTTTCAAATAGGACACACAGCTCAAAGTGCTGTACAACAATACATAGAAAACAGGAAATAGAAACAACCAAAACAGCTCAAATAAGGAGCAGAATAAGATCAATGAAAGGGTTATGGTTCTAATTTAAATTTGTTTATAGCTGCGACCAGCACTCTGTCATCGGTTGGTCCACAAACACCTCCCCCCTCTAGCATTGAGGTCAAGTGTGCTTATATGTGTGTTCATGCTACTTGACTAAAAGGGGGCGTGGCAACATGAGGAGGCGTGGCAACACGAGAGGCCCATCACAAAACGCTCACAGCTATTGCAAATTTGCACTTGTTTAACTGTTTACAGGCTGAGCTTGGTGAGTATGAAGTGGTGTTACAAGTCTTTGGAAGCACAACAACAAATGATGTTAAACCGTTTAGTGCCTTGTAAATAAGTAAACTGGCCATAAAATAAATTCTTAAAAATACAAAGAAAGCCCCAGGTTGGCCAGTATAGTGTTATGTGCTTATTCTTTATTGTTATAGTAAGCCCTCCAGTAGCGGCGGTTTAAAACCATCAGGCTTACACAATTGACCATTATTCACACAGTGGCCATTTTGCTCTTATGTCATGCTCAGGTTGGGATTCCTCTCCACCTTGGAAATGAACGCTCAGTCAAATGCAAGAGTAGAGTCTGCTATTAGACTGAAGAGTAGAGTATGCTATTAGACTGAAGAGTAGAGTATGCTATTAGACTGAAGAGTAGAGTCTGCTATTAGACTGAAGAGTAGAGTATGCTATTAGACTGAAGAGTAGAGTCTGCTATTAGACTGAAGAGTAGAGTATGATATTAGACTTAAGCATTACATCACGCGCAGGAGTGGTTTGTGACCAATAAACCATGCTTAGGGGTGGTCGTTAGGCCCGAGGCGCAGCCGAGGGTCGTTAGACCCCCCTAGGCATGGTTTATTGGTCACAAATCACGACTGCAAGTGATGTAAAGCTTTTATACAACTGCCAGATTCATCCAACCTTATTTCTATACAATAAACACACATTAATCGAAGATTTATTGAAAAAACCATCCGCCAGAAAAAGTAGTTCCCACAACTACAAAAAAGACAAGTTGCCTCCATGTGGAAGCAGCTTGAAGTGCATCCAACCAAACTAACACATCCAACTGTGTATTATTGGAATGATTGAGAGAAGTTGCCTCATGTGGAAGCAGCTTGAAGTGCATCCAACCAACTAACACATCCAACTGTGTATTATTGGAATGATTGATTGAAAATTTTATTACCAGATGCAGAATGGGTACAATACAGTACGGCTCAATACACACAATTGTTAAGGGAATGCAGACCTACTTTCCATAGAACTTCATTCTTAGATGCTTCTATATAAAGTAGGTAAAACCAATTAAAAAGTCTTCTTTGCCCTATAGGAAAAAAACGTTTTCTTCGCCCTATTCTTTTATTTATTTTTTTAAACCTACTGTAGAGGGCCTAAACTTAACCAGTTGGAAACCAAGCGTACAGTAATACAATTAGCAATCAATCAATCAATCAACTCAATAGGCCATGCTCACTTAGAACAGCGCAGCACCCAGCTCTCTGACTATCCCCCGCGTTGCAGGCAGAGTGTGTGTGTGTGTGTGCGTGCGTGTGCGTGCGTGTGTGTGTGTGCGTGTGTGTGTGTGTGTGTGTGTATGTGTGTGGGGGGGGGGGTGTGTGGCGGTGGGTGGAGACTAGAGCGAGCGCTGACAGTCGAAAGGAAAAAGAAATTGAAAAAAAAATCGCAAATTAATCCATCAATCAATCCGCGATTTTTCTTTTGTTACAGAATGATTCAAGACCCATCAATTACATCATCCAACATTGTTTAAACGACTAAGACATTCGCTGTGACAGAATCGCTTGATATTTAGTCGTTTAGTCGCCATTAACATATCCATTTGTAAAGATTATTGGCCACCTTCTTGTGATCCGGCGGAGTGATGTGATGTGGGTCGGTTGTGGGCGGGTCCTGGGCCAGCAGCGTGGATTGTTGCCAATAAAGACGTGTTAATGGCCAATCAGAATCGAGAAATTTGCATGCCGTTGTATAATGAAGAGTAGAGTCTGCTATTAGACTGAAGAGTAGAGTATGCTATTAGACTGAAGAGTAGAGTATGCTATTAGACTGAAGAGTAGAGTATGCTATTAGACTGAAGAGTAGAGTCTGCTATTAGACTGAAGAGTAGAGTATGCTATTAGACTGAAGAGTAGAGTATGCTATTAGACTGAAGAGTAGAGTATGCTATTAGACTGAAGAGTAGAGTCTGCTATTAGACTGAAGAGTAGAGTATGCTATTAGACTGAAGAGTAGAGTATGCTATTAGACTGAAGAGTAGAGTATGCTATTAGACTGAAGAGTAGAGTATGCTATTAGACTGAAGAGTAGAGTATGCTATTAGACTGATGAGTAGAGTATGCTATTAGACTGAAGAGTAGAGTTAGTCTGCTATTAGACTGAAGAGTAGAGTATGCTATTAGACTGAAGAGTAGAGTATGCTATTAGACTGATGAGTAGAGTATGCTATTAGACTGAAGAGTAGAGTTAGTCTGCTATTAGACTGAAGAGTAGAGTATGCTATTAGACTGAAGAGCCCGCCTCTCCAACCACATACTCTTGCTCCGGGGCAGATGATTGGATGATTTCACTGTGACGTACAGGCGTAGAGCTGTGTGTAGGAGTGTGAACATGTACCCTGCCTCTTCAATACCACTAGATCCATATCGCCTGCCACCCCTCCCCCGCCTTCCTCCCGCGCCTCACTAGCAGCAGAGGAGGAGGCCCAAGAGGCACTACAGGGCTGCTTTGAGGTCACTTGTTGTACACTTACTGTAGACTTCTGTATATTTTACTGTATATCTTATACTAGAATGTATATACATAAGTGTACGAAATGTGAATCCCAGACCGTACTTTACTATTATTATCTTATTGTATGCAACATGCATGTCCTATGCCAGTCAGATACCCGTTTATATCTCCCTCCCGCCTGGCGCAACGACACCCCGGTGTTGCTGCAGCCGACAATCGCATTCGGTGTCTCAGGCATTCTGTAGTCGACATGTGTCAACAAATGTGCATGCCTGTTTGAATTTATGTTGTGCCGTTGTTACTGTAAAAATGTAATGATTGTGATATGATGTTGTTAATGAGACGATGAGCTGTATGTGTATGTCACTGGAATTTCCCCAAGGGGATCAATAAAGTACCTATCTATCTGATGAATTGGACTACTTGTGGTTGTTTTTCTGTTCTAGCCATTTTTGGTCTGTGCTACTGTGGTAAATATTGAGCTTGAATTCCATAACTAATATGGGTGAATAAAAGAAATGAATCCATAATGTAAAAACAGGGCTTAGCCAAAGGTGCAGTCCAAACAAACCCCCCTTCTAGACTGGAGTGGAGAGAACGACAGTTGCCGGTCATAAAAGGCCACAGGGGAAGTCACACCCCCCAACAAACAGGCTCACTTGAAATAGCAGAGGAACAAGCGGTATTACACTCTTGTTATGGAAGCCTGGTATATCTATGACAGATAGACAGAGTGTCAGTCTGGTGAATAAAGGTTGTGTGGTTCATAAGATGTCTTGTATCAGTCTGAGAAAGCACTGACTGTACTTGGATGATATTAGACATCTATAGACATAGAGATTCATTTAGAGGAGATTTGGCCACACCAAGGAGGGGGGGCCATCAGCAAAACCCCTCTGTACTCAGTAAAAGACCACATCAAGGAAGGGGGGGCCATAAAGACCCCCCTTCTGATCACTGAGGGAAGACGACCCCACCCCACCCGGAGACAAGAACCAACCTCCCACAGAAGACGCCGGATTGGACCAACTATATTAGTAAAATGTGCTATTATTGGCCAGAAATTATAGTATATAAGGGCGAACATAGTGTTATTCAGGAGCCCAGACCAAACCAACCCAAGGGGTCTGCGGCTCCAACCCCTCCCCGACCAGAGATACGACTGAGCTGTTTTTATGTAAGTAAGCCGGATGGAACCACGATGTTTGGTTAGAATAGAATGTAACTATAGCTTAGAAACCAGGCTTACTTATATACAAAAAGGGCTTACAGTATTGTCAATGTATGTTCAAATTATGTTAACGAGTGACTGTTTTATGTACATGTTGGGGTTTGAGATGCAAACCTTGTTGATTCCTGTACACAGCAGCCATGTTAATGTTTTCTGATAAATCCTTTGTATGTGAAAGGCAACCTTTTATTCACTCTTGGCCCTGGCTCAAATAAATCAGTTGAGTTGAACTACAGTTCTGGTTGTCTGGCATACACGTTTATTCTTCATCTGCTTAAGTCAGATGAGGAGATCAACAATTCTATCATGTATGATCCCTTTCTCCTCCTTCCAGATAAGCAATCCCATTGTACTGTACAATAACCTTAGATTATTGTAGGATTCTGTAGAAATATACTACACTACAACACTATGAACCTCCAGTGCTTTGTGGCAAACAAGTTTACGTTGATAATAAACATAATTTATATACAGTAGCACCTTTCAAATAGGACACACAGCTCAAAGTGCTGTACAACAATACATAGAAAACAGGAAATAGAAACAACCAAAACAGCTCAAATAAGGAGCAGAATAAGATCAATGAAAGGGTTATGGTTCGTTTTTTTTAATTTAAATTTGTTTATAGCTGCGACCAGCACTCTGTCGTCGGTTGGTCCACAAACACCTCCCCCCTCTAGCATGGAGGTCAAGTGTGCTTATATGTGTTCATGCTACTTGACTAAAAGGGGGCGTGGCAACATGAGGAGGCGTGGCAACACGAGAGGCCTATCACAAAACGCTCACAGCTATTGCAAATTTGCACTTGTTTAACTGTTTACAGGCTGAGCTTGGTGAGTATGAAGTGGTGTTACAAGTCTTTGGAAGCACAACAACAAATGATGTTAAACCGTTTAGCGCCTTGTAAATAAGTAAACTGGCCATAAAATAAATTCTTAAAAAGACAAAGAAAGCCCCACGTTGGCCAGTATAGTGTTATGTGCTTATTCTTTATTGTTATAGTAAGCCCTCCAGTAGCGGCGGTTTAAAACCATCAGGCTTACACAATTGACCATTATTCACACAGTGGCCATTTTGCTCTTATGTCATGCTCAGGTTGGGATTCCTCTCCACCTTGGAAATGAACGCTCAGTCAAATGCAAGAGTAGAGTCTGCTATTAGACTGAAGAGTAGAGTATGCTATTAGACTGAAGAGTAGAGTATGCTATTAGACTGAAGAGTAGAGTCTGCTATTAGACTGAAGAGTAGAGTATGCTATTAGACTGAAGAGTAGAGTCTGCTATTAGACTGAAGAGTAGAGTCTGCTATTAGACTGAAGAGTAGAGTATGCTATTAGACTGAAGAGTAGAGTCTGCTATTAGACTGAAGAGTAGAGTCTGCTATTAGACTGAAGAGTAGAGTATGCTATTAGACTGAAGAGTAGAGTCTGCTATTAGACTGAAGAGTAGAGTATGCTATTAGACTGAAGAGTAGAGTATGCTATTAGACTGAAGAGTAGAGTATGCTATTAGACTGAAGAGTAGAGTATGCTATTAGACTGAAGAGTAGAGTCTGCTATTAGACTGAAGAGTAGAGTCTGCTATTAGACTGAAGAGTAGAGTATGCTATTAGACTGAAGAGTAGAGTCTGCTATTAGACTGAAGAGTAGAGTATGCTATTAGACTGAAGAGTAGAGTTAGTCTGCTATTAGACTGAAGAGTAGAGTATGCTATTAGACTGAAGAGCCCGCCTCTCCAACCACATACTCTTGCTCCGGGGCAGATGATTGGATGATTTCACTGTGACGTACAGGTGTAGAGCTGTGTGTAGGAGTGTGAACATGTACCCTGCCTCTTCAATACCACTAGATCCATATCGCCTGCCACCCCTCCCCCGCCTTCCTCCCGCGCCTCACTAGCAGCAGAGGAGGAGGCCCAAGAGGCACTACAGGGCTGCTTTGAGGTCACTTGTTGTACACTTACTGTAGACTTCTGTATATTTGACTGTATATCTTATACTAGAATGTATATACATAAGTGTACGAAATGTGAATCCCAGACCGTACTTTACTATTATTATCTTATTCTTAGGCTTATTTTATTCTTTATTCTTAAGCAATCTTTTTGTTATTCTTATTCGTGACTTTGTTCTGTCTACCTAAATGTTTACTGTGAGTGATTTGTAGTGCCAAATTTCCCTCGGGATGATTAAAGTATTTCTATTCTATTCTAATTGTGTGTGGAAAAGGAAGAGGCTACTTCCATTGTCACTTGCTGGTCGACACCTGACACTTTTTGGCTTTTACCAGCCTGTCGACAATTTTCATTATGTCGTTTTTAGATGTCCGTGTGTCAGACGATTGCGCAGTTTGGACTTGTTAATGTTCATCACAGAGAAAGCCTGCCCGCATAGATATGCTGTCCCAAACATACAAAGCATCTTTGACGCAAACGATGTGATCTGTGTGTAATTCGGTGTCTGGCATCGATAGAAGGATTCCAAAAAAACAACAGATGCAAATGTATCGTTCAGCGGGGCGCTACACTGCAGTTCAATCAGCTCCGTTTGGAGTTCCTCTGGCACGTCACATGCGTTGTTCGTGGACGGACAGCGAAAACGTGCAAAGTCCTTCTCCAGTTGAGTGAAGACAGTGAATCGATTGTCAAACTGGCAGATACGCCTGAGCAGCATGTTCTTGTATGTGTCCATACTCTCGTGATTGACAAGTAGATATTTTAGACAGGGGAAGTGGACTGCGTTGCGCTGGGATAGCTGCGTCTCCCACAGAGCCAATTTCATTTGAAAAGCACAAACGCTATCTCTGTGACGAGTTTGTTGCGGCCCTGCATGCTAACATTCAACACATTTAAGTATTCTGTAATGTCCACTAAAAAGGCAAGATCCCTAAGCCAGTCTGGATCATCCAACTCAGTCACTGGCTTTCCTTTCTGCTCCATGAAGATCTCCGTGCGTCATCAAGTGTTTGAGCACTGCTCCTCGGCTCAACCAGCGGACCTCTGTGTGGTAGGGTTAGGGTCCTCCGTGTGGTAGGGTTAGGGTCCTCCGTGTGGTAGGGTTAGAGACCTCCGTGTGGTAGGGTTAGAGACCTCCGTGTGGTAGGGTTAGAGACCTCCGTGTGGTAGGGTTAGGGTCCTCCGTGTGGTAGGGCAGGACCTCCGTGTGGTAGGGTTAGGGTCCTCTGTGTGGTAGGGCAGGACCTCCATGTGGTAGGGTTAGGGTCCTCCGTGTGGTAGGGCAGGACCTCCGTGTGGTAGGGTTAGGGTCCTCCGTGTGGTAGGGTTAGGGTCCTCCATGTGGTAGGGCAGGCCGTGACCTCAGTGTGGTAGGGTTAGAGTCCTCAGTGTGGTAGGGTTAGAGTCCTCAGTGTGGTAGGGTTAGGGTCCTCTGTGTGGTAGGGTTAGGGTCCTCTGTGTGGTAGGGTTAGGGTCCTCCGTATGGTAGGGTTAGGGTCCTCCGTGTGGTAGGGTTAGGGTCCTCCGTGTGGTAGGGTTAGGGTCCTCCGTGTGGTAGGGCAGGACCTCCGTGTGGTAGGGTTAGGGTCCTCCGTGTGGTAGGGCAGGACCTCCGTGTGGTAGGGTTAGGGTCCTCTGTGTGGTAGGGCAGGACCTCCGTGTGGTAGGGTTAGGGACCTCCGTGTGGTAGGGTTAGGGTCCTCTGTGTGGTAGGGCAGGACCTCCGTGTGGTAGGGTTAGGGTCCTCCGTGTGGTAGGGTTAGGGTCCTCCGTGTGGTAGGGTTAGAGTCCTCAGTGTGGTAGGGTTAGGGTCCTCAGTGTGGTAGGGTCAGGGACCTCCGTGTGGTACTGGTAGGGTTAGGGTCCTCAGTGTGGTAGGGTTAGGGTCCTCAGTGTGGTAGGGTTAGGGTCCTCCGTGTGGTAGGGTTAGGGTCCTCCGTGTGGTAGGGTTAGAGTCCTCAGTGTGGTAGGGTTAGGGTCCTCAGTGTGGTAGGGTTAGGGTCCTCAGTGTGGTAGGGTTAGGGTCCTCAGTGTGGTAGGGTTAGGGTCCTCAGTGTGGTAGGGTTAGGGTCCTCAGTGTGGTAGGGTTAGGGTCCTCAGTGTGGTAGGGCAGGCCGTGACCTCAGTGTGGTAGGGCAGGCCGTGACCTCAGTGTGTTAGGGCAGGCCGTGACCTCAGTGTGGTAGGGCAGGCCGTGACCTCAGTGTGGTAGGGCAGGCCGTGACCTCAGTGTGTTAGGGCAGGCCGTGACCTCAGTGTGGTAGGGCAGGCCGTGACCTCAGTGTGGTAGGGCAGGCCGTGACCTCAGTGTGGTAGGGCAGGCCGTGACCTCAGTGTGGTAGGGCAGGCCGTGACCTCAGTGTGGTAGGGCAGGCCGTGACCTCAGTGTGGTAGGGCAGGCCGTGACCTCAGTGTGTTAGGGCAGGCCGTGACCTCAGTGTGGTAGGGCAGGCCGTGACCTCAGTGTGGTAGGGCAGGCCGTGACCTCAGTGTGTTAGGGCAGGCCGTGACCTCAGTGTGGTAGGGCAGGCCGTGACCTCAGTGTGGTAGGGCAGGCCGTGACCTCAGTGTGGTAGGGCAGGCCGTGACCTCAGTGTGGTAGGGCAGGCCGTGACCTCAGTGTGGTAGGGCAGGCCGTGACCTCAGTGTGTTAGGGCAGGCCGTGACCTCAGTGTGGTAGGGCAGGCCGTGACCTCAGTGTGGTAGGGCAGGCCGTGACCTCAGTGTGGTAGGGCAGGCCGTGACCTCAGTGTGGTAGGGCAGGCCGTGACCTCAGTGTGGTAGGGCAGGCCGTGACCTCAGTGTGGTAGGGCAGGCCGTGACCTCAGTGTGGTAGGGCAGGCCGTGACCTCAGTGTGGTAGGGCAGGCCGTGACCTCAGTGTGGTAGGGCAGGCCGTGACCTCAGTGTGGTAGGGCAGGCCGTGACCTCAGTGTGGTAGGGCAGGCCATGACTAATATTGCGTTCTGATAAAAGTGCGTCAAATTGCAGATGGTTAAGTCCTTTGGCTCTAATAAAATCAACTGTTTGGATAACAATACGCATTACATTGTCCATGTCCAGGCTCTTGCTTCATAACACTGGGGGAATTACACGACTACATCAACAAACAGCAGATCAAGCACCCAGAAGCCGCGACGATAGTGACTGGTGACTTCAATCAGGCAAACCTGAGAAAAGTGATGCCGACCTTTTTTCAGCACATCGCCTGCTCCACAAGAGGGGGGAACACACTCGACCACTGCTACACCCCGTTCAGAGCTGCCTACAAGGCTGTAGCGGCTCCGCCACTGATGGGCTCTACAAGCGCGAGCGATCACGACTCCATTTTTTAAATTCCAGCATACAAACAAAGATCGCGTGACGTCGTCGTGTCACGTGAGACAAAAAAGTGGTCTGACGAATCAGAGACCGATCTCTGTGACGCGTTCGCGGATACAGACTGGGACATGTTTAAAGGAAGCGCCAGTGACGTCAGCGAGTACGCTGATACCGTTGTTTGTTACATAGCAACAGTGGTAGACGGCATTGTCCTCACAAAGAAGGCGCGGGTTTTCCCAAACCAGAAACCTTGGGTGGACAGCACTATAAGAACAGCCCTAAACTCACGCACCACGGCTTATAACCTGGGCAGAGAGTCAGGAAATATGGAAGAGTACAAGGCTTCAGTCTACACTCTGCGCAAGGCTGTTAAACTTGCTAAGAGGACATATGCTGAGAAACTGGAGACACAAATGGCACAAAACGACACAAGAGGCTTGTGGAGGGGACTGAAGACAATAACTGACTACAAAGTCAGCGCCCCCTCAATGGGGAGCGACGACGCCTCTCTAGCGGACTAACTCAACTCCTTCTACGCTCGGTTCGGTGTAGACAGTGTCGCCGCTAGCCCTCTGGCTAGTGACGTCACTGGCGCACCGGCTGTTGTGGAGGGGGGGGGGCAACCGCGGGGGGGCGGGGGCGCTCTCTCGTTGTCGGAACACAGTGTGAGAAGAGCATTTATGCAGGTGAACACCAGGAAGGCTGCAGGCCCAGATGGTATAACAGGACGCATACTTAAGTCCTGTGCAAACCAGCTTGCCCCGGTGTTCACCGCCATATTTAATCAATCCCTGGCGGAGTCAGTAGTCCCTGCCTGCTTCAAGATGTCTACCATCATCCCTGTACCGAAGAAACCCTCCCCAACATGTCCAAATGATTACAGACCGGTGGCACTCACCTCTGTGGTCATGAAATGTTTCGAGAGGCTGGTCAAGGACCACATTTGTGCCTCTCTCCCCAGTGATATGGACCCTATGCAATTTGCATACAGGACAAACAGGTC
Source organism: Notolepis coatsorum (assembly GCF_963971535.1). Classification (NCBI taxonomy): domain Eukaryota; kingdom Metazoa; phylum Chordata; class Actinopteri; order Aulopiformes; family Paralepididae; genus Notolepis; species Notolepis coatsorum. The sequence goes on along the minus strand of NC_140179.1, from coordinate 11,393,047 downwards.
CACTGATGACGCGGTCTCCCAGGTACTGCACAGCACTCTCTCCCACCTTGACCGTCAGAAGGGGGGCTATGTGAGACTGTTGTTCATTGACTACAGCTCAGCGTTCAACACCATAGTCCCCACCAGACTGGTGGACAAGCTGATCGAGCTAGGCCTGAGCTCCGCCCTGAGCGCCTGGGTACTGGACTTTCTGAGTGAAAGACCCCAGGCGGTCAGGGTGGGGGGTCAGACCTCCAACACCATCACCCTGAGCATCGGGTCCCCCCAGGGCTGTGTTCTAAGCCCCCTGCTGTACTCACTCTACACACACGACTGTGCGGCCAAGTTCAGCTCCAACTCCATTGTGAAGTTCGCCGACGACACGGTGGTGGTGGGGCTGATCTCGGACAACGACGAGAAGGCCTACCGAGAGGAGGTTGAGGTACTGGAACGTTGGTGCCAGGACAACAGCCTGCTCCTGAACATTGGTAAAACCAAGGAGCTGATCGTGGATTATAGGAGAGGACAGCAGGAGACACACACACCACTGACGATTAACGGGGCTACCGTGGACAGGGTGAGCAGCTTCAAGTACCTGGGGGTCCACATCTCAGAGGACCTGACATGGTCAACACACATAAACACAGTAGTAAAGAAAGCGAAGCAGCGCCTCTACCACCTGAGACAGTTAAGGAAGTTCAGAGTATCGGGGAAGATACTCCAGTCCTTCTACTCAGGAGCTGTAGAGAGCATCTTGACCGGAAACATCACTGCCTGGTATGGGAACAGCACGGCACAGGACAAGAAGGCCCTACAGAGTGTGGTGCGCTCAGCCGAGCGTACCACGGGTATTGCGCTACCTCCCCTGCAGGCTCTATACAACAAGAGGTGCAAATCCAGAGCCTGCAGGATAATGAAAGACCCCCACCACCCCAATAACAGCCTGTTCCAGCTGCTGAGGTCAGGCAGACGCCTGCGAACTCCAGCTACTAGGACGGAGAGGCTTAGGCTAAGCTTCTTCCCCCAGGCCATCAGAGCCTTGAACAATGAACATGGAGAGACACAGAAACTGAACTATCCACACACAAGCACATACACGACACGCACGCTGAGCACGCTCACACACTAGCAGCCACTTTAACACTCATGCCGCACACACGCACACTTATGGCCAGAGGAAAGGCCACTTAAAGTAGTATAGCATCAGGAACAGTGTATTGCACTACTAAAGCTACCTAGCATGTCCTATATGCTCTGTAAATACTAATGTACAGATACCGAGATGGCACACCATGTACCTGTTTATTGCACTGTTTTATTGGATTCTATTAATATGTTGTACCACTGTATTTTATTGGATTCTATTATATGTTGTACCACTGTATTGCACATCGTCGCGGGCAAGACCAGCCGCATTTCATTGTATACCTGTATGCCGTGACAATTAAAACTCTTGACTTGACTTGACTTGACACTATGTCAGCGCAGCTGGACTCGGTTCTGTCCTTCTCCAGTCTATCCTGGATGGGCGGTCGGCCTCGACAGTGAAGGTATATGCCGCAGCTATATCTTTTTGTCATGTGGGCTTTGAGGGCAGAACACTGTTCAGCCACTCTCTCGTGGGACGTTTCTTGCTTGGCGCACGGCGTCTCAAGCCTGTGGAACGTTCTCTGTCTCCGAGTCGGGACCTCCAACTGTTCTGGAAAGGCTTTGGGGGGCCCTGTTTGAGCCTCTTGAGCAGGCGCCATTGGATCCTCTGTCTTACGACCACGTTCCTTTTTTGGGCCATCACCTCCACTAAATGCGTGGGTGAGCCGTGTGCTCTCTCGGTGCGGTCAGAGTACCTGTCTATCCGGGCCGATAGCAGGCGACTCTGTGGCCTGATTCGGCCTTCGTGCCAAAGAATATCCGGAGCTCTTGTCGCTCCAGGGATATTGTGCTTCAGGCGTTTCGCCCTCCTCCTCACGCTAGTGGGTTGGAGGCGAGCCTTCACCTGTCGTGTCCTGTCCGTGCACTGAAGGTTTACCTTAGTCGCACGCGGGATCTCAGGGCTTCCAATCAACTGTTTGTTTGTTACGGTGGCCAGCGCCTGTAAACAATGTAAACAATGTTTGTTTACACTGCACACGACACTCGAGGCTGCATGGGTGTAATCTCTCCTCTAGCTATATCAAAGAGGTTGCGTTCAGGAATCGACGTTGTGATGTCCTACGGATCTTCCTCTCTAAAAGCCCCACGCAATACAGCATGTCTTGAATGTTCAGGCAGGAATTCACCGCAAGAAAGGACATCACAACGTCGATTCCTGAACGCAACCTCTTTGATATAGCTAGAGGAGAGATTACACCCATGCAGCCTCGAGTGTCATGTGCAGTGTAAACAAACATTGTTTATGAGAACACATCCAAAGGGAACACAGTTTCTTGAGTCTGGCGTTGTTGTACTTTATCTATTTAGTGTTACTTTTGGGAGTAGTGGGGGAGAAATTAATGAATGAATGAATGAAAACTTTATTTAACAGATTGCAGAATGGGTACAATACAGTACGGCGCATTACACACAATTGTTAAGGGGATGCAGACCAGAGAAAGACGTTTGTCTTGTTTACATCAGGGTCCCCCATTTTCAATTCATATCGACATTTATGACATACACAACATACATGACATTAGGGATTAATAAGAACGAGCCGCCTCGGAAGAAGACGGCCGCTGCTGCTGAAACCACCACCTCGCGTCGCCTCGCTGGCTCTTCCGCTTCACAGCGCGGCAGCGGGCGATAAGGGGGGCGTGCTGGCGCGGTCACGTGGGCTTAGTGGCCAATCACAGGAACCGGAAACCGAACTGCGTTGTATTTGGCATAGACGCAGCCCGGAGAGACCAGCATGCCAAAGCCAACCGTGCGGCCCTGTTCTGGACCACCTGTAGTCTCCTAGACTCAGACTCCCAAGATGCAACACTGAACGACACAGGAAGTCCTTCATTCCAACAGCCAGCAGACTATGTAACGCCTCACTGCCTCACTGAGCACAGAGTAACAGTACAAACTCTGGCATATCTTCCTGGACTTTTTACCTTTACGTCGATATTAAAAATGTCTTTTTACACTTATTACTGTACATTTTACTGTATATTACTGTATATTTGACTGTATATTACTCTATATTTTTGGCTGTATATTTTAGAATGTATATACATATTTTAGAATGTATATCCCTGACTGTATTTTTATTTGTGATTTGTGATTTTTGACTACCTAAATGTTTATTGTGAGCGATCTGTGTTGCTGAATTTCCCTCTGGATCAATAAAGTACTTCTATTCTATTTTATTCTATTCTATTCTATTCTATTCTATTCTATTCTATTCTATTCTATTCTATTCTATTCTATTCTATTTGGTGCCACTGTGTTCGTGGTCGCATGCCTCTGGCCTCACCACTAGAGGATGCTAGTATGTCATTAATTCAGCTGGACCTTGTTGTTGAGGCCTGTGACCTAGGGGTTCCTTCCTCTTCTGTGTATAGACTGTTACTATATAGACTGTTACTACTGTTACTATAGACTGTTACTATAGACTGTTACTACTGTTACTATAGACTGTTACTACTGTTACTATACTGTACTTTCAACCCAACCAACATTCTAAATGGACCCAGGCTCACTTCCTGTTGCAGTGTTTGTTCAAATCCAGGGGTGTAAAGTACTTGAGTAATTGTACTTTGTTACAATACTTAAGTACTATTTTTGGGGATTGGTACTTTACTCGAGTATTATTAGGTTTGTATACTTGTACTTTTACTCAATTACATTTCAGAGAAAAAAACATACTTTTTACTCCTTGCATTTCAAATGCAGACTTACAAAGTACAAAGTACAAATCTCGCAGGTCCAACAATTTTAATTAATATATTTGTTTCTCTGGCCGAACTAACGTTAACGTTATTAATCCTGCGGCCGCCCTTTATTTAAAAACAGCCAATCAAATCCCCATCAATGGAAAATGAACCCGCCCATACCCATGCTGATTGGTCCTTGTGCAAGACTAGAAAGCGGGGATCTTTGATTAAACACCTGCTATCAGAAGAATACAGTCAGAGTGACAAGCCACAGAAGATGGCCACAAACGAAGAGGACGAAACGGAACATTTCATTGCCCCGGAATAAAAAAAAGGTTTAAACTTTTTAGTACTTAAGTACATTTAAAAGTAGAAACTTTTTTACTTTAACTCAAGTTAACTCAGCGAACAGGTCTATAGAGCACATGTGTCTCTGTGAATTAGTGACCGACTGACCTTCATTGAACTTAACCCTTTCACTGCCGCACTAGCAAAACGGTTAACCCTTTCACTGCGACAATTCACAGACGGTTAACCCTTTCACTGCCACGCAACAGCGACCGTCGGTTGTGTGATAGTAAAGGGTTAACCTTCTGTGGTGTGGCAGTGCAAGGGTTCAACTACATTAAATGTGCTGGAGTGACTCTTCATGACAGGAGTGAGAGGGAATCAAGTACTTGTCTCAACAGAGAACAAGGAGGTCTTCAGTGATTACAGGTGTGTCCAGTGGCAGAGCCCCACCTGGTGTCACCAAAAAGAACTGCAGACAAATGTTATTCATTCTTAAAGATTTGCCTATTATTTGCTCAAATGTATTATGTATGGATATAGCATCTTACTAAATTGCATATACATTTTATTATTATTTTAGTTCATGTCATCTCTCTGCCTTGCTATTTTATCTTTCTCTTTTATTACTTTTTATATTTAATATTTGCTTCCACTAATGCACCTTAAGGCCTTTAAGGAAATTATCTTATTTACCATCTCCCCCGGAGTTAGACAAGCAGATACCCTTTTCTTCTCTGTGCATGGCTTAGAGAACAGCTCCACCGTTAGCCTAGCTTAGCGTCATTCACTGGAAGTAGGTGTGCCACTGTAGCCTAGTTTCAAGTTTGTTTATTATTTCTCACAATAAAATACAGAATACTTTATGATGAAATGCTTGTTTCTGTATGAGCCCCTGAGAGTGTGCTTCATACAGTAAACAATTTTTAAAGTAAGTACAAAATTAAGAAGTAGGTAAAAAGTAAGTAAAGGAATGTTCAATATACATATATACATATACAATACAGAGTAAAATGGGTAACAGTGAGGTAAAATGCAGAAATAAAGTACAGAACTTAGGGTATCTTAATCTTATCTCTTTAATAATAGATAAATATAATTTAGTGTTAAAGTGTCTAAAGTGAGTAAAGTGGGTGTTACGGTGAGTGTTTGTTTAAAGTGAGTGTGTACATGTGGATGTTTTGTGCCTTGAGTGTAGATGATGGGTTGTTACATAGTGTCATTGTCATTGAGCATCCTGATGGCCTGGGGATAGATGTTGTACTACACCTGAGCAGGTACCGCAGCCCGTTGGCTCCCCCCTGAGGAGGACGCGTGGCGCTGTTACTCAGCCCCCTCAGCCCCGACGTATGGGCCGTCCTAGACACTTGCTCCTCACAGCTGATCCTACGCTTCAATCAGCGTCGGCTGTCGCTTCCCCTCGGACTATAAGTTTGTGATCCAGCCCACATGTGGATGGCGCGAGTTCTTTCTGTTGGAACAGTAGGTTGCGTCTTAATATTTCCTCTGACTATTTTGCCCTTTTCCGAGTCATTGTGATTACATTCTATATATTCTAGTGTTTGACTTTCGTTGTTGGTTGCACGTGTTATCTGCCTTGTTAATCCTAAACTTCTCTCCCTTCTAGCTTGGGTAGATGTTGGCTGGTTTACTAACCTCGTGTTCTTTCTCTCTTGTGCCTAGTTCTGTTTGGAAGACGTCGCCCCTCGTAGCCGCGCCGCGCACGTCGCGTTCAAGTTCCAGTTCACTCGTTTCTCTCCCGTGGTTCTTTTCTCCCCCTACCTCGCCAAGTCCCTCGCGTGTTATTCCCTCGGTGGTATTCCGATATTATTTCCTGGCGTTGCTGAGGCAACCTTGTTCCACTACATATAACAACACGGTAAGACTTCATTTACATATATATATATTAAATACACACACAACGTCATCTGCTACACCACACATTTGGGAGTAACCAGTTTGCAGAGATCAGGCCCTCCACTACTGTGTCGTCAGCAAATTTGATGATTGTGATGTTGTTCCGCTGTGCCACACAGTCATGTGTGTACAGGGAGTAGAGGAGGGGACTATGTTGAGAGTGATGGATGAGGAGGTGCAGTTGCCTGCTCTCACTACCTGGGGTCTTCTTGTCAGGAAGTCCAAGACCCACTGGCAGAGGTCATAGTTCAAGCCCAGGTCCCTGAGCTTGGCTATGAGTTTGGAGGGGACTATGGTATTGAATGCTGAGCTGTAGTCGATGAATAGCATTCTCACATAGTTCCCCTGCCTCTTGTCCAGGTGTGATGCTGCTGTGTGCAGCACATGGGATATGGCGTCCTCCGTGGACCTGTTGGGGCGATATGCAAATTGCAGGGGGTCCAGGGTGTTGGAGAGGGAGGAACAGATGTAGCCCTTCACAAGCTTCTCAAAGCACTTCATGGCTATGGAGGTGAGAGCTACAGGGCGATAGTCGTTGAGGCAAGCAGGCTTGAATTTTTTGGGTACAGGGATAATGGTGGACTTTTTTAGACAGGTGGGGATGACAAACTGTTCTAGGGACAGGTTAAATATGTCAGTGAATACCGGGGCCAGTTGGCCGGCACAGACTTTTAGGACGCGGCCGGGGATACCGTCCGGTTTTGATTGATTGATTGAAAACTTTATTAACAGATTGCAGAATGGGTACAATACAGTACAGCTCAATACACACAATTGTTAAGGGGATGCAGACCAGAGAAAGACTTTCGTCTTGTTTACATCAGGGTCCCCCATTTTCAATTCATCAGGACATATGACATACATGACATACAGATAGTCAGTACTGCTACATCTATACATTTATGACATACCAGATTTGCAAATACAGTACTGTTTGTGATACAAAAGGAGTCAAGAAAAGGGAGTATATACATTTGACGTAGAAACTGTGCATTGGAGGAGGTTGGGTGGGGTTGTGTGGGGGGGGGGGGGTTGGGTACATTGGGATATTGACAACCATACTGGGTAATTTACATTGGAGGTGGTTGGGGGGGGGGGGGGGGGGGGGGAGAAACACTGTATAAACAAGCAAAACTGTACATTGGGGGGGGGGGAGAGACACTGTACAAACAAGCAAAATTGTACATTGGACTATTGACAAAACCATACTAGGTAAATGACTGTACATTGGAGGGGGTTGGGTTAGGACATTTACAGGGGCCAGTTTTGAATTGCAGTCTCCCGTAGGTGTCCCTTGAGATTGGTTTTGAAAGTGGGTAGTGATCCACATTCCTTTACAGCTTTGGGTAGGGCGTTCCACATTGATGTGGCATAATTGCGAAACGTGTTTAGTCCCTTATTTGAGCCGAATCTGGGTTTAACATGATTTGTGGAGCTCCCTCTGGTGTTGTGATCGTGGTATTCACTGACCTTTGGGAAGTATTTTGACATGTACATGGGTACCTTGGTCATGTAGTGTATCTTGTAGACCAGGCCCATTGCAAGTTGCTGTACTCTGTCGTCTACTCTAAGCCATCCTAGGTTGTACTGCCTCTTTGCCACTATTACTGCCTTCCTGGTATTCACTTTCTTAACACATTGGCGACCACGGTTTGCAGTGTAATATGGTTCTGGACGACCAGGGTTTGTCAACAAACCGATGTACTTTCTAACAACTATATATATACTTTATATTATTGCTATCTGTCCATTCTCATTGTCACTTGAGTGCATAAACCGTGCCTTCATAATGGCTTAAAGAAAATAAAAATCCATCGGTTGGTTGTCATTTTATAGCGCCGTGAATATAAGGTTTATCACAGTTTTCGCCTCTGTTTTTTTTTGGGGAGCTAGATAATAGGCTAAAGGCTAGTCACGTTATATCAAACGCCATTTCTGCTGTATATATACAAATGAAATAAAACAAACTGCGTAGCATCCGGACTATTACAGAGCATCTATGGATGAAATGGGGGCGGCGGGGAATGCCGATTACTATTATTGATTAGCAATACAGTGTGCGTTCAGTATACCATTTTCACTGATCGATCACGTTACGTTTTAAAACAATGTCCAATCCAGCTGTAATTTGGGGGAATAGTATCCTACCGTCAGGCCATCTGATCGCCGGCAGCATTTCGTCATTAGTCATCGGAATCTGGTAGATCGATATGTCCATTGGCTAATCATAAATCCCATTATTCCAGGCTGAAATATGCGTTCGGTAACGGGATCAAAGATGGAGGGTGTTCGTTTGGAACCGAGGCTCATATGAAACGCCCACAGACAGTAAAAATAATATTTTTTTCAATCGCCCTCAATGATACTGCAGTGGAGCGATGGCGCCCCTAAGCGGATCTGGCCGGTATTGCATGTTTCGAAAATCAAATATGTGGGTAGGTCCTGCAAGTCGATCGCGGACGTTAATAGCGTTATTAATATGGAATAAAACAATAACAACTCGCCACGAGTTAACTCGTGGCTCTGGTCCTCAACGGGTGGAATCGAAACACGAGTTAACTCGTGGCTGGTCCCTATAGTGTTAAAGGTCCTCCTCACCTCATGTTCTGTTATCAATGAACACTGAGTCTTTATCGGCAGTGGCTCTACTCTCCTTTGCAGTGACCTGTAGGCTGTTGTTGTTATTTACAGCCTCAAACCTTGAATAGAAAGTATTGAGTTTGTTTGCCAGGGAGATATCATTATTCAGCATGGGGGGGGGGGGCCTTTGTAGTCTGTCATTGTTCTGAGGCCCTGCCACATACCTCTGGAATCAGCCAGTTCCACCTTATAGCTGTACTGCCTCTTTGCCACTATTACTGACCTCCTTACGCCACTATTACTGACCTCTGCAACAGGTCCTGCATTATTATTATTATTGTATCTCGCCGCCTTGTGCTCGTTCATGTTCCCGCTCATCACAAAATACACTCCAAATTAGGGATGCTCGATATTGGCTTTTTTACCGATACCGATATACCGATATTGTCCAACTCTTAATTTCCGATACCGATATCAACCGATACCAATATATGCAGGGTTTTCCCCCCCAAACAACTGAATAATTTCAGGTAATTATGTGAGGGTTTCGGTCAGGGATAGGAGAGGAGACCCCACATGCAGGAAACACGAGCAGAGAGAGAAGAGCGGGCTTTTACTGAGCAGTTGCAAACAAGAATACAAGTTGAAACTGTTACAAACAAAAGCGAACTGCAAAACCCGAAAAGAATACTCAGCAGAGCTGGAAAAATATGGACTAAATAGGAACGGACTCACGGGGAATACTGGTGACAAAGGTGAGTATGTGACCGAACACAACTGTGATAACAATGAGACAATACAATGGTGCGACAATGAATGTGAGGAACGGGCAGCTCTATATACTGCCCGTGATTACTAACAAGTGCCAGCTGGTATAAGGCCAGGCATGGCCTAGGCTGAGGAACACAGGATAGTAAAACAAACTCACATCATTGATAAAAGCATGTGTAAAGGGAATATCTTTAAAGGAACACATATATAAAAAGAACAACCCTTAAGGAAACATATGTAAAGATGTTTAACACTAAAATACATGTGAAAAGGGGTGAACCTTAAAGGAACACATGTAAAGTTAAACACTTACAAAACATATGTAAAGGGAATGAACCTTTTAAAGGAACACATATGAAAAGATAAACCTTTTAAAAACACAAGCTAAAACGCACCACACTACATGAACAGATAAAATACAGCACCATTAATAACATCCAGAATAAGGTCCAATATCTGGAGCTGCTGCGTTTGGCCACCAGAGGGCGGCAGAAAAGCACTGTTCACATTGTTCGGGCATGATCCCTGGCTGGGACCATGACAAATTAACATTACATATCTCTTGTTGTGGAATTAACACAACATTATGCATACTTTGACAATAAATAAAATCAGAATGTGTTCTTACTTGCTTGCCTGGGTAAAAAAAGGTTATAGAAATGTAAAAAAAAAAAAAAAAAATTGAAAACCGATACCGATATTTTCCGATATCACATTTTAATGCCAATATTGGCCGATAATATCGGTAGGCCGATAATATCGGACATCCCTACTCCAAATACAACTCCAAAACGTTCCTGTAAACATGTTGTGACCTGTGTATTTACCACGTGAAAGAAAGATTATAATAATTAGACATTTTTGTTTTCTAAGCAGATATATACTATATATTTTTTGCCAAACCACTGCTGCCTGGGCGTAGTGATTTCATCACCTCAAAAGCCCTGTTGTAACTTCCGTCAATAAAACCAATGTGACTAAGTTAGTAGCTAGCGACTAAAGATCCAGACCGGTTGAAGCTATGGCTACTTGCTCTGAACATAGATTCCAACACACCAATAGGAATAATCAAGAACCATCGTGTTTGCTCAGAGCATTTTGCACAAGATTACTATTGTGAAAAAATAGGATACGGCCATCCCATCCATCGGCATCGCACAGAGAGGAGAAAGTGAAACACTGGCAACCATGGCTGTGGTAAGTTTTCAGTTATGTTTTTAGATGGAAGGCTGTATTTCATCTGTAACGTTAGCGAATATTGTGAGATTGATGAATAGGACGTAATTTTGCTGGACTATCCTAGTATAATCCTCATCCCACTTGATTGCTACGTTCGCTTGCTGACTGGTGTTACATAATGTAACACCAAAAACGAGACTAACATTAGGTTACTTGTAAATTTGCTAACCTATTTTGTTTACTCAGGAGTTCAGGTTAAATTAACAGGTCTATGACCAAAGAAAATAGCATAAAAGTGTCTTCATTGTTTAGCCACAGTTTCTATAGTTACAACAGGGCTTTGAGGTGATGAAATCACTGCGCCCAGGCAGCAGTGGTTCGCCAATTTTTGCTTAGAAAACCAAAATCTCAAATTTCTTAAATTGTATTTCTCCAAGTGGTAAATAAATACACAGGTCACAACATGTTTACAGGAAAGTTTTGTATTTGAAAGAGTTGTATTTGGAGTGTATTTCGTGACTGTTGGGAACTAGGCTACACTGGCACACCTACTTCCAGTGAATGACTCTAAGCTAGGCTAACAGTGCAGCTGTTCCCTAAGCCTACTGCATGCACAGAGAAGAAAAGGGCATGTATCTGCTCGTCTAACTCCAGGGTAGATGGCAAATAAGCAAATTTCCCAAAAAGTTGGCGTGTTCCTTTAAGTTTGAGTCCCAAATCTCATTGTATGCAAATATGATGGCAATAAAGTACAATCTAATCTAATCTAACATGGGAAAATCCAAGTGCACATGATCAGGGTGTTGTACGGTATCATTCACAGTAGACCACATCAATTTGATGGCAGGTGGGGCTCGGAGCCCCTAGTCCCAAGTGTACGTCATTTCGTCTTTCAGCTTTGGCAATGCTGTTGTGTTGAATTGCTTGATGATGGTATGTCATGTTTAAAGACAAAGTTGTTGTCATAGAATCCCTAAAAAGTTGTCTATGTGTGGGCGGCTAGGTGGTGCAGTGGGCAAGGCGCTCACCACCAATGCGGTAGACGCTGGGTTCGAGCCCAGCTCTCCGCATTGCTATCAGCTTGGCTGGTCGTTCATACTAATACAATTGGCAGTATTAGGGGGTGGGAAGCTGATGGGTGGGGATCGGACGTTGTGGACAGCGACTCCTACAGGTCGTTTGGTGCGCCTGCGCAGCAGAATCAGGACGCAGACCCCCGACGCTGAGAGGTGAAAAGATGCGACTGCTGCTTCCTCGAGTACCGGAGGGGACACGTGATGCAAGGCTTCACATTGCAGCCGGCTTGTGGGAGGCATGGCCTAACAGCGTTCGAGACAGGGGAGGGTAGAATTGGACGATATGAAATTGGGATGGGAGAAAAATAGAAAATGGGAGAAAAAGTAGATCAAAAAAAAAAAGTTGTCTATGTGTGTTTGGTGTGGCCTTCAGTGGCGTTGAGCTTTATAATAGCAGTTAATTTAATCCATCACAAAGTGCAAAACAAATCATCAGAATGCAATAAATAAGGTGTGTTTTTGACACTAAAAACGTCCACTTTCTTATCTTTACTATAATTGTATTGCCTATATTTATGTCTTCTACTATGACCCTGCCCATACCTGTACCTCCCCTCCCCCATGCTGCTATTACCCTGTCCATACCTGTACCCCCCTCCCCCATGCTGCTATTACCCTGCCCATACCTGTACCCCCCTCCCCCATGCTGCTATTACCCTGTCCATACCTGTACCCCCCTCCCCCATGCTGCTATTACCCTGCCCATACCTGTACCTCCCCTCCCCCTCCATCATGCTGCTATTACCCTGCCCATACCTGTACCCCCCCCTCCCCCATGCTGCTATTACCCTGCCCATACCTGTACCCCCCCTCCCCCATGCTGCTATTACCCTGCCTCTACCTGTACCTCCCCTCCCCCATGCTGCTATTACCCTGTCCATACCTGTACCTCCCCTCCCCCCTCCCCCATGCTGCTATTACCCTGCCCATACCTGTACCCCCCTCCCCCCTCCCCCATGCTGCTATTACCCTGCCCATACCTGTACCCCCCCTCCCCCCTCCCCCATGCTGCTATTACCCTGCCCATACCTGTACCTCCCCTCCCCCCATGCTGCTATTACCCTGCCCATACCTGTAGCCCCCCCCCCCCTCCCCCATGCATCAGACTCACTGTAATGATGGAGGTAATGGATGTAAATCAGTTATGATAATGGGGGGTCATCGATTTCCATCCGCCTTTATTCAAAGCTAATGCAATGGACAGCAGCTTCATTACGCCCCATCGCGCTGAACCACATGACCCTTCCTTCTTCTTTCGAGGTTATTAATGCGAGGGAGGGGCGTGGCCTCCACAGATCCAGATGCCTTGGGAGCGAGGGAGGGGCGTGGCCTCCACAGAGCCAGATGCCTTGGGAGCGAGGGAGGGGCGTGGCCTCCACAGAGCCAGATGCCTTGGGAGCGAGGGAGGGGCGTGGCCTCCACAGAGCCAGATGCCTTGGGTTGCTCCTGACGCAGCTGACAAATGGCTGTCTGTGGAAACAGAGGCATGTCGGAGGAAAGGTCTGATCTCGGCAGAGAGGCTAAAAGCAGGGCTATTGGATTTGCTGGGTCAAGACCCGCTGCTCACACATATAAATGGCCACTCTACAAGGGACATATTGTGAGAGCTGCTTTTCATTTATCTTTTTTCCCAACAGCTGCACATTCATCTGGGGGGGGGGGGGGGGCAGAGTGAGAACCAGAGATGGAGAACAGAGATATTTGGAATTAATATATAGTGACATGGAGGGAGACAGAGACAGGGAGAGAGTTAGGGAGAGAGAAAGGAAGAGAGAACGAAAGAAAGAAAGAAAGAAAGAGAGAAAGAAAGAGAGAAAGAAAGAGACAGACAGAGGAGGAGAGAGAGAAGGGAGGAGAGAGAGGAGGCAGGAGGAGAGAGAAGGAGGCAGGAGGAGAGAGAGGGGGGAGGCAGAAGGAGAGAGAGGGGGGAGGCAGAAGGAGAGAGAGAGAAGGGAGGCAGAAGGAGAGGGTGAAGGAGACAGAAGGAGAGAGAGAATGGAAGGAGAGGAGAGAGAGAAGGGAGGAGAGAGAGAAGGCAGGAGGAGAGAGAAGGAGGCAGGAGGAGAGAGAGGAGGCAGGAGGAGAGAGAGAAGGGAGGCAGGAGGAGAGAGAGAAGGGAGGAGAGAGAGGAGGGAGGCAGGAGGAGAGAGAGAAGGGAGGCAGGAGGAGAGAGAGAAGGGAGGCAGGAGGAGAGAGAGAAGGGAGGAGAGAGAGGAGGGAGGAGAGAGAGGAGGGAGGCAGGAGGAGAGAGAGAAGGGAGGAGAGAGGAGGGAGGCAGGAGGAGAGAGAGAAGGGAGGAGAGAGAGGAGGGAGGCAGGAGGAGAGAGAGAAGGGAGGAGAGAGAGAAAGGAGGCAGAAGGAGAGAGAGAAGGAGGGCAGGAGGAGAGAGAGAAGGGAGGCAGGAGGAGAGAGAGAAGGAGACAGAAGGAGAGAGAGAAGGAGACAGAAGGAGTGGGAGAAGGGAGGCAGAAGGAGAGAGAGAAGGAGGGCAGGAGGAGAGAGAGAAGGGAGGCAGGAGGAGAGAGAGAAGGAGGGCAGAAGGAAAGAGAGAAGGGAGGCATAGGGAGAGAGAGAAGGGAGGCAGAGGGAGAGAGAGAAGGGAGGCAGGAGGAGAGAGAGAAGGGAGGCAGAAGGAGAGAGAGAAAGAGACAGAAGGAGAGAGAGAAGGGAGGCAGAAGGAGAGAGAGAAGGGAGGCAGAGGAGAGAGAGAAGGAGACAGAATGAGAGAGAGAAAGAGACAGAAGGAGAGAGAGAAGGGAGGCAGAGGGAGAGAGAAGGAGACAGAAGGAGAGAGAGAATGCAGGCAGAGGAGAGAGAGGAGGAGGGCAGAAGGAGAGAGAGAAGGGAGGCAGAAGGAGAGAGAGAAGGGAGGCAGAAGGAGAGAGAGAAGGGAGGCAGGAGGAGAGAGAGAAGGAGACAGACGAGAGAGAGAAGGAGACAGAGGAGAGAGAGAAGGAGATAGAGGAGAGAGAGAAGGAGACAGAGGAGAGAGAGAAGGAGACAGAGGAGAGAGAAGGAGACAGAGGAGAGAGAGAAGGGCAGAATAGAGAGAGCCTTCACTGTAAAAGAACAAACACCTCTATCAGATCACTCTCAGATCACTTTGTATCTAAAAAGAGCAGACACAGGTAATATATGCTCTCAACCCTGTAATCTGTACAACATAAAGATGAAATACAGATGGGCTCAAAACAGTCTGGAGCAGTACCAGGATGCTATGGTCAGTGAGTCAACACAGTCTCTTCTAGACTCCTTCCTGGCCCAGATTTACCCTCAGAATAATGAAGGTGTAGAGTGGTGTCTGGTACACATCAACCACATATTTGATAATTTGGCCTCATCATCAAATTTAAAATGTAAAACAGAACAACCAAAGAAAACAAACAAGGAAAGGTGGTTTGATTCAGACTGCAAATCCATTAGGAAGACACTAAGAAATATCTCCAACCAAAAACACAGGAATCCAGATAGTCAGGAACTCCGTCTTAGTTACTGTGAAACTCTAAAGCAATATAAAAACACACTGAGAACAAAAAAAGAACAATATATACAAAACCAGTTACAATTAATTGAAGAGTCTCTGGGGTCAAAAAATTCTGGGAAAAATGGAACTCATTTACCAAGAAACATAAAAATGAACAATCCATTCAAAATGGAGATACATGGAAAAACCACATCTTTATAGAAAACCAACAAAGAATCAAGCCCAAGAACACATTTCTGAAAAATTAAAAAATCTTGAAAGCGCTATTAAGGATTATCAGAACCCACTGGACTACCCAATCAGTGAATTAGAATTGGAAGACAAATTAAAAGCTCTGCAGAACAAAAAAGCATGTTGGACTGATGGCATATTAAATGAGATGTTAAAACATACAAACAGAAAATGCAAATTGGCCATCTTAAAAATATTTAACTTGGTACTAAGTGTGGGATATTTCCCTGAAAGCTGGAGTGAAGGGATGATCACACCCATTTTCAAGAACGGAGACAAATATGATCCCAACAATTATAGAGGCATCTGTGTTAGTAGTAATCTGGGGAAATTATTTGGCAGCATCCTAAATTCAAGAATTATAGATTTCCTCAATGAGCACAATGTTTTAAGCAAAAGTCAAATTGGATTCCTCCCAAACTATAGAACAGCTGACCCACATTTTCATCCTACACACACTAATCGATAAATATGTAAATCAAAATAAAGGAAAAATTCATGCATGCTTTGTCGATTTCCAGAAAGCGTTTGACTCAGTCTGGCATGAGTGTTTACTTTTTAAATTAATAGAAAGTGGTATAGGGGGGAAGTCCTTTGATGTTATTAAATCCATATATGAAAATAACAAATTGTCTGTCAAAATTGGAGATAAACACACAGACTTCTTCCCACAAGGCAGAGGGGTGAAGCAAGGCTGCAACCTCAGCCCCACACTGTTCAATATTTATATAAATGAACTGGCATTATTATTAGAACAGTCAGCAGCACCTGGGCCCTCATGCATCAACGTGGACTTTGAACTTGACCTACTTCCACACGTAAGCACGGAATGTAGAACTAGCGTACGCACAGGGAAGTCGGCATTCATCACACGTGCGTACGCAGGCTCTATGGTCCTCCGTGTTGATGAATACCACTTTGTTCTACCGTCAATGCTCGTGCATGATTATCCATATATGGTCATGAAAATGAGGAAACACCCCCCATGGGATGTGAAATAATGGACCGACCCGAGCGGGACTCAGAGAAACTCCACGGAGAATTCACTGCTGTCGAACCAAGAAGACACTATCGCGTATTATGATTTATGGGATAAATAAAAGGCGGACTTGTAAACGGTGATGTCAGATATCAACGGCTCCCTAAAACCAT
Organism: Notolepis coatsorum; assembly: GCF_963971535.1. Classification (NCBI taxonomy): domain Eukaryota; kingdom Metazoa; phylum Chordata; class Actinopteri; order Aulopiformes; family Paralepididae; genus Notolepis; species Notolepis coatsorum. The sequence continues at coordinate 11,376,554 of NC_140179.1, read as the reverse complement.
TGCTGCAATTCTGCCTGGACAGCTCAAAATACTAATAAAGACCGTTCGTTGACCACTGTTTGGCGTTGGTTGTGTGTCATTATAACCGTGCTGTATGAATGCCTTTATTAGTTGTGTTCGATTGGCTATATGATTTTTAGAGGCATCTATTTTGTTGTCGGCTAATAAAGACCGCGCTGGAATATGACTGCCTTTTCCCGTGTTGTTTGATTAATACCCACGGATTAAAGTTCTCCTCAATTCTATTCCAAATCGCGATGGATCTCCCGTCAATTTTCTACCTGCTGCATATGATTTCTAGAGGCATACTACAATCTATTTTGATGTCAGTATTGGGTAGCCTATATAAACAATATAATACGAGAGCATGTACAAGAACAATGAATCTCACTGCATGTTGTATCCTGCCTTTCAATACATGAACTTGAATTCCATCATGTTTGTGTGCGGGACTCAAGGCTGCTGTCACAATGGGTGGTACCGCCGTACAGTAATAATAATAACAGTCCACACAATATCACGATCCATGCCATAGCCTATGTTCTATTAGGACATGATCTGTGACGACAAATGTTCTAGAATGTTTGATTAAGATATCATACTCTGACAGCATGCCTATGAGCAACAAAAACGCGAACTTGAATCCCATCATATACATAGTCTGTCCACTATAGTGTCATTGCAATGCGTTTTCTACTCCTTCTTATACAGTAAAAAGGGGGAAGAACACTATATTCATATGACTTGTATTCTGCTTACAGCTTCGAAGTTCCACTTGTTTCGTTTAACGTAAAGCCTTTTAAATATAATCAAAACGTTCCCGTGTTTCTGCGGTCTGCGCAGAATAATAACGAGTTGAGCTTTATGATTTATGATGAATTGAAAATGGGGGACCCTGATGTAAACAAGACGGAAGTTGGTCTGCATCCCCAATTAACAATTGTATGTACTGAGCTGTACTGTACTGTAGTCTGTACCCATTCTGCAATCTGTTAATAAACTTTTCAATCAATCAATCAATCAAGCTACGCGGAGCGCAGTCAGTCAGTAGCCTACACCCCGTATATTCCGATAACGCTATACAAACCATGCTGCATTCATTCTGAGAGAAAGATCTATTATTCCAAATGCTATTTATAGGGTTTTGACCATAATTACACTACTGTTGCTATTTTACAATGAACTATAATGAACTACGGTTCGTACAGAACGTGCCAGTGTTATTATGCACAGAAGCTCATTTCCTTGTTGTAATAATATATTCTACCACTGGGCGCTAGGTACGCCAGGTCTGACCTGTGCGTAGATGTACGCACGAAGTCAAGTTCAAGTTCAAATTGATGAATCCCACTCGTTGCTTAGAAATGGTCGTACGCACAGGGTAAGCACAGATCTGTGCGTAGAACACGTTGATGCATGAGGGCCCTGGTCTCAATCTCACAGACACAGAAATTAAGTGTCTCTTTTATGCAGATGACCTGGTCATACTGTCTCCTACTAGAGAAGGTCTTCAGCGAAGTTTGGACATTCTTCATCAGTACTGTCAGACCTGGGCCCTGACTGTGAATATGAAGAAAACCAAAATTATGACCTTCCAAAAAAGATCCCAGTTACAGAGAAATGACCCAGAATTCAAAATAGGTGCGACCCAAATAGAACAAACAAATAGCTATACATATCTAGGTTTACAAATCAGCTCCACTGGAAATTTCTGTTCAGCTGTAAAGGAACTCAAGGAGAAGGCAAAAAGGGCTTTCTATGCCATCAAGCGTTCAGTTCAAATCCAAATTCCAATCAGGACATGGCTCAAAATATTTAAAGCAGTTATAGAATCAATTGCACTGTACGGCAGTGAGGTATGGGGCCCTTTATTAGTAACGGATTGGGCAAAATGGGACAAAAATCCAATTGAGATCCTGCATGTAGAGTTCTGCAAAACAATGCTCAGGGTACAGAGGAAAAGCCCAAACTCTGCATGCAGGGCTGAATTAGGACAATATCCGTTACTCATAAATACTGTATGCAAAAAAGATCAATTAAATTCTGGAGCCATATTAAAAAAAGTGACCCATCATAAAGCCCTGGCCTGCCAAGAGCTGGACCTACAAAGGAGTCCCTTTTGTCAACTCATAATGAAACTGGCTGACATCTCACACTCTGACATCACAAACCCTAGCCAGCCTCAGAAGATTAGACCTAACCAAATTATAACCAAAGAAAAAGATAAATACATTACATATTGGAATCAACTCACACAATCATAACACAAATTAGAAACATATTTGGCCCTAAACAGACAGTATACTGTGGCAGACTACCTCAGCACAGTAACTGATAAGAATCTAAGAAAGACTCTGACAAAGTACAGACTGAGTGACCATGGTTTGGCGATAGAGAAGGGCAGACACAGACAGACCTGGCTGCCCAGAGAGGAGAGGTTGTGCTGTATTTGTGATGAGGGAGCCGTAGAGACAGAACTACACTTCCTAACACAATGTAAAAATTACAGAAATATTAGGGAGGAATTCTTTCCAAAAATTGAAATAATTTTCCCAGAATTTCAAAGTATGACAGAAGTGCAGAAATTGCCATTCCTCCTGGGGGAACAGAAATAATGTGCAGTTTTAGCTGCAAAATATGTCAATTCATGTCACAAGAAAAGGGACAACCAGTAGGACACATATACTGTATATACATGTACCATGTTTTACTCACCGCACCATCTCCTGTATTTCTTTGATCTTGTTCTGTTGATATTGTTGTTGTATTGTATAATGTTGTTTGCCGTTTATGTCATAATTGTGCTTTGGCAACATTTGTGAAATTTCATGCCAATAAAGCTTTTTGAATTGAATTGAATTTAATTGAGAAGGGAGGCAGAGGAGAGAGAGAAGGAGACAGAGGGAGGCAGACAGAGGAGAGAGAGAGAAGGAGAGAGAGGAGAGAGAGACGGAGACAGAAGGAGAGAGAAAAGGGAGGCAGAGGAGAGAGAGAGAAGGGAGGCAGAAGGAGAGAGAGAAGGGAGGCAGAGGAGAGAGAGAAGAAGGGAGGCAGAGGAGAGAGAGAGAGGGGAGGCAGAAGGAGAGAGAGAATGAGGCAGAGGAGAGAGAGAAGGAGACAGAAGGAGAAAGAGAAGGGGGGCAGAGGAGAGAGAGAAGGGAGGCAGAAGGAGAGAGAGAAGGGGGGCAGAGGAGAGAGCGAGAAGGGAGGCAGGAGGAGAGAGAGAATGAGGCAGAGGAGAGAGAGAAGGAGGCAGGAGGAGAGAGAGAAGGAGAGACAGAGGAGAGAGAGAAGGAGACAGAGGAGAGAGAGAAGGGATGCAGGAGGAGAGAGAGAAGGAGGCAGGAGGAGAGAGAGAGAAGGAGAGACAGAGGAGAGAGAGATGGAGACAGAGGAGAGAGAGAAGGGAGGCAGAGGAGAGAGAGAAGGAGAGACAGAGGAGAGAGAGAAGGAGGCAGAAGGAGAGAGAGAGAAGGGAGGCAGAGGAGAGAGAGAAGGAGGCAGAAGGAGAGAGAGAAGGGAGGCAGAAGGAGAGAGAGAAGGGAGGCAGAGGAGAGAGAGAAGGGAGGCAGAGGAGTGAGAGAAGGGAGGCAGAGGAGAGAGAGAAGGGAGGAGAGAGAGGAGGGAGGCAGGAGGAGAGAGAGAAGGGAGGCAGAGGAGAGAGAGAAGGGAGGCAGATGAGAGAGAGAAGGGAGACAGAAGGAGAGAGAGAAGGAGACAGAAGGAGAGAGAGAAGGAGACAGGAGGAGAGAGAGAAGGGAGGCAGAGGAGAGAGAGAAGGGAGGCAGAGGAGAGAGAGAAGGAGACAGAAGAAGAGAGAGAAGGGATGCAGGAGGAGAGAGAGAAGGGAGGCAGAGGAGAGAGAAAAGGGAGGCATGAGGAGAGAGAGAAGGGAGGCAGAGGAGAGAGAAAAGGAGACAGAAGGAGAGAGAGAAGGGAGGCAGAGGAGAGAGAGAAGGAGACAGAAGAAGAGAGAAAGGGGATGCAGGAGGAGAGAGAGAAGGAGACAGAAGAAGAGAGAAAAGGGATGCAGGAGGAGAGAGAGAAGGGAGGCAGAGGAGAGAGAAAAGGGAGGCAGGAGGAGAGAGAGAAGGGAGGCAGAGGAGAGAGAAAAGGAGACAGAAGGAGAGAGAGAAGGGAGGCAGAAGGAGAGAGAGAAGGAGGCAGAAGGAGAGAGAGAAGGAGAGACAGAGGAGAGAGAGAAGGAGACAGAGGAGAGAGAGAAGGGAGGCAGATGGGGAGAGAGAAGGGAGGCAGAAGGAGAGAGAAAAGGAGGCAGAAGGAGAGAGAGAGAAGGAGGGCAGAGGAGAGAGAGAAGGGAGGATAGAGAGAAGGAGGGCAGAGGAGAGAGAGAAGGAGGCAGAGGAGAGAGAGAAGGAGGCAGAGGAGAGAGAGAAGGGAGGCAGAGGAGAGAGAGAAGGAGGGCAGAGGAGAGAGAGAAGGGAGGAGAGAGAGAAGGAGGGCAGAGGAGAGAGAGAGAAGGAGGCAGAGGAGAGAGAGAAGGAGGCAGAGGAGAGAGAGAAGGGACGCAGAGGAGAGAGAGAAGGGAGGCAGAAGGAGAGAGAGAATGAGAGACAGAGGAGAGAGAGAAGGAGACAGAAGGAGAGAGAGAAGGGGGGCAGAGGAGAGAGAGAAGGGAGGCAGAATGAGAGAGAGAAGGGAGGCAGAAGGAGAGAGAGAAGGAGGCAGAGGAGAGAGATAATGAGGCAGGAGGAGAGAGAAAAGGAGGCAGAAGGAGAGAGAGAAGGAGACAGGAGGAGAGAGAAGGAGACAGAGGAGAGAGAGAAGGAGGGCAGGAGGAGAGAGAGAAGGAGACAGAGGATAGAGAGAAGGAGGGCAGAGGAGAGAGAGAAGGAGAGACAGAGGAGAGAGAGAAGGAGAGACAGAGGAGAGAGAGAAGGATACAGAGGAGAGAGAGAAGGAGACCGAGGAGAGAGAGAAGGAGGGCAGATGAGAGAGAATGAGAGACAGAGGAGAGAGAGAAGGGGAGACATAGGAGAGAGAGATGGAGAGACAGAGGAGAGAGAGAAGGAGACAGAGGAGAGAGAGAAGGGAGGTAGAGGAGAGAGAGAGAGAAGGGAGGCAGAAGGAGAGAGAAGGAGGCAGAGGAGAGAGAGAAGGGAGACAGAGGAGAGAGAGAAGGGAGGCAGAGGAGAGAGAGAGAAGGAGAGAGAGAAGGGGAGACAGAGGAGAGAGAGAAGGAGAGACAGAGGAGAGAGAGAAGGGAGGCAGAGGAGAGAGAGAGAAGGAGAGAGAGAAGGGAGGCAGAGGAGAGAGAGAAGGAGAGAGAAGGCGGCAGACAGTTGGATACTCTGGACGTGAAGCCAGTCCTCAGCAAAACTCTGGTTGATTTCCCAAGAGACCAAATTAGGTTTTATTGGGAGTTTCGAAGTGGGGGAGTCGAGGGCGGTGGAGGAGTTGAGGGGGTGGGGGAGTCGAGGGGGGTGGGGGTAAGAAGGGACTGGTTGTAGAGGGAGGGGGGCGGGGGCAAGGGGGTAGGGGGAGGGTACATGATTTGTCAGCAAAAGTGCATCCACTGACCCTTTAGAGCCATGCAGCCCAGAGAGAGCAGAGGCAGACTAATAATCATACTGTGGTAGATGAGGTGAGAGAGACTGACTGACTGACTGACTGGCTGACTGACTGACTGACTGACTGACTGACTGACTGACTGACTGACTGACTGACTGACTGACTGACTGGCTGACTGACTGACTGACTGACTGACTGACTGACTGACTGACTGACTGACTGACTGACTGACTGACTGACTGACTGACTGACTGACTGACTGACAGGGGCTGTCCACACGAACGCTGGGTTTAATGTAACCGTGATTGTATGTGCACAGTTGCACTGTTCGCCCACACACAACCAGGGTTTTGCTACACTGCAACCGCGGCCTTTGAAAACCGGAGTCCAGGGTGAAGTTTTGCGCGCATCCCGGTTACAGTGGGTGGCATAGCAACCGAGGTTCCAGTGTTTATGGCAGAGCTGTCGCAATTATTTCCCATGTTTACGGCAGACTGTCGCAAACAATAGCAAGTTAGCAACCGAGCGCGGGGTAGAGAGATTAGAGCAGAGCCAGCTACACCAGTGTTTACAGCAGAGATGTCGCAAGTAGCGTTACATGAAAATGATTGTAACAAACATTTGTTCGAAGCGTATCGTCTGTGTTGAAGAGTGTTGTGATCGACTGACTGATGATGTCTGTTGTCGCATTCCTGACCTGACCAGAGTAAACCTGTAGCTGCGGCTAAACTAACTCATGTGTTGTCAAGTTATTGTTATAAAAGGAACCCAGTCCAAACTAACAGTCTGCATCCCCTTAACAATTTTGTATTGAGCCGTATTGTATTGTACCCATCTGCACTGTGTTAAATAACGTTTACATCCATTAATTCTACTACTAGCCCTAACGTTACTACATTATTACGTTAGCATGTAAGCTAACAAAATCAGCGATCTTTTTGTGAGACTAAACTCCGCTCTTGGTGTTAAATTGTGTTGATGTTGGTTTTGTTTCATCAACAAATGAGGCAGAACACACAGTGAATGTACCCTTTTTTGTTTATTGCACGTTGTTCTAGCTGCAAACTGTAGAATTGTTTGGCTGTGAGCAAGGAGGGATGTTGTGTTCCAGGCTTCAGGTCAGTTTCCGGTATTAACCCTAAACCCTTCTGGTTGGTTGAAATGGCCTTCATGTTTGAACTATATCGCCACCTACTGCTTTGGCATTGTACTACATGTATATGACATCACTCGGTGCGGAGTTTACAGTAAACCAGTTGTGTGGACAGAGTTTAATTTTTTTGAATAATTAAAAAAAAAACTGTCAAAAATACCCGTGATCGTGTGGACTGGGCCTGACTGATTGACTGACTGACTGACTGACTGACTGACTGACTGACTGACTGACTGACTGACTGACTGACTGACTGACTGGATGGTTAACTGACTGACTGACTGACTGGATGACTGGCTGACTGACTGACTGACTGGCTGACTGAATGGCTGACTGACTGACTGACTGACTGACTGACTGACTGACTGACTGACTGACTGACTGACTGACTGACTGACTGACTGACTGACTGACTGACTGACTGGCTGACTGACTGGATGGTTAACTGACTGACTGACTGACTGACTGGATGGTTAACTGACTGGATGGTTAACTGACTGACTGACTGACTGACTGACTGACTGGCTGACTGTCTGACTGGATGGTTAACTGACTGACTGACTGACTGACTGAATGGCTGACTGACTGAATGGCTGACTGACTGACTGACTGACTGACTGGCTGACTGACTGACTGACTGACTGACTGACTGACTGACTGACTGACTGGCTGACTGACTGACTGACTGACTGAATGGCTGACTGACTGACTGACTGACTGACTGACTGACTGGCTGGCTGACTGACTGACTGACTGACTGACTGACTGGCTGACTGACTGGCTGACTGACTGGCTGACTGACTGGCTGACTGAATGGCTGACTGACTGACTGACTGACTGACTGACTGGCTGGCTGACTGACTGGCTGACTGAATGGCTGACTGACTGGCTGGCTGGCTGGCTGACTGGCTGGCTGACTGACTGGCTGGCTGACTGGCTGACTGACTGGCTGACTGAATGGCTGACTGACTGGCTGGCTGGCTGACTGACTGACTGGCTGACTGAATGGCTGGCTGACTGGCTGACTGACTGACTGGCTGGCTGACTGGCTGGCTGACTGGCTGACTGAATGGCTGGCTGACTGGCTGACTGACTGACTGACTGGCTGGCTGACTGGCTGGCTGACTGGCTGACTGAATGGCTGGCTGACTGGCTGACTGACTGACTGACTGGCTGGCTGACTGGCTGGCTGACTGGCTGACTGAATGGCTGACTGACTGGCTGGCTGGCTGACTGGCTGGCTGGCTGGCTGACTGGCTGGCTGACTGGCTGGCTGGCTGGCTGACTGGCTGGCTGACTGGCTGGCTGGCTGGCTGGCTGAATGGCTGACTGAATGGCTGGCTGACTGAATGGCTGACTGACTGGCTGACTGAATGGCTGACTGACTGACTGACTGGCTGACTGGCTGACTGGCTGACTGGCTGACTGACTGACTGACTGACTGACTGACTGACTGGCTGACTGACTGACTGACTGACTGACTGACTGACTGACTGACTGACTGACTGACTGACTGACTGACTGACTGACTGAATGGCTGACTGACTGGCTGGCTGAATGGCTGACTGAATGGCTGGCTGACTGAATGGCTGACTGACTGGCTGACTGAATGGCTGACTGACTGACTGACTGGCTGACTGACTGGCTGACTGGCTGACTGACTGACTGACTGACTGACTGACTGACTGACTGACTGACTGGCTGACTGACTGACTGACTGACTGACTGACTGACTGACTGACTGACTGACTGACTGACTGACTGAATGGCTGACTGACTGGCTGGCTGACTGGCTGGCTGACTGGCTGACTGGGGCTCATAAAGCTGGAGTTAGGTGACGTGTGTTTGGGTAGTTTCCCCCGCGCCTGTGTGTCTCTGTGGTGAGATCTGTTAAACCTACAGCCTCCTGCTCCATCTCAGTCCAACGAGACTTACGTCAGTTAATCGTTAATCGTTAATCGTTTTTTGTTCTTGTCTTCCGACGCTAAACCAGTTCTTTCCTGAAAAGTAATAATAATAAGCACTAGATTTAATGCCCTTCTGCTTGGCTGCATGTGGGAAATATCACTTTATAGATGTGTTGATGGAATCAGCTAATGGACTAGTCAATTACATGCTATGCTTATTAGTCAATTAAATCCTATGACTATTAGTCAAATAGGGATTTCTTTAGTCGGGTCCTTCGGTTGATCCTTCCTCTCCCCTCTCTCTCTCTCTCTCTCTCTCTCTCTCTCTCTCTCTCTCTCTCTCTCTCTGTCTCTCTTTCTCTCTCTCTGTGCGTCTCTGTTTTCATTGATTGCATTCAGCTTTTCATTAATCTTTATATGTATTTGTCAAAACAGTCATCTGAGTTATCCATCTTGTATCCTCCTCTCCTCTCCTCCTTTCTCCTGTCCTCCTCCTCTCTCCTGTCCTCCCTCTCCTCCTCTCTCCTGTCCTCCTTCCTCTCTCCTGTCCCTCCTCCCTCCTCCTCTCTCCTGTCCTCTCCTCCCCTTTCTCCTGTCCTCCTCTCTCCCCCTCCTCTCTCCACCTCCTCTCTCCTGTCCTCCCTCTCCACCTCCTCTCTCCCCTCCTCCTCTCCACCTCCCTCTCCCCTCTCCTCTCCCCTCCTCCTCTCCCTCCTTCTCTCTCCCTCTCTCCCCTCCTCCTCTCCACCTCCTCTCTCCCCTCCTCCTCTCCACCTCCTCTCTCCCCTCCTTTTCTTCCCCTCCTCTCCCCTCCTCCTCTCCTCCTCCTCTCTCCTGTCCTGCTCTCTTCTTCCTCCTCTCCTCCTCCTCTCTCATGTCCTCCTCTCTCCCTCCTTTCTCCTCTATCTTTTTTGTTTGATCCACTTTTTCTCCCATTTTCTATTTTTCTCCCATCCCAATTTTCGTATCATCCAATTCTTCCCTCCCTGTCTTGAACGTTGCTAGACTACGCCTCCCACTGGTCGGTTGTAGTGAGGACGAAGCCTTGCATCACATGTCCCCTCCGGTACACGAGGAGGCAGCCTGTCGCATCTTTCACCGCAACAGCTCGAACTCTCAGTGGCGAGGAGTAACGCGTGGGAGGCTCACGCCGCCCCCGCTACTTCCTGCTTCCGCCGCACCGGCGTCCTTCCTCCTCTATCTTATCTTATACATTAACATTTACATTTAGTAATTAGCTGACTCTTTTATCCAAAGCGACTTACAAGTTCTGTATGACAGGTCAGCAGGAAGGTACAACTCTTAAAGCTGAGTAACAATGTTCATCAACAGTGCTGAGACTTGGGTGCTGCAGTGTTGAGTGCATAGTAGTAGAGAGACATATTAGTATAGTAGGAAGAGTGCATGATAGTATAAGACAGTAAGTTTAGTGTTAGTTCGGATCCTTCTGAAATTGCTCAGGAGGAATCTGCAGGTTCTGGTTGTCGCTGCGATGCGAGCAGAGAAGTTCAACTGGTCGTCGAGGACAACACCAAGGTTCTTGGCGGTCGGGGACGCGGTCACAGCTGCATTCTCGACTGTGATGGAGAGGTCGTCAGGGGGGAGGATTTGGCCGGCAGGTGGAGCAATTCTGTTTTGCTTAGGTTAAGTTTGAGGTGGTTGGTCGTCATCCAGGCGGAGATGTCGGACAGACAGGCCGAGATCCACTCAGAGACGTGGATATCTGAGGGAGGGAAGGAGAGAAAGCTGAGTATCATCGGCAGAGCAATGATACGAGAAGGCATGAGACATGATAATGTTACCCAGAGATTTGGTGTGTAGAGGGAGAGAGAAGTCGAGGTAGGATGTCAGCCATGCCAGCACAGAGCCAGCCCACTCCCATTCCTGCGAGGGATGCGAGGAGGATCTGATGGTTGACTGTGTCAAGGCTGCCGACAGGTCCAGGAGAATCAGACAGAGGAGAGGGCTTTCACTTTTGCTAAGTGAAGAGCCTCTGTGACCGTTTTATGAGCGGTGTGACTGTGGCTTGTTTTAGGGAGGTGGGGACCACCCCAGAGTTGAGGGAGGAGTTGATGGTTGCCGTTAGGAATGAGAGGATGTCTGGTGCTATGGTCTGGAGGAGTGGGGAGGGTATCGGGTCCAGCTGGCATGTAGTGGGACGCAGTGTTCGAATTATGTGGGGGCCAATGGGGGCTCAGCCCCCATAGATAGAGTCTAATTTATATTTTATTTTTTTTAATATATATATTTTTTAATATAATTTTTTTCAATGTACGATTAGTATTATTTATGTAACCTAAATAACTGTTAATAGATAATATTCGTCTTTTCAGTTTAAAAATAACAGAGTAATTAATGTTGTGGAATAGGCTGCGTTTCACCTCCAAGCCCCTATGCATCGCCCATGAGCGTGTTTAACGCTACTCCTCCAACCCATTGGTGAAGAAGAAGCAGGCAAGCTTAAACGTTATGTCCTGCAACTGCGACTCAAGTAAAAAGTAAACAGTACACCACATGCCGCCGGAAAAAAATGCTTAACCTGCCACAAGGCTGGACAGCTTCATCTTTATAAAAAGGCCAAAGACTAGTCAAAGACTTTAACTAATGCTGTTAGCGCAGCAGCTAGCAGTGCTACTGGTTGACACTGCCAGACCAGAGTCTCCACCTGGACTGCGCTGCTGCTCAACCACCACAATGCTGGGGATCGAGTCAGTGGAGCTTTTGGAAAACTAAATACAGCTGGTTATTTATTGCCAAGGAGGTAAATGCTGCTGTTATGTGCCATACAACTATTTATTTTCCATTTGATTTTTAGTTTTGTGACAACTGGCTGTCAGCCCCCCCCCCACACCCACACACACACACACACACACACACACAACACACACACACACACACACACACACACACACACACACACACACACACACACACACACCACACACACACACACACAAACACACACACACACACACACACATGGGGGTTTCCAGAGGGAGGAGATGTTTGACATGTTTGGTTGCGTTGGAGACGGCTGGACATGCTGTGTGTGTGTGTGTGTGTGTGTGTGTGTGTGTGTGTGTGTGTGTGTGTGTGTGTGTGTGTGTGTGTGTGTGTGTGTGGGTGTGGGGGGGGGGGGGGGGGGGGGGGGCTGACAGCCAGTTGTCACAGGGTGGGTGAAGGGTATTAGCTGGTGCAAGAGTCCAGGAATGAAGCTGCTAAACTGGGCAGAGTGCTGGTACTCCACCCCCCTCCAGCCTACCCCCCCTCCAACCTACCCCCCTCCAACCTACCCCCCCTCCAACCTACCCCCCCTCCAGTCTACCCCCCTCCAACCTACCCCCCTCCAACCTACCCCCCCTCCAGTCTACCCCCCTCCAACCTACCCCCCTCCAGTCTACCCCCCCTCCAGCCTACGACCCCCCTCCAGTCTACCCCCCCCTCCAGTCTACCCCCCCTCCAGTCTACCACCCCCCATCCAACCTACCACCCCCCCCTCCAGTCTACCCCCCCCTCCAACCTACCACCCCTCCAACCTACCCCCCCATCCAGTCTACCACCCCCCCTCCAGTCTACCACCCCCCATCCAACCTACCACCCCCCCTCCCAGTCTACCACCCCCCATCCAACCTACCACCCCCCCCTCCAACCTACCCCCCCTCCAGTCTACCACCCCCCCCCTCCAGTCTACCACCCCCCCCTCCAGTCTACCACCCCCCATCCAGTCTACCACCCCCCCTCCAGTCTACCACCCCCCACCAGTCTACCACCCCCCCCCCTCCAGTCTACCCTGCAGTGGAGAATATTCATGGAGGCCAAGGGAAGCCAAGCTCCCCCAAAATATAAACAGTAAAAAAATTTAAATACAAAAATTAAACAAATAAAAAAATTAAATTGTTTTTATAGTTTACAATAATAACAAATCAGAATTTTTCATCTCTGTGTTATAAAAAATGTCTACCTCCTGGAGAAATTAACCGAATGAGTGAAACTGTGCCCACTCTCTCTAACACTGTCACTGACTGAGACAGCCCATACTCACTGACTGACAGTCTGCCAGCCTGGTACCATATTTTGATTGACATTTGGAGGCTTTTGGACCCTAGGCAGTTTTTTTTTGTTTATTCGTCCTATTGCTTAATTATTAGCCAATACGATTCGAGCAGGGTTGGGCTTAGCGCCTAAGCCTTAACACGGCCCAGATTGGTTCTAGGTTAGGTGGCATTTTTCTAATTTGGCTTCTGGCCAATCAAATCACATTAAAAGCTAAACGTGACCAACGTCTTTCAAATTCTCTAGTACTGTAGATAGGGTTGCAATCATGAAGAAGGAGATATTGTCGACTAGCTGGCTTGCTAGCTAACATTATGTAACGTTATGCGAGTCTTATGAATGTATAAACAAATGACATTGTTTGATTGATTGATTGAAAACTTTATTAACAACGCAATGAGCACTAGTTAGAGGGAAATTCTGATTCCTCTCTCGGATTCATTCATTGAGCAGCAACTTATTTTTAGCCGGCCGGACCTTTACTGGGGACCAGCACAGCACACCACTGTGGATATTCTTCTGATTTAACAAATCTATCTGTCCAGGAGGACCACATTGGCCAGGTATGCCTGCAATGCATAGGCTAGCTTGGTTGCTAACTAACGTTATCAGGCTAGCTTGGTTGCTAACTAACGTTATCAGGCTAGCTTGGTTGCTAACTAACGTTATCAGGCTAGCTTGGTTGCTAACTAACATTATCACCAGAGTGTAATACTGTGTTATTATTTTGACTGGCCACCGAGCCATACTGTACATGGTGACTGCTTGGTTGACTGTACGAGCCATACTGTACATGGTGACTGCTTGGTTTGACTGGCTGCCGAGCCATACTGTACATGGTGACTGCTTGGTTTGACTGTATGAGCCATACTGTACATGGTGACTGCTTGGTTTGACTGGCCGCCAAGCCATACTGTAATAACTGTATACTGTATGTTCTACCATGTCAGCAATATCTTGACAATCATATTCCTATTCCCATTAATAATCGCGGACTGTGGAGACACGTTGTGAGCGTGTTTGTTTACAGTCTCTGTATGCACTATGCAGTAGTAGACTACTGGCAAGTATTTCATATCTTAACCAACATTGCAAGACGCCGCTTATAATGGGAGGGAGGAAGGAAAGAGGGGGAGAATGAGACATACTAGGAGACATACTAGGAGATAGAGAGAGAGAGAGAGAGAGAGAGAGAGAGAGAGAGAGAGAGAGAGAGAGAGAGAGAGAGAGAGAGAGAGGAGAGAGAGAGAGAGAGAGAGAGAGAGAGAGAGAGAGAGAGAGAGAGGAAAAAGAGAATTCATCGTTCACCTTATGTAAACAAGACTAAAGTATTTCTCTGGTCTGCATCTTTAGCATCCTCTGCCGATATCTGGTCTGGCCCATGGACTATAGTAGCTATAGCTGTATCTATTGTTTACACTTGAAATGTGTATTTTATTTAGTGTGCATTTTTATTTAGTCACAATATTATTTGGCTTAAATATAAAATAAAATAAAATAAAAAATATTAATATTTTCTTTTACTAAAAATGGTTTAATATCTTTTTTTTGGCATCCTCTGTTATTTTACCCACGTGACGCCACTGCCCCCCTCCAGTCTACCCCCCCCCTCCAGTTTATTCTCAGACCGGTCATGGTGCATTTTATATACATGGCCAAGTCTTCCGAATACAAATACACTATATCTACACCTATACCCAAGGCCGGCCATCACATTGAGGAGTGGTTGGTATTTGATATACTTGTCCTGGAAGGCCTGGTCCATGTACAGGTCAAAGGTACAGCCTACTTCTATGACCAGCACCTCCCTGTGGCATGTGTCAACAAAAACAACATCAGGTGTATTTGGTATGTTGGCAAAGACATCGTTGGTAAAACCAAACCACTCTGGTAGCACTCTGGCATGTTTGTACATTGCTGCACTAGATGGTGAGATGTTCCGTACCGCATCAGACACAATGTCCGCAATACAGTCAAGACAAGCGATGTACAGGTGTTTGTATGCATTACATCCGTTTGTTATGTGTACAATGGATTCTAGGTGTTGTTGTGAATCCTGATGGTTTAAACAGAATGGACTGTGAGTTTGAGGATAAATGGTAAAATGGCTGCTTTTTTATATAGCGCTTTTATCCAAAGCGCTTTACAATTTGTTACTCACACTTTACCCATTCACTCACACATTCACTCACACATTCACACACCAACGGCGGAGGCAACCATGCAAGGTGCCAACCTGCTTATCGGGAGCAAATAGGGGTTAAGTGTTTTGCTCAAGGACACATCGACACGCTGCCCGGGAGGAGTGGGAATCGAACCGGGAACCTCCGGATTGCCAGACGACTGCTCTACCTCCCGAGCCATTGTCGCCCCTAAGGATACCAAGTGGACAGATTGTATTTAGTGGGTAATACCTGCAGTCTTGCTTTGATGGTACATTTTAAAACATCCTCACCAGGGGTGCAGTCGTAATATGGGCGGAGGCCAAACGGTATCCTATTATTATGCAAAGTCTAGGCACTTATCACCTAGACTTTGCATAATAATAGGATGCGCGCACTTCGAAGCCCAAACGCCGTTTGACCGCGGTTGCCCAGCACTGCACCACTGATCCTCACCAACAGTGGCGTTCTTAAACACTGAGTGTGAGACCGAGTAGTCAGCAAACTCCAAACAAGCTAGCTTTCCCCTGTAATCTGAGTCCACACCAGTGCTGCCTGATCTCAGACTGCTTCATGCTAAGCAGAACCCTCCTTGCAGAGTCTCTGTGCAGTTCGACAGTCTCTTCCTGCGGTGTTGTGATGTTGGCCTTCACAACCACACAGGGGTCTGTGATCAGTTCATCAGAGACAGGGACTTCAGTCTGTGTGTTGAGTCTTGTCCATTTCAGCTGAACTCCAGTCTGGTTGCAGAGGTCATTGAGATCTGGCCAGTCAGACCAGACCCCGAAGCCCTTGGCCTGAGAGTCCAGTTTCCCAGAGTCTTTCTTCCTGAAGCCGAGGAAGTTATTCTGGTCTGCGCTGGCCAGGGGATCTTCCTTCTGCGTAGATCCAGCAGGAGAGAGGCCCTGGCCATTTCTCTGACGGTGATCATTATTAAGCATGTGGAGCAGGTGGGCTAGCCTGGTGGCTATGTAGGTCCACTCGACATTGGGGACTCCCAGCCCTCCCTCTCCACATGGGAGACAGATCATGCCCCGTGTGGAGTGTGTGTTGAGGCCCACCCACTTTCTGACCAGCTGAACAGTTTTGTTTGTCATTTCTCTCAGTGCCTTGAGAGGGATGTGTTGCCTTGGCAAAGATATGTTGAATTTGAGCCAGAGCCACCTCTCTCACAGCCTGAAACTTCATGAGGACGGGGAGGGGGACAAGTCAATCATAGTCCAGTCATTATAGGCCAGAATTAGGCTAAACCTAGGACAAATTGCAACATTAGCAAACTCAACTGATTTGTATCCTCAATATGTCTTTAGTGAGAGAAAAAAAGTCCCAAGGAATCCCATCATGGGAAATATGTTTTTTTTCAATGTACTTGATTGCTGGCAGGATCACTGACGACACTGTCTTTCAGAGATTGTGACGCGTTCAAATTTTGAGGTAGCTCAAAAGTAAAGATACCATTTGATTCTAGACAACCTCGGGTTTCCAATGAGACCAACCATGTCATGTTACCTCATTGGAAAGGGGGCTACATACCTAATTATTCAAAGTTAAGACGATTTTTTGGGGAGGGAAATATGGCCATCACCATTTTTCAATGGTCCCTTGGCCTTCTACCTCAATATATGTTAATGGAAATGGGTTACATGGGTACCTACAAGCTCCCCTATACAGACATACTAAATTTATGTTAAGCCCATGTAGTTTTGTGCAAGAATCATGTAGTGTTTTGCATGCTGTACAAATATGTAGTTCCGCCTATATAAAAACCCCCATCTCCATGGACCTATCCCCACGGACATAAACCCTTGAGCCCCATCCTCGTGGACTGAGCTCCACAGAGCCTATCTACTAATATTCCAAGAAGAAAAAAATGTCTTTATCAAATGTTTTGATTAGTTCTGGCGTGTATGCTAATTGGTGCATATCAAATAAGATAATGTGTGATTTGCATGAGTAAACAGAATAATTCAATGAAGTTGTGATTGACTTTTTTTCTTGTCTTTGTGTGTGTAATCAGCTTGTGAGTATATAGTGATATCTAAAAGTAAAATTTTCACCACTATGTTATAACAGGCATTTTTCGATATGAATATATATAGGTCGTTTTCAAAACTTTCCCATGATGGGATTCCTTGGGACTTTTTTCCCCTCACTAAGGACATAATGAGGATACAAAATCTGTTGAGTTTGCTACTGTTGCAATTTGTCCCTAGGTTTTTTCATATAATGACTTGACTATCAGG
>NC_140179.1:11353509-11359304 GCF_963971535.1 Notolepis coatsorum | reverse complement strand
GGTTCTGGTTGTCGCTGCGATGTGAGCAGAGAAGTTCAACTGGTCGTCGAGGACAACACCAAGGTTCTTGGCGGTCGGGGACGCGGCCACAGCTACATTCTCCACTGTGATGGAAAGGTCAGTCCAAGGGGGAGGATTTGGCCGGCAGGTGGAGCAATTCGGTTTTGCTTAGGTTAAGTTTGAGGTGGTTGGTCGTCATCCAGGCGGAGATGTCGGACAGACAGGCCGAGATCCACTCAGAGACGTGGATATCTGAGGGAGGGAGGAGAGGAAGAGCTGAGTATCATCGGCAGAGCAATGAGACATGATAATGTTACCCAGAGATTTGGTGTAGAGGGAGAAGAGAAAGTCGATGTAGGATGTCAGCCATGCCAGCACAGAGCCAGCCACTCCCATTCCTGCGAGGGATGCGAGGAGGATCTGATGGTTGACTGTGTCAAGGCTGCCGACAGGTCCAGGAGAATCAGGACAGAGGAGAGGGCTTTCACTTTTGCTAAGTGAAGAGCCTCTGTGACCGTTTTATGAGCGGTGTGACTGTGGCTTGTTTTAGGGAGGTGGGGACCACCCCAGAGTTGAGGGGGAGTTGATGGTTGCCGTTAGGAATGAGAGGATGTCTGGTGCTATGGTCTGGAGGAGTGGGGAGGGTATCGGGTCCAGCTGGCATGTAGTGGGACGAAGTGTTCGAATTATGTGGGGGCCAATGGGGGCTCAGCCCCCCATAGATAGAGTCTGAGCCCCCATAGTCAAACAGCTGTGGGGGTCTCTCAAAACATTTATATTTATTAATTATTTTATATATATATTTTTTTTTATATATATTTTTTTCAATGTACGAATTAGTATTATTTATGTAACCTAAATAAATGTTAATAGATAATATTAGTCTTTTCAGTTTAAAAAATTACAGAGGAATTAATGTTGTGAATAGGCTGCGTTTCACCTCCAAGCCCCTATGCATCGCCCATGAGCGTGTTTAACGCTACTCCTCCAACCCATTGGTGAAGAAGAAGCAGCAAGCTTAACGTTATGTCCTGCAACTGCGACTCAAGTAAAAAGTAAACAGTACACCACATGCCGCCGGAAAAAATGCTTAACCTGCCACAAGGCTGGACAGCTTCATCTTTATAAAAGGCCAAAGACTAGTCAAAGACTTTAACTAATGCTGTTAGCGCAGCAGCTAGCAGTGCTACTGGTTGACACTGCCAGACCAGAGTCTCCACCTAGACTGTGCTGCTGCTCAACCACCACAATGCTGGGGACCGAGTCAGTGGACCTTTTGGAAAACTAAATACAGCTGGTTATTTATTGCCAAGGAGGTAAATGCTGCTGTATGTGCCATACAACTATTTATTTTCCATTTGATTTTAGTTTTGTGACAACTGGCTGTCAGCCCCCCCCCCCCCCCCACACACACACACACACACACACACACACACACACACACACACACACACACACACACACACACACACACACACACACACACACACATGGGGGTTTCCAGAGGGAGGAGATGTTTGACATGTTTGGTTGCGTTGGAGACGGCTGACATGCTGTGTGTGTGTGTGTGTGTGTGTGTGTGTGTGTGTGTGTGTGTGTGTGTGTGTGTGTGTGTGTGTGTGTGTGTGTGTGTGTGTGTGTGTGTGTGTGTGTGGGTGTGTGGGGGGGGGGGGGGGTTGACAGCCAGTTGTGTCACAGGGTGGGTGAAGGGTATTAGCTGGTGCAAGAGTCCAGGAATGAAGCTGCTAAACTGGGCAGAGTGCTGGTACTACCACCCCCCCCTCCAGCCTACCCCCCCTCCAACCTACCCCCCCCTCCAGCCTACCCCCCCTCCAACCCCCCCCTCCAACCTACCCCCCCTCCAGTCTACCCCCCCTCCAACCTACCCCCCTCCAGCCTACCACCCCCCTCCAGTCTACCCCCCCCCCTCCAACCTACCCCCCCTCCAGTCTACCCCCCCTCCAGCCTACCACCCCCCTCCAGTCTACCCCCCCTCCAGTCTACCCCCCCCTCCAGTCTACCCCCCCCTCCAACCTACCCCCCCCTCCAACCTACCCCCCCTCCAGTCTACCCCCCCCTCCAACCTACCCCCCTCCAGTCTACCCCCCCTCCAGCCTACCACCCCCCTCCAGTCTACCCCCCCCTCCAGTCTACCCCCCCTCTCCAGTCTACCCCCCCCTCCAACCTACCCCCCCTCCAACCTACCCCCCCCTCCAGTCTACCCCCCCCCTCCAGCCTACCACCCCCCTCCAGTCTACCCCCCCTCAACCTACCCCCCCCTCCAGTCTACCACCCCCCATCCAACCTACCACCCCCCCCTCCAGTCTACCACCCCCCATCCAACCTACCACCCCCCCCCTCCAACCTACCCCCCCTCCAGTCTACCACCCCCCCCTCCAGTCTACCACCCCCCTCCAGTTTACCACCCCCGCATCCAGTCTACCACCCCCCATCCAGTCTACCACCCCCCCTCCAGTCTACCACCCCCCACCAGTCTACCACCCCCCCCCCTCCAGTCTACCCTGCAGTGGAGAATATTCATGGAGGCCAAGGGAAGCCAAGCTCCCCCAAAAATATAAACAGTAAAAAAAATTTAAATAAAAAAATTTAAACAAATAAAAAAAAATTAAATTGTTTTTATAGTTTACAATAATAACAAATCAGAATTTTTCATCTCTGTGTTATAAAAAATGTCTCCCTCCTGGAGAAATTAATCCGAATGAGCGAAACTGTGCCCACTCTCTCTAACACTGTCACTGACTGAGACAGCCCATACTCACTGACTGACAGTCTGCCAGCCTGGTACCATTATTTTGATTGACATTTGGAGGCTTTGGACCCTAGGCAGTTTTTTTTGTTTATTCGTCTATTGCTTAATTATTAGCCAATACGATTCGAGCAGGGTTGGGCTTAGCGCCTAAGCCTTAACACGGCCCAGATTGGTTCTAGGTTAGGTGGCATTTTTTCTAATTTGGCTTCTGGCCAATCAAATCACATTAAAAGCTAAACGTGACCAAACGTCTTTCAAATTCTCTAGTACTGTAGATTAGGGTTGCAATCATGGAAGAAGGAGATATTGTCGACTAGCTGGCTTGCTAGCTAACATTATGTAACGTTATGCGAGTCTTATGAATGTATAAACAAATGACATTGTTTGATTGATTGATTGAAAACTTTATTAACAACGCAATGAGCACTAGTTAGAGGGGAAATTCTGATTCCTCTCTCGGATTCATTCATTGAGCAGCAACTTATTTTTCGCCGGCCGGACCTTTACTGGGACCAGCACAGCACACCACTGTGGATATTCTTCTGATTTAACAAATCTATCTGTCCAGGAGGACCACATTGCCAGGTATGCCTGCAATGCATAGGCTAGCTGGTTGCTAACTAACGTTATCAGGCTAGCTTGGTTGCTAACTAACGTTATCAGGCTAGCTTGGTTGCTAACTAACATTATCACCAGAGTGTAATACTGTGTTATTATTTGACTGGCCACCGAGCCATACTGTACATGGTGACTGCTTGGTTTGACTGTACGAGCCATACTGTACATGTGACTGCTTGGTTTGACTGGCTGCCGAGCATACTGTACATGGTGACATGCTTGGTTTGACTGTATGAGCCATACTGTACATGGTGACTGCTTGGTTTGACTGTATGAGCCATACTGTACATGGTGACTGCTTGGTTTGACTGGCCGCCAAGCCATACTGTAATAACTGTATACTGTATGTTCTACCATGTCAGCAATATCTTGACAATCATATTCCTATTCCCATTAATAATCGCGGACTGTGGAGACACGTTGTGAGCGTGTTTGTTTACAGTCTCTGTATGCACTATGCAGTAGTACACTACTGGCAAGTATTTCATATCTTAACCAACATTGCAAGACGCCGCTTATAATGGGAGGGAGGAAGGAAAGAGGGGGAGAATGAGACATACTAGGAGACATACTAGGAGATAGAGAGAGAGAGAGAGAGAGAGAGAGAGAGAGAGAGAGAGAGAGAGAGAGAGAGAGAGAGAGAGAGAGAGAGAGGAAAAAGAGAATTCATCGTTCACCTTATGTAAACAAGACTAAAGTATTTCTCTGGTCTGCATCCTCTTAGCAGTTGTTTGTATTGAGCTGTACTGTATTGTACCCATTCTTTGTGTTTGTATAGTATATAGAACACCGATATAGAACTGCCGATATCTGGTCTGGCCCATGGACTATAGTAGCTATAGCTGTATCTATTGTTTAAACTTGAAATGTGTATTTTTATTTAGTCACAATATTATTTGGCTTAAATATAAAAATAAAATAAAATAAAAAAATATTAATATTTTTTTTTACTAAAAATGGTTTTAATATCTTTTTTTTGGCATCCTCTGTTATTTTACCCACGCGACGCCACTGCCCCCCTCCAGTCTACCCCCCCCCCCCTCCAGTTTATTCTCAGACCGGTCATGGTGCATTTATATACATGGCCAAGTCTTCCGAATACAAATACACTATATCTACACCTATACCCAAGGCCGGCCATCACATTGAGGA
Organism: Notolepis coatsorum; assembly: GCF_963971535.1. Taxonomy (NCBI): domain Eukaryota; kingdom Metazoa; phylum Chordata; class Actinopteri; order Aulopiformes; family Paralepididae; genus Notolepis; species Notolepis coatsorum. The sequence goes on along the minus strand of NC_140179.1, from coordinate 11,354,764 downwards.
GTGGTTGGTATTTGATATACTTGTCCTGGAAGGCCTGGTCCATGTACAGGTCAAAGGTACAGCCTACTTCTATGACCAGCACCTCCCTGTGGCATGTGTCAACAAAAACAACATCAGGTGTATTTGGTATGTTGGCAAAGACATCGTTGGTAAAACCAAACCACTCTGGTAGCACTCTGGCATGTTTGTACATTGCTGCACTAGATGGTGAGATGTTCCGTACCGCATCAGACACAATGTCCGCAATACAGTCAAGACAAGCGATGTACAGGTGTTTGTATGCATTACATCCGTTTGTTATGTGTACAATGGATTCTAGGTGTTGTTGTGAATCCTGATGGTTTAAACAGAATGGACTGTGAGTTTGAGGATAAATGGTAAATGGCTGCTTTTTTATATAGCGCTTTTATCCAAAGCGCTTTACAATTTGTTACTCACACTTTACCCATTCACTCACACATTCACTCACACATTCACACACCAACGGCGGAGGCAACCATGCAAGGTGCCAACCTGCTCATCGGGAGCAAATAGGGGTTAAGTGTTTTGCTCAAGGACACATCGACACGCTGCCCGGGAGGAGTGGGAATCGAACCGGGAACCTCCGGATTGCAAGACGACTGCTCTACCTCCCGAGCCATTGTCGCCCCTAAGGATACCAAGTGGACAGATTGTATTTAGTGGGTAATACCTGCAGTCTTGCTTTGATGGTACATTTTAAAACATCCTCACCAGGGGTGCAGTCGTAATATGGGCGGAGGCCAAACGGTATCCACTTATCACCTAGACTTTGCATAATAATAGGATGCGCGCACTTCGAAGCCCAAACGCCATTTGACCGCGGTTGCCCAGCACTGCACCACTGATCCTCACCAACAGTGGCGTTCTTAAACACTGAGTGTGAGACCGAGTAGTCAGCAAACTCCAAACAAGCTAGCTTTCCCTGTAATCTGAGTCCACACCAGTGCTGCCTGATCTCAGACTGCTTCATGCTAAGCAGAACCCTCCTTGCAGAGTCTCTGTGCAGTTCGACAGTCTCTTCCTGCGGTGTTGTGATGTTGGCCTTCACAACCACACAGGGGTCTGTGATCAGTTCATCAGAGACAGGGACTTCAGTCTGTGTGTTGAGTCTTGTCCATTTCAGCTGAACTCCAGTCTGGTTGCAGAGGTCATTGAGATCTGGCCAGTCAGACCAGACCCCGAAGCCCTTGGCCCGAGAGTCCAGTTTCCCAGAGTCTTTCTTCCTGAAGCCGAG
>NC_140179.1:11343509-11348509 GCF_963971535.1 Notolepis coatsorum | reverse complement strand
ATACCGGCACATGCCTAGTCTACACTATAGGCTACACTACTAGGTCTACACTATACTATAGTTTAAGGCCCTGAGATAGGATAAGATAAGTTAAGATACAGTGGGCTGTCTCTGCTGAGGGGGTGGTGTACTGTAAGATAAGATAAGATAAGATAAGATAAGATAAGATAAGATACAGTGGTCTGTCTGCTGAGGGGGTGGTGTACTGTAAGATAAGATAAGATGAGATTAGATAAGATAGAATAAGATAAGACAAGATAAGATAGGATAAGATAAGATAAGATAAGATAGGATAAGATAAGATACAGTGGTCTGTCTGCTGAGGGGGTGGTGTACTGTAAGATAAGATAAGATAAGATTAGATAAGATAGGATAAGATAAGACAAGATAAGATAGGATAAGATAAGATAAGATAGGATAAGATAAGATCAGATCAGATAAGATAAGATACGATAAGATAAGATAGGATAAGATAAAACAAGATACAATTAGACAAGATAATGTGAGATAAAACAAGATACAATTAGACAAGATCATGTAAGATAAAACAAGATACAATTAGACAAGATCATGTGAGATAAAACAAGATACAATTAGACAAGATCATGTGAGATAAAACAAGATACAATTAGACAAGATAATGTAAGATAAAACAAGATACAATTAGACAAGATAATATAAGATAAAACAAGATACAATTAGACAAGATAATGTGAGATAAAACAAGATACAATTAGACAAGATAATGTGAGATAAAACAAGATACAATTAGACAAGATAATGTGAGATAAAACAAGATACAATTAGACAAGATCATGTAAGATAAAACAAGATACAATTAGACAAGATAATGTGAGATAAGAAAGAAAAGATAAAATAAGATAAGACAAGATAAGATAAGACAAGATAAGATAAGATAAGATATGACCTTTACACATGTATGAATGAATGAATGACTGCATTAATATAGACATAACGTTTACTTGTAAAGTATGCTTTGCAATATAGAGTAACATTCCCTTCTCCACCACCAATATGTACCTTAACACGCAGAACACGTCAGTACCAGCCCTTACAGAGCAGGGGTCAGGTCGCGTCTAGTTTTTTACCAACCCATTTCCAGTTCCGCGTTCGCGTTCTGCGATCTGATTGGCCACTGACGTTTCTGGTCGTGTGACATGTGCGCCCAATCGTGTGACGCCTGTTTCTATCACCGGTTAAGCTTAGGCACTCTTTCGAAGTTGGTTAAGGTTATAGTTTGTCTTAGAGCAGGGCGATAGAACACCAGCCCTGATTCCAAACTCTAACCGTAACCAACTTCGAAAGCGTCGCCTAAGCTTAACCAGTGATAAACTAGGCGTTAGGTAGTTTGCAGGCTGTTCGAGGTGGAAATGGGCGCAGGAACAGGCGTCACGCGATTGGGCGCACATGTCACATGACCAGAAACGTCAGTGGCCAATCAGATCGCACCAGAAACGTCAGTGGCCAATCAGATCGCAGAACGCGAACGCGGAACTGGAAATGGCTTGGTAAAAAACTAGACGCGGTCAGGTCAGTACCAGCACTTACAGAGCAGGGGTCAGGGGTCAGGTCAGTACCAGCCCTTACAGAGCAGGGGTCAGGGGTCAGGGGTCAGGTCAGTACCAGCACTTACAGAGCAGGGGTCAGGGGTCAGGGGTCAGGTCAGTACCAGCCCTTACAGAGCAGGGGTCAGGGGTCAGGGGTCAGGTCAGTACCAGCCCTTACAGAGCAGGGGTCAGGGGTCAGGTTAGTACCAGCCCTTACAGAGCAGGGGTCAGGGGTCAGGTCAGTACCAGCCCTTACAGAGCAGGGGTCAGGGGTCAGGGGTCAGGTCAGTACCAGCCCTTACAGAGCAGGGGTCAGGGGTCAGGTCAGTACCAGCACTTACAGAGCAGGGGTCAGGGGTCAGGGGTCAGGTCAGTACCAGCACTTACAGAGCAGGGGTCAGGGGTCAGGGGTCAGGTGTCACATCTCTTAGGGTCATTTGAGACCTTTTCGGGCAAGACATGAATATAGACAATATATTATAATATAATATTAATTATATATGTTTTATTGGGATGGTTGGTGAATCCCAAAATGTGTCACCAGGATGCAGAGAGAGGCTCGTCCTATCACAGAGGAGGAGACACGGTGTCAACAGGATGCAGAGAGAGGCTCGTCCTATCACAGAGGAGGAGACACGGTGTCAACAGGATGCAGAGAGAGGCTCGTCCTATCACAGAGGAGGAGACACGGTGTCAACAGGATGCAGAGAGAGGCTCGTCCTATCACAGAGGAGGAGACACGGTGTCAACAGGATGCAGAGAGAGGCTCGTCCTATCACAGAGGAGGATCACAGTGTTAATAAGGAATAAGGAAGCAGGCCACTTCCTGGCGGTCTGGAGATTGAACTGGTCTGCTTCCTTATTAACTTCTAGGCCACGGGTCTCAAACTCGTGGCCCGCGGGCCAATTGCGGCCCGCTGGATGATATTTTGCGGCCCCCTACTTGACATCAAAATTGAGTGTTAGTGCGGCCCGCGCGCAACTTTTTGCCGCGTCATTGTGCGAGTTGGAAGTTTTATTTATGTTATCACTTGTAGGCTACCATAGCGCAGGCTCATGACAGCAACGTTACGTTAGTGACTTGGTTGAAACGTGATTCCGGAGTGATACCAAGTGGAAGGAAAATATATCCAGTGCGTATGGCAGGCATCCTCGAAATTCTCCACTATCTCCTCTGCAAGCAGTGGTCTGCCTGTCCGGCTCCACTGTCTGTGTCTGTCTACTCTGGTCCAATCACATTCAGCGTACGTCAGCGTTTTTCCCCCATCCACAGTCTGCGAATCAGAGCAGAGTAGGGCGGGTCTTCACGGAATGCTTGTCGTCTCTTTCAACGGGTCCCAGTCAGAGCGAGAGTTGACAGCACATCTACAGGTAGTCTAATCTGCAGGTACTGTAGCTAGTAGCCTCTTTCCCAGTTTTATCTCTGTGAGATAAATGTAGCTAGTAGCCTAGTTTCGCCAGCAGGCAGTTAGTAGAAAAATGTGGCATGTTCAAAGATGGCCAGTAAAAGAAAAGTCGACAGTGAAAATCGCTGCAATTCAAAGGTGAATGGACTGAAAAATATGCGTGCATCCTCCCAGCACCAAACCAATGTGCCTAATTATGCCAAGAAACAGTAGCTCTTGTGAAGAGTGGCATATTTGAAACGCCACTACGAAACAAAACACAGTTATTTTGATGCAACCTTTCCTCAAAATTCAGTGCTAAGAACCACAAAAATAAATAGAATGAAATCATCATATCAAGCTGCAAGCAGAATTATTGTTAATCTATGTCACAACGAGAAAAAGCAACCAAGTCATCACTCAGTGGCATGGGTGTTGGCTAAACACAAGAAGCCATTCTCTGATGCATACATAATAAAATAATGTATGACTAGGGTGACCAGATGCAAAACGTCCAAAAGTGGGACAACAGTAAGATTTTGGTGGGACAAAGTGGGACAACAGTACGATTTTGGTGGGACAAAGTGGGACAACAGTACGATTTTGGTGGGACAAAGTGGGACAGATAGATAATGTAAATTTTTTTATTAGAATAACTGCCATGGTCTTCACTGAATAGATTTAAATCAAAGGTTAAAGGTTAAATCAAAATAAATACAAATTAAATACCACCTAACATCTGTTTTAAATATTCAAACGTCATCACTTGACAGGAATGTCTTGTGTTTGATATTCCCTGTTAACACAGAACTAGGGAAAACAGTGTAGTATAATACAAAAATAATAATACAAATAAATTGTGTTTCTATATTAGAATAACTGCCATGGTCTTCACCGAATAGATTTAAATCAAAGGTTAAAGGTTACCACAGTCGGCTGACCTGTATGAATGGGAGTGTTGTACTGTGTGATACACTTGTTATCTCAGCTGCAGTGACCTTGTCCGTCTGGCTATCATTGTTTGGTTTAAAAAGAAACGTATCCATAGATCTGGATGTTTCTTTTTGGTGAGCCACTTTCAAGTGAGACTCACGTCCACTGTGGCGCTTCAAGTTGTATTCTCCTCCATGCGCAATTGAAAACGAACTATGACACAAAACACAGAAAGCCTGCTGCAGATTGCCTGCCATCTGCCTCACCCAGTCATGTGTCGTTTGCCAGTCTTGGTTGTAACTGCAGGTCCGTTTCTTTTTACTGCTTTCCATCTTGAACTAGTTCGCTTGTAATGTTGTTGTGTTTTTTTTGACCAATCAGATCTGCGATATGAGGTAGCGTCACGACTCAGTCACGTCACAAGCAGGCAAGCAGCACGCTAAAGTACTATAACCAATCAGAGCAATGTGTGTGGACAAGAGGCGGGTTGCTACGTTTACTGTCTGTAGGGAGGGGCTTTTAGACGCATGTTTTTTTTTGCTTCGAAAAGAGGGACATCCTCTCAATATGAGGGACGCGGGACATTTGGTCAAATGGTGGGACAGTACAACCAAAAGGGGGACACCTGGTCACCCTATGTATGACTGAAGTGATGGAGACCATGTTTGAAGGCAAACAAAAGCAAATCCCCCTCAGATAGCACAGCAACCAGAATAACTGAAATACTGGCTGGTGATTTGATTAAACAGCTTTGTGATAGAATAAAAAAAATGCACAGTGCATTTCCATAGCTGTGGATGAGTCCACTGACACCACTGAGGATGCTCAGTTGCTGGTGTTTGTGAGGTTTTAGTGGGTTTGTGAGAAGATTGGATCAGTTGTACTTTTTTTTGGAATACTTGAAACCCTTTTTTTGTGGAATATTTGATGCGGCCCAGCCTCACCCAGACTCTACCTCCAGCGGCCCCCAGGTAAGTTGAGTTTGAGACCCCTTCTCTAGGCCTTCCCACTGTTCTGGAGAACATACAGGAACATGGAGCTGCCACCAGGGGCAGGAGAACACACAGGAACATGGAGCTGCCACCAGGGGCAGGAGAACACACAGGAACATGGA
>NC_140179.1:11331009-11341009 GCF_963971535.1 Notolepis coatsorum | reverse complement strand
GGCTGCAGGGAACCAGGTGATGATGGAGAGGGTGAGGATGGACTGAATGATGGCGGTGTAAAACTGGAGCTGAGCTTCCTCAGCTGACGTAGGAAGAACATCCTCTTCCGGGCCTTTTTATTGAGAGCGATGGTGTTCAGCTCCCATTTCAGGTCCCGGGAGAGTGTCATGCCGAGGAGCGGCAGGACTCCACAGAGGCCACCGGGGTGCCTCCCAGAATGATCGGGGTGTGGGGGGCTGCCTTCCGCCTGAAGTCCACTACCATCTCCACTGTTTTCTGCGCGTTGAGGTCCAGGTTGTTGCAGCTGCACCAGCTCAGCAGCCTCTCGATCTCCCTCCTGTAGGCGGACTCGTCCCCCCTGGATATGAGACCCACCAGGGTGGTGTCGTCCGCAAACTTCAGGAGTTTGACCGAGGGGTGCAGAGAGACGCAGCTGTTGGTGTACAGGGAGAACAGTAGTGGGGACAGAACACAGCCCTGTGGGGAGCCAGTGCTGATGGACTTGGGATCGGAGATGTTAATTCCCAACTTCACCCGCTGTGACCTGTTTGTCAGGAAGTCCGTAATCCACCTGCAGGTAGAGTCCGGCACCTGCAGCAGGGACATCTGGTGCTCCAGGATGTGCGGGAGGATGGTGTTGAAGGCCGAGCTGAAGTCCACCAACAGAATCCTGGCGTAGTTTCCTGCAGTGTCCAGGTGTTCCAGGACATAATGCAGAGCCATGTTCACAGCATCGTCCGTGGAACGGTTGGCTCTGTATGCAAACTGCAGGGGTCCAGAAGTGGGTCTGTGGTGGACTTCAGGTGGGCCAGGACAAGGCGCTCAAAGACCTTCATGACCACAGACGTCAGGGCGACCGGTCTGTAGTCGTTAAGGCCTGTGAGGAGGAGGCCTGTAAGGAGGATGAAGAGGAGGAGGAGGAGGTGGAGGTGGAGGAGGAGGAGGAGGAGGAAGAGGAGGAGGAGGAGGAAGAGGAGGAGGAAGAGGAGGAGGAAGAGGGGGAGAAGGTGGAGGAAGAGGAGGAGGAGGATGAATAGGAGGAGGAGGAGGTGGAGGAGGAGGATGAGGATGAGGAAGAGGAGGAGGAGGAGGAGGAGGAAGATGATGAGGAGGAAGAGGAGGAAGAGGAGGAGGTGGAGGAGGAGGAAGAGGAGGAGGAGGAGCAGAAGAGGAGAGGAGGAGGAGGAGGAGGGGGATGAGGAGGAGGGGGATGAGGAGGAAGAGATGAGGAGGAGAGGGAGGAGGAGGAGGGGGAGGAGGAGAGGGAGGAGGAGGAGGAGGAGGAGGAGGAGGAGGAGGAGGAGAGGAGGACGAGGAGGAGGAGGGGGAGGAGGAGGAGGAGGAGAGGAGGAGAGAGTAGGAAGAGGAGGAGAGAGGAGGAGGAAGAGGAGGAGGGGGAGGAGAGAGGAGGAGGGAGGAGGAGAGAGGAGGAGAGATGAGGAGGAGGAGAGGGAGGAGGAAGAGGAGGAGGAGGAGAAGAGGAGGAGGAGGGATGAGGCCATGTTTCTGCTGCATGTTTTGTGGTGGTATGTGAGGATGTATATGTGCAATAAAACGTTTATGTGCGTGTGTTCTTGAGAGCCCATGTGCGAACAGACATATGTGTGTGTGTGAGTGAGTGTGTGTGTATATGTTTGACCACTTGTGTATGAGAATGTGTGTGTGTGTGTCTGTGTGATTTAGTACCTGTGTGTGTGTGTGTGAGCATGTTTGTGTGTGTGTCTTTGTGTTTGTGTGTGTGTGTGTCTTTGTATTTGAGCAATTATATAGGAGAGTGAATGTGCGTGTGTACGTGCGTGTTCACCCAGGCGTGTGTGCGTCTCGGCCCCTGGCAGCAGCAGGGCTGAGGCTCATCAGAGGGAGGCTGCCACAGTGATATAGTGTAGCTTGTAGCCCGGCTGTTTTTAGAAGCAGGGAATGTCATTGGCTTTATGTGACGGATGCCAAGGCAGCTGCCGCCATGAATAGCTGAATAGATGAATGAAGCCTCATCGGGAGGGAGGGAGGGAGGGAGGCTGCTTTCATAATGGCATCTCTTCTATTGTTTTACTGCACTGCCTGCTTAAATCCTTTCACTACTAAGGTTAACCGTCTGTAGTGTGGTAGTGAAAGGGTTAACGTACGGTTATGTATATAACCATAGTTATATGAGTATAGTGACGCTCAGCGTCATAGTGGCAATACTCTTCATGTCCAGTATTGAACTGAAATAAACTGTCGGCTGAGGGGTCAGCGCATCACAGGGAGGGGGAAGGGGGGGGGGGGGGTTCCCTGGTTCCACTCCATGTTAGGATGGGTGGGTCACGGGATGTCCCCCCGGCCATGGAATACGTCACTGGGCACGTTTTCCTATTGGCCATGAGACATCCGTGAGTTTACAGGCTCTGTGCTGCAGACCGCTGTCATTGTCAAAGTTGGATGATGCGATGCATTCGAAAACTGTTCGTTTTCTGCTCTGCGCTCTATTACAGTGTGTATTGGGCCGTTGGTCACTTGGCCCAATTATTATTACATGTATCTTTTTCAATTGTTACTCACGTAGAGGTCTCTCTGGGGGAACTTCTGTCTTCCCCTCTTATGTAAAGAGCAGAATTGACGGGGTTGCCCTCAGATGCGTCATATAAGACCGTGTCTGTGTCTTATTGACCGGCTTTCTGCTGCTCGTCCCAGACATCATGGAGGGAACGTTGTCTGGTGTTTCTTATTAGAATTCACCATTGATGTGTTTCGGGTTCTTGATGTGCATATAGCGCTGGCCCTGGGTGCTTCCAATGTGGAACCACGTTATGGGCCGGCGCGCCTTGGTTTCCCAATTCATAGAAACAGCGTTTTTTTATGCGGGCGACTGGTAAGGGGTATCTTTACCGAGCGCCAGTGCACTAGGTTAGACTCGATGACTCATGTACATCTCCGGGGGGAGATGACGGAGTAGATCATTACATTGGCGGAGGGATCTCACGGCCATGAGGTGGGCCACCAGGAGCAGCGCATTCACGTACTGTCCATCTTGGTGGCGCCCTCTGTGATGTTTTAGATCAACACGTGTACCTACCCCCCTCTTAGGACTGGGGATGGGCGGCGTGACTAGACGCGGACTGGTTCTGGTCGCGCCGGACCAGATCAGTTAACCCGTTTGTCCGCCGGGGCGCAGATCTGCTGTTTCTGGTACCCCGAAGGACTTTGTGCTTTTCCGGGGGGGAAATGCCGGGTCGGTCCGGGCTTCGCGGGGCTTGATGTTGTGGATGTGTGTCATATGTATGCCACTACGAGTTGCCCATAACAGTGACGTGCTTGGTCCATACTGTGTTGTACCTTGCGCTGTGTTAGGGGGCCTGGTCCTTCTCCATTGTTTCACCCCTCCCTCCCCCTGCTGGGCGGGGATGGGAGGGGGCTGTCGGGGTGGTTGCTGTCAGCCCCTCTAGGCATCTAGAGCCCAGGTCCGGACTCGTTCTCGTCGACCTGTTGGCCTGGGTTAACCCTTTGAGGACTGAAACACTTGTACTGCTTATATAGCTGTGTATACGCGCAGTTATGTTTCTAAGTTTTCTTGGTGGGTTAAGGGAACAACCGCCTCCTGTTAAACTAAACATAGGGAGGTGGTTGGTTCTCCGGTGTGTTGGTAGCAGAGTCGACTCGGGTTGAGGCCGGGCTTGACCCCGTCTGCCCGAGAGTATGGCCCCCGCATCTTTCATGACGTCTGCCAATTGTGTCAGCCTCTCCTTTGAACCTCGACCCCGCTGGAGGGGTCGGGTTTGTGGAGGTCATGACATGGTGCACAGCATACCGAACACCCCTTCCGCCGGGTACTATTCTCACAGTAGACCCCTTAGGTGCCTGTCTAGTCCGCAGTGCAGGCGCGGGTCGAGTTCTGGCCTGTTGCCTGGATTGAGGGATCGACCCCTTGGGGGTTGTCTCCCTGGTGCGCCGTCTGGCCCCACAGTATTGTGGGGGGGTAGCCTCTTGGGGCTTACGGCCATGCCAACCTGGACACGCCCACAACTCGTCAGATCTCGGAAACTAAGCAGGTTCAGCCCTGGTTAGTTTCTTGGATGGGAGACCCCCTGGGAATACCAGGTGCAGTAAGCTAGAGTGCTTCAGGGCGGCGTGCCGGGAGGAAGGGTCTGCTCTTGTTTGGGCCCTGTCCGATACGCTGGCGATGTGGGGGGTGATGTCACCAGTGACCGTCTGGTGGGGCCCCGATGCTGCGGTCTCGTTGGCCTCACCAGGCCCCTTTTTTCTGTGGGTCCTGGCCCTCGGGTTGTCCGAGGGCTGGGACCTCCTCCGCGCTCCGCTGCTACGGCCTTGCCACGGGGTTGGGTTCTTGACCTTCGAGCCCCGTGATGTTGGGGGCTGTGACGGAGGTGTTTTTGCTTCCCGTCCGTTCCCTGTGCGCATGTGGGATGCGCGCCTGAGTGGTCGCGGGTCCTTCTGAGTGAAGGTAAGTCCCACGTTCTGCTCACCCTGTGCGTTTTGAGGTGCTAAACCCTCTTCGTACAGTCGGATCTGATTCCCTCCTGTCCTCCACTAGGGGGGCCGGGAGGCTCGGGTCCTCCCCAGTTCTGATGGTTGTGTGGGGCCTCAGCGGGTGCATTTGTCGAGCTTCCGCTCGTGCTCAGCTCCTGTGTTCCAATAGAGCAGAGCGTAGAGCTATACGATATTTAACGTAAGGTTATTCTATAACCCTAGTTATATGAGTATAGTGAGCGCTCTGCTCTGACTCCTTGAGGACCCCGTGGTCTTCGCCTTCGCTGGTGAAAGACTTGCGAAGGAGCTGATGGTGTGGCCACGACCCCGCTTATGTAGAGGAGCGGATGTGGGTGTGGCCAGGCGGATGGGTGTGTGCATGTGGAGAAAAATTATTCATATGATAGATTGGATAAAGGGATAGTTCCAATAGAGCAGAGTGCTCGCTATACTCATATAACTAAGGTTATAGAATAACCTTACGTTTTGTGTTTTACCGGACGTAAAACATGCTCGACAAACACGATCGCAGTTTCTAGTTGAAATGACCACTCCCCTTGATGATTTTGTGAAGACACATATGTACATGGTACATACCTTTGATTTGGGACTATTTGGGGCTTCAGGCGAGCAACCAGAATGATTTGGAATTATTGCATATAATGTGTCATATCTCGCGATCTATGGAAAAATACTGGATTATTTTGGAAAATGGGGTGATGTTTAGCGCTGTAATAAACTACAAACTACAGTGTGTAGACATTAACAGATTAGTCAGTAATGGACTATGAACAATGCCTGTAAAATTAGCCATATTAGTGTCTCCATAGCTATAATACAGAACAAACGATGGTCTGCAAACATTGCTAAAATGGTCATTAACGCTGGCGCCAAACTGCAGATGGCGATAGCTGGTGGCCGCCAATGAGTTAAAGCTATTTGGTAAGCTAACCCTTTGGTAAACTAAGCCCTACTGTTGTTCTCTTCTCTTCTTTGAAAACCAGACCATTTATTCAATCTTTCTCATATTTTCCTCTATGGTACAACTGGTTCATGTTAGGACTAAAGCTTGGGTTGACAAACTAGAGAGAGAGAGAGAGAGATGAGGAAGAGAGAGAGAGACGAGAGAGAGAGAGAGAGAGAGAGAGAGAGCGAGAGAGAGAGAGAGAGAGAGAGATAGGTGAAGAAGAATTTTCAAGGACACATCCTCCACATTTTGTCACTCGTCTCAATATTTCCGCTCTGGAGAGTGAAAGAGGAAATAAATCACATGACAATTGTGTTCGTGAATGAGCTGTGTGTGTGAGAGAGAGAGAGAGAGAGAGAGAGAGAGAGAGAGAGAGAGAGAGAGAGAGAGAGAGAGAGAGAGAGTACAGCCATTAATTACTGTTGTGTCAGGCAGACAATATTAATGCCATCCTCCCCCCTCTCTCTCTCTCTCTCTCTCTCTCTCTCTCTCTCTCTCTCTCTCTCTCTCTCTCTCTCTCCTCTCTCTGTCTCTCTCTCTCTCTCTCTCTCTCTCTCTCTCTTCTCTCTCTCTCCTCGTCTTCTCTCTCTCTCTCTCTCTCTGTCTCTCTCTCTCTCTCTCTCCTTACTCAGTCTAATGCGAAGCAACCAGCATTAGATGGATCAATTGCCTTAATTAGCGGCTGAGTAATTAGATAAATGACAATGACCATCACATCCATCATCTGTCTTTGTTTGTTCTGTCTCCTTCTGGGCCCTCCCCCCCTCACTATTAACCCCCTGAAGCCTCTCCCCCTCACTATTAACCCCCTGAGGCCCCTCCCCCTCACTATTAACCCCCTGAAGCCTCTCCCCCTCACTATTAACCCCCTGAGGCCCCTCCCCTCACTCTTAACCCTCTGAAGCCACTCCCCCTCACTATTAACCCTCTGAAGCCCCTCCCCCTCACTCTTAACCCTCTGAAGCCCCTCCCCCCTCACTATTAACCCCCTGAAGCCCCTCCCCCTCACTCTTAACCCTCTGAGGCCCCTCCCCCCTCACTCTTAACCCTCTGAGGCCCCTCCCCCCTCACTCTTAACCCCCTGAGGCCCCTCCCCCACTCTTAACCCTCTGAAGCCCCTCCCCCCTCACTCTTAACCCTCTGAAGCCCCTCCCCCTCACTCTTAACCCTCTGAAGCCCCTCCCCCTCACTCTTAACCCCTCTGAGGCCCCTCCCCCCTCATTCTTAACCCCCTGAGGCCCCTCCCCCCACTCTTAACCCTCTGAGGCCCCTCCCCCTCACTCTTAACCCTCTGAAGCCCCTCCCCCCTCACTCTTAACCCTCTGAAGCCCCTCTCCCCTCACTTTTAACCCTCTGAGGCCCCTCCCCCTCACTCTTAAACCCCTGAAGCCCCTCCCCCCTCACTCTTAACCCTCTGAAGCCCCTCCCCCTCACTTTTTAACCCTTTGAGGCCTCTCCCCCTCACTCTTAACCCCCTGAAACCCCTCCCCCCTCATTCTTAACCCTCTGAGGCCCCTTTCCCCTCACTCTTAACCCTGTGAAGCCCTCCCTCCTCACCCCTAACCCCCTGAAGCCCCTCCCCCTTATTATTAACCCCCTGAAGCCCCCCCCTTACTCCTAACCCCCTGAAGCCCCTCCCCCTCACTCTTACCCTCTGAGGAGTCCCTCCCCCTCACTCTTAACACCCCTGAAGCCCCTCCCCCCTCACACCTAACCCCCTGAAGCCCCGCCCCCCTCACTCTTAACCCCCTGAAGCCCCTCCCCCCTCACTCTTAACCCTCTGAGGCCCTGGGCCCCTCCCCCTCACTCTTAACCCTCTCTGAGGCCCTGGGCCCCTCCCCCCTCACTATTAATCCCCTGAAGCCCCTCCCCCCTCACTCTTAACTCCTCTGAAGCCACTCCTGGGACTCGCGATCAGACAATTGGAATATTCTTTTTGGGGTACCTCCTAGTGAAGGTATGGACTAAATGATATCAATCCTGCTGTGATCCAACCATGAATTCACCTCGATCGCAACGTGTGTGTGTAACGTTCTCCACAACGTTATGCCGTTGGTGACGATCAAAGCATCAAAAAAACGACCCCCCCCCCCCCCTTTCATGCATTCATGATGAAACATAATACCTATTATATACATTTGATTTGGAAATAGTAGCGTGTCCAGGCGAGAAACGCCAACGCTTTTAGTGAAATTCACGTATTGCTGCATATCGTCGTTTTCTGGGATTAGACAGGATCACTCATAAAACTATACCTATATTCACCACGGTATAACACGGATGAAAAAAATTATTATTTTTCACATATTGACCGATAGATAGTTGATGTCAAATGGGCCATAGTATTGTATCCATAGCTATAATATAGAATATAGATATAGCCCTGCAAACACCGCCACTTATTCCTATCTCTTAGAGTGTTGGCGTGGTAGGAACAAACGATGCTCAAGTCCGTGGCGTCCAATGAGTTAAGAGTGAGGGAGGGGAGAGGCTTCAGAGGGTTAACCTCTTCCACCCGACGGGACCGTTACCGGTCCCAAAACGACATCACGTCATAAATCAATCTCTCCAGACTGTTTGACAAAAGTATCGTTTTTTTCTTTCAAGCGTATTCAAGTATAAACATCATAACCATGTTACAACAGCAGTTATAATGTATATTATCAGCAATATGTTAGTTTACCAATAGGTTAAAGTGTTATTAGATAGATTTTCATTTTAGTTTTGGTCTTGTTTGGTTCGCGAAAGTCGACCATTTCTGGAAAAATTTTACATCGGGAATTGTAGGTTTTTTTGTGGCCAGGACACCGATAGCTTTCGATGAGCGTAGGAATTTTTCCGAACGACACTTCCCAAAAGCCTCTATGGGGTTTCAAGCACATTACAAATGTATGCATTTTTTTAATATTTCTTATTATTCGGGATAATAAACCACAACACTTAAAGAAACTGTCACTCTTTGCAGCTTAAAAAACTGTGCTTTACGCTCAAATGCGTGCAGGAATGTACAGGTCTACATCCCTGATCTCACAATATATCTGAATGAAAAATGGGTTCTATGTATCGCCACAAGTCTCCCCTTCATACGCATGATAAGTGAACTGCATGTTAAGTGAACTGCATGTTAAGTGAACTGGCATGTTAAGTGAGCTGCATGTTAAGTGAGGTGCTGCATGATAAGTGAACTGCATGTTAAGTGAACTGCATGTTAAGTGAACTGCATGTTAAGTGAGGTGCTGCATGTTAAGTGAGCTGCTGCATGTTAAGTGAGCTGCATGTTAAGTGAGGTGCTGCATGTTAAGTGAGCTGCTGCATGTTAAGTGAGCTGCATGTTAAGTGAGCTGCATGTTAAGTGAGCTGCATGTTAAGTGAGCTGCTGCATGTTAAGTGAGCTGCATGTTAAGTGAGCTGCATGTTAAGTGAGCTGCATGTTCAAGTGAGCTGCTGCATGTTAAGTGAGCTGCATGTTAAGTGAGCTGCATGTTAAGTGAGCTGCATGTTAAGTGAGCTGCTGCATGTTAAGTGAGCTGCATGTTAAGTGAGCTTGCATGTTAAGTGAGCTGCATGTTAAGTGAGCTGCATGTTAAGTGAGGTGCTGCATGTTAAGTGAGGTGCTGCATGTTAAGTGAGCTGCATGTTAAGTGAGCTGCATGTTAAGTGAGCTGCATGTTAAGTGAGCTGCATGTTAAGTGAGGTGCTGCATGTTAAGTGAGCTGCATGTTAAGTGAGGTGCTGCATGTTAAGTGAGCTGCATGTTAAGTGAGGTGCTGCATGTTAAGTGAGCTGCATGTTAAGTGAGCTGCATGTTAAGTGAGCTGCATGTTAAGTGAGCTGCATGTTAAGTGAGCTGCTGCATGTTAAGTGAGCTGCATGTTAAGTGAGCTGCATGTTAAGTGAGCTGCATGTTAAGTGAGGTGCTGCATGTTAAGTGAGCTGCATGTTAAGTGAGCTGCTGCATGTTAAGTGAGCTGCATGTTAAGTGAGGTGCTGCATGTTAAGTGAGCTGCATGTTAAGTGAGCTGCATGTAAGTGAGCTGCATGTTAAGTGAGTGCTGCATGTTAAGTGAGCTGCTGCATGTTAAGGAGGAGCTGCATGTTAAGTGAGGAGCTGCATGTTAAGTGAGCTGCATGTTAAGTAAGTGCTGCATGTTAAGTGAGCTGCATGTTAAGTGAGCTGCATGTTAAGTGAGCTGCATGTTAAGTGAGCTGCATGTTAAGTGAGCTGCATGTTAAGTGAGCTGCTGCATGTTAAGTGAGCTGCATGTTAAGTGAGCTGCTGCATGTTAAGTGAGCTGGCATGTTAAGTGAGCTGCATGTTAAGTGAGCTGCATGTTAAGTGAGCTGCATGTTAAGTGAGCTGCTGCATGTTAAGTGAGCTGCATGTTAAGTGAGCTGCATGTTAGTGAGCTGCATGTTAAGTGAGCTGCATGTTAAGTGAGCTGCATGTTAAGTGAGCTCTGCTGCATGTTAAGTGAGCTGCTGCATGTTAAGTGAGCTGCATGTTAAGTGAGCTGCATGTTAAGTGAGCTGCATGTTAAGTGAGTGCTGCATGTTAAGTGAGCTGCATG
>NC_140179.1:11230066-11330809 GCF_963971535.1 Notolepis coatsorum | reverse complement strand
TCTCCATCTCTCCTTTTCAGTCCATCTCTCTTTCTCTCTCTCCTTCTCCCAGCATTTCTCTCTCTCTCTTTCTGTCTCCCTCCCTCCACCTCTCTCTCTCTCTCTCTCTCTCTCTCTCTGTCTGTCTCTCTCTCTCTCTGACTCAATCACATTAGTGCTCTTATCTCATTTGCAGAGGGGCAGGGGGGGCAGGGGAGGGGCAGGGGGAGCAGCAGAGGGTGGAGTTATGATCTTGAAGAGGCAGGAAAAGGACAAGGCCTCATAAATAGGGTACTCTGGGAGAAGGTGGAGAGTGATACGTGTGTGTACATGTACGTGTGTGTGTTTATAAATACCTACACTCTACATGCACCCTTTACTACAAACTGTGTTTGTACGTTTTAGTGTGCTGTTTGTGTGTGTGTGTGTGTGTGCGTGTGTAGCAGGGTGGATTATCCCTGCTTTATGGGAGTGGTTGTACACGGCCAACTGGTAGCGGGACGCTGAGTCTAGCTGGATCCCCAACTGTAGGCCAGGAATGTCGAAGTGGAGGTCGAGCAGCAGGAGCGGATGGGGCCTAGAGATGGTACTCTGGTCCTTCTTGCCCTCCAGGGCGATCAGCAGTAGCTCCCCACACACCCCCACTTCCCCCAATACTTCCTGAGCCCTCCCACACCTGATGGCAGTAAGATGGATGATGTATTCACTCCCCAAAGCAGTACCCTTCCTTAATGACCTGTAGAGACCTTTAACAATGAACTATAGGCAGGGGTGGGGAAAGGGTTAAATAATAATGAGCATTACCCAAAGAGAAAAGGGTTAGATGAAATGCACATTAAGGACACGCACACAGTGATCCCATTTACGTCTCCTTTATATAGCCTTGTTCAATTTACAAGTATATCACTCAATTAGAAAAGCTATTCTCTCACTGGCACCTAATCAAATCAAATCAAATCAAATTTATTTATAGGGCCCGACAACACACGTTAATGTCCCCATGGGCCGTACAGGTCTTCTTTAAACAAGTCAAGAAGACAACATAACGTTAGGTTATGACTATAACCAAGTTCTGTTAGTTAGGGGCGATGCTTGGCATCGCCTTCTGCACTATCTCGCGTACGTGCACGCGTACTGAATAAACCACAAATGTACCTCTAATACCAGTATTAGTCTGACCACACCCCTCATCAGCTTACCTTCATAAGCAGGTGTGTGGTCACCTGCTCTCCTCCTTCCCAAGCTTTCACCACAAGGTGAGGACAAGGGCTGCAGCGGCGTCCGATGCCAAGCATCGCCCCTAACTAACAGAACTTGGTTATAGTCATAACCTAACGTTCTGTATCGTTAGTGGCTTAGCTTGGCATCGCCTTCTGCACAAGGGAGGCCAAGCGGAGCCACTTGGCTGACAAATACACCCCGCTGACAGCCCCCCAAAACCATCAGAACAGGGAGGGCCGAGCCCCCCCGACCCCCCCTAATGGAGGGTAGCCCCCCTATTAGGGACGTCACGGGAGGGCGACGGACCCGACCGTGCGAAGAGGCACTCAAGCAACTCAACGCACAGGGTGAGCAGACCGTGGCTTGACCCACGACTACACACACGCACAACCCGCATGCCACCCGGGAACGAACGGAGGAACAACCTCGTTACTGCCCCCAGAATCACGGGGTCAAGGGCAAACCCAACCCCGTGGCAAGGCCGTAGCAGCGGAGCACGAAGGAAGACCCAGACCCACCAAAAGGACTGGACTCCCTGGAATGGGGGCCCGGAGAAGTCCATGATGCCAGCATCAAGACCCCACCAGGTGGGCACGTAGTGCCCCGCCCCCCACATCGCCAGCGTATTCGGACAAAGGCCCCTCAGCTACTGCACCTGGTATTCCCAGGCGGAACCAACCAGGCCAGAACCTGCCCAGCTTCCGAGATCGGACGAGACCGGGCGTGTTCAGGTCGGTATGGCCGTAAGCCGAGCGGGCCCCGTCCCCCCAATAGTACACCGCCTGGCACACTGACCCTGCAGAATAGGCAGTCAGCATGGCCGTAAGCACACAAAAAAGGTTAACCAACGGAAGCAGGCAGCGCACCGGGGAAAAACCAGGCAACAGGCTGTTAACCCTAGCCTGGAGACTGCGGACGAGACAGGCGCCAGAGGGGACAGCTGAACACAGCCGCCCCGGCGGAAGGAGCGTAAGCTGGCGGTGTTGCATGACCAAGCCTCCATTGAACAACCCCCACCCAGAGGGGTCGAGGCAGAGAAGGCTGACACGATTGGCAGACGTCATGAACGTGCAGGGGCACCCTCAAACGGTGAACCCGGGAGTTGACACTGCTCCAACACACCAGGGAATCAACCACCTCGGTGTTACCCAATGCGGTGGTTGTTCCTATAACCCCTCAAGAAAAAACTCCAAAACACACCTGCGGGTATACACCGGCTATACCGCAGTACAAGTGTTTCAGTTTCCAAAAAGGGTTAACCCAGGCCTACGGGTCGCAAACATCACTTCGGACCGGGCCTGGCGGTACGGGAAGCACAGGGTCACCAGAGGAGGTCAAAAAACCACCCCCACAGGCCCCTCTTCGCCATGCGTGAGAGAGGAGCGAAAAATAATGGAGAACCAGCCCCTAAGCACACCGTACCCGGTATTCCCCGGCGGTCTCCCAACCAAGTACTAACCAGGACCAACCTGTGTAGCGGCCGAGATCCGACGAGATCGAGCGCGTACAGAATGGCATGGCTGTAAGCCATGACGACAGTGCTGAGTAAAAACATACCCAACCAGGGTCTCCATAGCGCTTAACCCTGTGACACCCAGACCGACCTGGCATTTTTCCCCCTGAAAAAAGCCCAAGTCCCTCAGGGTACCAGAACAGCAGATCTGCATCCCCGGCGGACAACGGGTTCAACTGATCTGGACCAGCGTGACCAGAACCAGTCCCGTGCCCTAACCACGCCGACATGCCCCAGGAGAAGGGCAGATATGCGTGTTGATCTTAACATGAAAAGAAGGCGCCACCCAGACGTCGGGACGAACCGCGCCTGGTGGCCCACCCCAAGGGCGTGAGACCCCACTACATATGTTCAGATCCATCCCGTCATCATCCCCCAGACATGAACGAGAATCCGTCGACAACCCACCCAGGTCATGGGATGTGGTCGCCGGAAGAGGAAAAACCCCCATCTCAGTTGCTTTATAAAAACGCTGTTTCAACCACAAGCAACTAAGGCGTGCCAGTCAATCGCCTGTTTACAGCGAGCTAGCACTATACGTGCGTCGGGACACACCCCCATCAATGAACAGGCTATTTAGACCTGTCATTGAATCCCCAAGGCGCCCAGGGGAACGACAAGAGGGGTGTGACACTCCCTAACTCCAACACTTCTGGAATAGAAAGAAGGAAGCATCAACAGTATGTATCCCAGTCTACACAGCCGGGGTAAAAAATGTTCACATTTTTACATCCCACCACCCTCCCATAGGAAAGAGACGGGGATCCCCAGAGAGACTTCCCACGCGAGCTGTACAGATTGAAAAGAATATATTGCACCTTGAGCCATGTAAAAAACTGGTCTTAGGGCCTCCGGGGAAGAGGCACCGAACCCATACACACTCAATAAACGAATTGAATCGAATATACATACAATAGAAAAGGACCCTTCTAGAGGGTCCACTCACTTTGACAATCTGAGGAGGAAGGCTCTGTACTCTGATGGAGGCTTCCTCACATGGATCACATGGAAGAAGGAGTCCGAACTCACAGAAGGCCTGAGTAGGCGCTTGGTGAGGAGGAGCCCTGACCACCCCCCCTGAAAACAGATCCATCACATGGACCTGAACAGCACACGGAAGTCCTACCAACAGAGACGCGCACGGTGACGTACTCTATGGCGGGGGAATTCCTGCGGTGCACACGCCCAATATACCAGGCCGTGGGACCAGGAACTCCCTCCCCCCCCCCCCCCCCCCCCCCCCCCGTAACGTGCCGAACCGCCACGTGACGGGAACCTTGAAGGACAGGGGGTGTACCCCTGACCGACAGAACAATGGGGAGAGGAAAGGTTACCAGTTCACCCCTTTACGACCCCACACCCATGATACGACGTAACGACAAAAAGAGAATATGACACAGTCATAGTCAGCTCTATGAAGCGTTTCACAGCTCCACACAGCGCACGAGCTAACCTGCTATCTGATTTTTACTAAGGAAAAACACAGAATAGAGAGGGCTCTAAGAACCCCGGTCCAACATACACATGTGCTTCTGTGGCCAGTACAACCCAGTTGTAGGTCACATGACACACACAACCCATCATCATCACAATGAGAGAATATCATTCTTGATTAGTATCGACCACAGGCCTTGCTAAACACACATGACAGCAACCAAACCAATTTCCCTTTAGGAAATAAGTTTCTCCAGCAGACTTAGCACAACCTCAGCAATCAAGCTGAGAGTTACATCGTATCCCTACCACACAAAAGACACAATTAATGCACAACATGTCTGATAGGAGGTGATAAAGTCCCCAGGGAACCGGGGGGGGAAACACAATCCTCCTATTTTACCCTCAATACGGCCAGTTAAAACAGGAAAACCTGTTAATGTGTGAACTCACTGTTCATTGTCATTACAGTCTGAGAAAGAACATTCTTTTACTCACTCGTCACCAAGCATAGCTTCATAGGTTAGTTGCCTTAGTAGTGAGTACACGGTACACATAAACACCATGATGTTTCTCACACAACAACCAGATCAATACATCACGACCTGCACGGAGAAGCTAACTGCCAGTGACAAAAACAGCTCACACACAACCCGCAACGTATCTCAAATGCATTGCAACAACACACGTTTTGGGAAAAAACACCGTTATTTCACAATACATTTAGCAAGGTAAAACCAGAAGACGTGTCATGAGGTCTGGCCAACCCCGTACCTGCCCGGAACGCAGATCAGCGAAGTGCAGTCACAAGCCACCGTAGAACACAGCGTCCCGTGTTGTTCGATCCGGGCAGCGTCGCCGCTCCACCAGTCGCTACAGTCCTCTTTGTTGACGCAATCCCCGTCTAGGCTCAGGCAGGGTCGACGAACATCCCCTGTCAAGGATGACGTCGTGGTCAAGAGTGTAAAACATGTTAAAAATCAAAGCACGTTCAACAGAATAGCATCAAGCTAACGGCTGCTCCAACCGTTCGGGTGCTATCGCTTCCGCTCGCGAGACGCCGATCTACGACGCACGCGATCAGGAGCGAGCTCCCGGCGGCGCGCGAGAAGCCAAGCTACCCCGCGCCCCACCGACCGGCTAACCGTAAGCTATGAACATGTAAACAATGACATAACACTCACCCAGACAGGCCGCCGTTCTGAACCCTCCTCACTTTTTAAGAGAAAAGAGAAAACAAGACGTCAACACCGCTTCACAACGGTGACATTAACACGTCCGGCGGAATCAGCACAGTACCAACTGGCCTGTATAGCTGACTTTGAACATGAATCTGCCGCTATCGCACATTACATGCACATATCCCCTCGTGAAGGAATACTCTCATTTGGATATGAAAGATGGGGTCTTAACACGGTGACAGAGAGAATCCACTCGTCCAGAACACACAGGGATCACCAGTGTCAATGGTCGCGGCCCACTAGTTAAAACTATAATGGTCGCCAGACCAAGGCCTTCTGTCGCCTAGACGGCTAAACAAAGGACCCTAGCCTGGGGCCGGTTTCCATAAACTTTGTCTAGTAGCCCCCATAGCACTAACAGACAAGTGGAGCCCGCCAGCAAACACTACTCACCCAACCTGGAACGCACCGCTCCTCACAACAGCGGCATGTCCGACAGTTCAGCTGTGGCCTGACAGGTTTCACCCCAACAAACACAGCAAGGAACTGCAGTTGAGAAGCATGCAGCGGCGTGCTCCCAATACGAAAACCGGTGGAGGGTTTGTAGAATGATCATCATCTTCTAGACACTCCAGTACGAAGACAATATCGCCGTATTTTCTCGAAAAATAGTGAGAGAGAAAATAAAGATATGATGTCAACGTATCCTTGTTTCCCAAGCTGTTCCTAATCCAATTTCTTCCATCATGGTGTCAAGTGTGGGGATCTACCGAGGCACCTCTTCCTTGTGGTGAAAGCGAGAAGGAGGAGAGCAGGTGACCACACACCTGCTTATGAAGGTAAGCTGATGAGGGGTGTGGTCAGACTAATACTGGTATTAGAGGTACATTTGTGGTTTATTCAGTACGCGTGCACGTACGCGAGATAGTGCAGAAGGCGATGCCAAGCTAAGCCACTAACGATACAGAACAATAAGTCAAGAACAGAACAAGAACACCATAGGGTCCAAACATTTTTTAGATAAATGCAAATAAATGAAAGAATGCAAGCACTCCCAGACATACCCCACGCGAAGGTAAGGAAAAACTCACTAAAACCTACCAATAGGGAAAAAAAGCTCCACAGGCAATGTGGAGGAGAGAAACCTTAGAAGGGCCGTTCAAGGGGGGATCTCCCTTCTTAGATGTCGGTGATAGTAGTGTTGCAGACGGACAGTTGGTAAGCATGCACTCATGTGTGTGGTGAAACACAGATGAGTGCATGCAATAGCAACTGTACATTTTGAAAAATTAAAGATAGAGCTAATAGCGATAGCAACTGAACATTTTGAAAGATTAAAGATAGAGTTGATAGCGGATCTATTTGAGGCACAGGGGCGGTGCAAGAGGGTCACGTCCTCCCCGTCTTAGTCACGGGACATTCAACACTCCAGTCGTTGCTCAGGGACAGCCGGAGACAGGGGGAAGTAGTGCTCTCGCTCTACAATACACAAGGATGAAAGTTATTCGCACAATGAAAGTTATTCCCACACTGAAAGTTATTCCCACACTGAAAGTTATTCCCACACTGAGCCCCTAGTGCTCTCACTCTATATTACAGACACAGTAAGAACCTCTTCCCTTTAAGGGTTATCTACTGCTCCGCTTCGCGGTAGGTGAGAACCAGGTAAGGAGTAAAGGAGTTCAATGGGAATTTGATAAAGAACCACACATTATTATTACACTCAAAAGAAATTAACAGTGGGCCCACATTTAGCAAATAAAAAAGTCCTAGCTAAAGCCGGCTTGAAATGGTTGGGGCGCCCCTATACACTGCTCTCCAGCATTTGTTCAAAGCACCGTTCATCTTCACTCTTACAGAGCCTGCGCCACACAGTGGACTGTCTACCGAACACGTTTCAGCACTCGTACTTATCCAAGATGGCGGGCCCAACCTCAGCACCACTGGTCCGGGTGTTAAGATGGCCATCGGAGATCCCGCGATAACAGCCAGCGGGGCGGGGTAGACGCTGGCAGTGCATGTGAGCGGATCGGAGCGTGAGCGGCGCGGGGCGCGGAGCGGCCGGTTTTGACGTGAGCGAGGAGTGGGTTTTAAAATTAGTCGGCGCGACGTCCGGAGCGAGAGTTCTCCTCCGCTCCAATCCACTCCAGGTCGCTCACAGTGGTTTAACACTGTTGATGTAATATACATGCAGTACAATGCCAAAGCAACAGATGGCGATGTACAAACATGAAGGCCATTTTCAACCAATGAGAGGGGTGAACCTGTGATATCATGTTCAGGCTTCACTCCTCCTCCTTCACTCACTCCTGTTAGAAAAAGTATCGATGCCATTGTTGTTGACGTTAGCTTACATGCTAACGTTAATGGCAGCGACCATAGCATTGTGGCTCGGCTAGCCTATCATCGCTTAATAGAGCTAATGAATGGATAAACAACGTTATTTAACATTGCAGAATGGGTACAATTACAATGCGGCTCAATACAAACAATTGTTAAGGGGCCCAGGGGGTGTAGACTGTTGTAGTTTGAGCTAATTTACACCATGCTCCAAAAAATAAAAAATAAAAATGCCGAGCGATCTGGCGCGGGGAGCGGGGAGCACTCGATTCAAGGTGAGCGGGGAGCGAGCGGAGAGCGACTTGGGGGCGGGGTCAACATGAACGATTAGCGGAGCGGACCAAGCTTTAAAGAGCGAAGAGCGGATTTCTCGGCCGCGCCGATCCGCTCACGTGGCCTGGACGCTGGGGCAGGTGCCGTGGCGGCAACGGCTTGGAGGGGCTGGAGAAGCGTGCAGTGTAGTGGCGTCCTCTGCTGGGCTGAAGAGGTGGGCCGGCACGCGTGCTAAACTGTGGTACTCGCCTAAACAAAGCTAAGCTGTGGGTCGTGTTGAACCCTCCTGCTATGACGCCTATACACAGCTAACGCAAGGTGGACAATATCTACCACCTGGTCTTCGGCGATGCTCGCCTGTTGGTCCATTCACAGTGTCTCTGGCACATTAACCAAACGCTAAGCTACCGCAGATACTTCTAGGATAACCCGTTGTGTAACTGAGTTTATCTGGCGCATTAATCAAACGCTAAGCTACCGCATATACTTCTAGGATAACCAGTTTTGTAACTGAGTTTTATTCCTCGCGTGCTGAATCGCTGGCTCTCATTCCAGACGTCGTTCTTCCTCCGTGGAAAACGCAGAAGAGAACTCTCCGCTGTCTGAGCCCCGCCTCCAGCCCATTCTTCTTCACCTGATGTCCTCCCTGCCCAGCGTGACCACCAGCTCCCCCGGGCGGCACCCCAGTGCATGCTCCACTATTCGCTGTCAAGGTTTAGAATATGGAGGATCAGAGAGCAGCAAGTTAATAGTCAATGTCGGGGTAGGGATGATCAAAGAGAGCCGCACGTTAAGTGTCCACAACGTCCTCGTGAACACAGGGAATGCAAAAGATTAGCGTTAGACATCCTGAATAATAGTCAGACATATTCAGGTGGCTACATTTCCCCCTACTTTCAACTTGCAAAGTCCTCTGCAAGTTACACAAGTGGAACACACACATGTAAATGGTCCTTAGACCAACAGTTTCACACAATCATTCATGAATTGCAAAAACTGTTCAACAAATACACACTCTTCAGCACGTAGTCATGGCGATACCGGGCGGGTAGCCGACCTCTGGTGCTCCTCTGTGGCCGGATTGGTCCGACTTCCCCCTCTCAGACCCTGTGTCTGCCTTCTTGCCCTCCCGGGTAGCAACACGAGGGGATGTAGGAGGGGTGGAGTAACCAAGGGGGGAATCATCAGACTCGGAAGAGCTCTGTGAATGTTCATGCATCCTCCGGGGAATCCGCGCGCGCTTCCCCCCCCCTCGGGCAGTCCCGTTGGTGCATGTCCTGGGGCCCGAACCTTCGGGACCACGTCTTGAGCCGAGGCACACCGTTTACACTGTTGCCTCCAGCCATTCACCTCGGCCGCCATCCCTGTCCAGTAATAGCCACGCCCCATTAACCCTAGTGTCCCGCGTTTGCCCAAATGTCCCCCAAGGACATGTTGAATCTCGTATATGTGTCGCCGCAGCGTCCCCGGCACCACCAACTGTAGTATCTCCTCTCCATCTCGAGGGTCACTAACTCGCCTGAATAGCACCTCATTCTGCAGACGGAACCATTCCCACTGCCTGTAGAACCTACGCATGAGCGGGCTCACCTCTTGCAGTTGCACTCCGGTGGGGCAGATCCCCTTCATCACCGCCTCTCGTATGGGCCCCACCTCCAGGTCCTCCACTTGGAGTTGCCGTAACTCATCCCAGCTATATCCGCTGTCTCCCTTCTGGACCGCTATCTGCCTTGCGCCGACCACTGGGACCCCCGACGGATCGGTCCGCTCCTCGGGGCTCCGGCGAGCACGGACAGAGGCCGGCCGACCACACGCAGCCCGGAGCAAGCAAGCCCGAACTTCTTCCGCCGAGATAATTATGTAGCCTTCGCTGTTAACTTCCGGCGGCTCCCGTGGGCTCACCTCGTCTGTTGGCCTTGCGACCAGGGCGAGGGCCCGCGGCGGGCCGGTCCGCGCCTCGGGGCTCAGGCGAGCACTGACTGCTTCCGCCGGGGCCACCTTGCCCGGTTGCCTCGGGCCGATCGCTGGGGCTTCCGGCGGCTCAGTCCGTTCCTCGGGGCCCGGCCGAGTACGAACGCCTTCCGCTGGGATCGCTAGAACGTCCTTTTCTGTGTCCACTACCTCTGGTCCTGGTCTCATCGGGATGCGCGACCGGGCACCAGCGCGTCCGTCGGGCCGGCCGCATTTGTAGCGTACCATCCGGCACGCCATCACAGCTCCCTCCCAGCCCATCGTCTGGTGGTCGCCAGGTCGGACGACCCGCCGGCTGCTGTGTGGGTGGCGCCCTGTACTTGTGGGAGAGGAACCTCACAGCCCGGTGCTTCCGTCAGGCGCGATTCTCCCATCGCGTATGGGCACTCGCGGCTGATATGGCCGGGCTGTTGACAGGCGTAACAGATCAGTCTCCCGTCCTCGCTCCGGCGGGGTAGTCTACGCGGGGTAGAGGGCACGTCTCCCCTCCGTCGGCTTCCGGCGAAGCTTCTTTGGGGCACGTCCCGCTCTTGCTGCAGGGACCGGAAGAACTGTTCTTGGCACGCGACCAACTGTTCTTGGCCCGCGACCAGCTGCTCTTGGCCCGCGAACAGCTGTCGGATGGATTCCTGTAGCGCGGCTACGCTAAGAGGTGGTTCGCGTCCCTCCGCGGCGGCGGCGCGTATCGGGGCAGGACCAGCTCCTATTCGAACCAGTCGATCGCCGCCAGCATTAATTCCAGGAACGTCCGCGTCCCGTCCTCCCTTATATATTTTCTCACCTCCCGTCGCAGCATTTCGTCTCTTAGGCCTAACACGAACTGTTCCTGCAGCCGGGTGGCGGGGTCTGCGACCCGTGTGGGTGCCTGGCGCTGTACACGGCGAATCTTCTCCTGTAAGTCGTAGGTAAACTCTCTCACAGTCTCACCGTCTGTTTGTCGGCGGCCATAGAACTCTCCCAGACGGACACTGACCGGGGTTTTGTCTCCGCTACGTCTCCTCTAGCAACCGGAACATGGCGTCCGGGTCCGGGGAGGCCTCTTCTATCACGAATCGCACCGTCCGGTTAGCCTCGCCTTTCAGGTGTTGTTGTAAAGACTCCGCCTGCTCTTCGGCTGGCACTCGGCTGGTCCGGAAATGCGCTTTCATTTCCCGGATCCAATCCTCCACTGGCGGCTCTCCCCTCTCTTTTCCCCCCCCAAACTTGCTGCACTTTCGGTCCTGTTGGACATACACAATCGAGGGGGTCGCTTGAGGGGCGTTGTTGCTCCACTCGAGGACGGCCTGGGCCAAGGAGAGGGCTTCCCTCTGGTCAATCCGGGCCTGCTCCATGAGCGCCATCAGTCGGTCCAGTTGGCCTACCTCGTCGTGGTACCTGGCCTTCAGATATTGCACCTGGTCGGTCAATTCTCTCGTCGCCTCGGTTTGTTGCTCCAGTAGCGCCGCCTGGGCCTGGCACTCCTCCTGAAGCTCCCCATACTTCGCCGCCATTTCCTGCACGGCGCGGGTCCGTTCTTCGGACATCGTGGGTCTCTCTCTCTCGGTCAATCAAGGAAGTAAGTTAGGATGTTGATCCTGTTCGTGACGCCAAATGTAGCAGGGTGGATTATCCCTGCTTTATGGGAGTGGTTGTACACGGCCACCTGGTAGCAGGATGCAGCAGAGCTGAGTCTAGCTGGATCCCCGACTGTAGGCCAGGAATGTCGAAGTGGAGGTCGAGCAGCAGGAGCGGATGGGGCCTAGGATTCACTGACCTAGAGATGGTACTCTGGTCCTTCTTGCCCTCCAGGGCGATCAGCAGTAGCTCCCCACACACCCCCACTTCCCCCAATACTTCCTGAGCCCTCCCACACCTGATGGCAGTAAGATGGATGATGTATTCACTCCCCAAAGCAGTACCCTTCCTTAATGACCTGTAGAGACCTTTAACAATGAACTATAGGCAGGGGTGGGGAAAGGGTTAAATAATAATGAGCATTACCCAGAGAGAAAAGGGTTAGATGAAATGCACATTAAGGACACGCACACAGTGATCCCATTTACGTCTCCTTTATATAGCCTGGTTCAATTTACAAGTATATCACTCAATTAGAAAAGCTATTCTCTCACTGGCACCTAGTGCTATCGCTCTACAATACACAAGGATGAAAGTTATTCCCACAATGAAAGTTATTCCCACACTGAAAGTTATTCCCACACTGAAAGTTATTCCCACACTGAAAGTTATTCCCACACTGAGCCCCTAGTGCTCTCACTCTATATTACAGACACAGTAAGAACCTCTTCCCTTTAAGGGTTATCTACTGCTCCGCTTCGCGGTAGGTGAGAACCAGGTAAGGAGTAAAGGAGTTCAATGGGAATTTGATAAAGAACCACACATTATTATTACACTCAAAAGAAATTAACAGTGGGCCCACATTTAGCAAATAAAAAAGTCCTAGCTAAAGCCGGCTTGAAATGGTTGGGGCGCCCCTATACACTGCTCTCCAGCGTTCGTTCAAAGCACCGTTTATCTTCACTCTTACAGAGCCTGCGCCACACAGTGGACTGTCTACCGAACACGTTTCAGCACTCAGAGCGCCGCTTGTACTTATCCAAGATGGCGGGCCCAACCTCAGCACCACTGGTCCGGGTGTTAAGATGGCCGTCGGAGATCCCACGATAACAGCCAGCGGGGCGCCGTAGACACCAGGGACGTGCACAGGACTTTAGAGGGGCAGGTGCTCAAAGGCTGAAAAGGGCACGTGCTATTTTTTCGGGGCCCTTTTTGGGCGGGGAGGGGCCTTTTTATGCGTTTTGGTTTTTTTTGGTGATCAAATATTGAATATTGAACTTTATTACATGGCGTTTTCACATTCGCCGAAATGCTTGCTTGTGATTGGTCAATAGCCCCCCGACTGCGGTCATTATTTTTCAATAATGACCGCAGATTTTTCAATAATGACCGCAGAGCGCAGCTGTTTGCAATCAAGCCCACTGACACACTGTTTCAGTGCAATTAGACACTGCCGTGCCGGCGATGACAGGGGGCGGAGCGACGAGCGGACCCAGAACACAGCGGAGCCAGAACACAGAGGCTGCCCGCGATAATAATAATCACTTTATTTGGGCTGACAGAGCCACAGAACAACTGCGATTTGTCAAATGAATTAGGTATATTGTTAGTAAGTTAGCCATGTAATAAGCGGGATAATGTATAGCTATACTCGATCATTGTCGCAAAATAATTGACCTTCACTACGTTTAAAACACCTCGGCGCGGCGCCTCGGTATTTTAAACTCCGTGTCGGTCAATTATTTTGCGACAATGACCTCGTAGCTATACATTATCCCTTACATAATAATCAGTGCAGGAGCTCACTTATCCTTGAAAGACACTTTTATCACTGACTTAAAAGGCCCATACATCTCCATAAATGTTCAGGGCGGAGGGAATAAGTGCATACCCTACAGACCCCAAGTCTGTTAGGACAGCAGACTCGGTTGGCACTGCTCAAAACCTACCTTTTTAAAATAGCTTTTAAATGAAATATTATCTTTATTTCATTGTCTTATTTTTCTTTATTTCTATAAATTTTACTTAAATATTTTATTATAATTTGTATCATTGTTTTATGTAGTTTTTTTTATCATTTTATTTGTTCTTTTTTAATGTCAACATATTATTTATATTATTCAAATGACGTCATAATCAAACATTCTAGAACATTTGTGATGTCACAGTATGATGTCATAATCAAACATTCTAGAACATTTGTGATGCCACAGTATGATGTCATAATAGAACATTCTAGAACATTTGTGTACAGTATATTCAACAATTCTCTCAGAAGATCTCAGATCTCAGAAGACCAAGTGAAGATATCACTTGTTGTTTCCGGCTACTTGTTTGTAAGCTTGAATATATTCTGTAGATACAATTTAAAATCCTCATATGGAAAAGGAAACAATGTCCTGTACAATCCTTAATGAGCTGCCTCTGGAGGGAAGGTTCTGTGATGTGGTTATTAAAGTCAACAGCACTGAGTTGAATGCCCACAAGGCCCTCCTGTGTGACTGCAGTGACTATTTCAGGTAAGTTTAGCTTGGTTCAGGTTAGCTTGGTTCAGGTTAGCTTGATTCAGGTTAGCTTGGTTCAGGTTAGCTTGGTTCAGGTTAGCTTGGTTAGCTTGGTTAGTAAACAGATACCATACTGTACTTCTTATGTAAGGGATAATGTATAGCTACGAGGTCATTGTCGCAAAATAATTGACCTTCACTACGTTTAAAACACCTCGGCGCGGCGCCTCGGTATTTTAAACTCCGTGTCGGTCAATTATTTTGCGACAATGACCTCGTAGCTATACATTATCCCTTACATAATAATCAGTGCAGGAGCTCACTTATCCTTGAAAGACACTTTTATCACTGACTTAAAAGGCCCATACATCTCCATAAATGTTCAGGGCGGAGGGAATAAGTGCATACCCTACAGACCCCAAGTCTGTTAGGACAGCAGACTCGGTTGGCACTGCTCAAAACCTACCTTTTTAAAATAGCTTTTAAATGAAATATTATCTTTATTTCATTGTCTTATTTTTCTTTATTTCTATAAATTTTACTTAAATATTTTATTATAATTTGTATCATTGTTTTATGTAGTTTTTTATCATTTTATTTGTTCTTTTTTAATGTCAACATATTATTTATATTATTCAAATGACGTCATAATCAAACATTCTAGAACATTTGTGATGTCACAGTATGATGTCATAATCAAACATTCTAGAACATTTGTGATGCCACAGTATGATGTCATAATAGAACATTCTAGAACATTTGTGTA
The DNA here is from genome assembly GCF_963971535.1 of Notolepis coatsorum. Taxonomy (NCBI): domain Eukaryota; kingdom Metazoa; phylum Chordata; class Actinopteri; order Aulopiformes; family Paralepididae; genus Notolepis; species Notolepis coatsorum. Next base: position 11,316,073 of record NC_140179.1, on the reverse strand, counting down.
CAGTATATTCAACAATTCTCTCAGAAGATCTCAGATCTCAGAAGACCAAGTGAAGATATCACTTGTTGTTTCCGGCTACTTGTTTGTAAGCTTGAATATATTCTGTAGATACAATTTAAAATCCTCATATGGAAAAGGAAACAATGTCCTGTACAATCCTTAATGAGCTGCCTCTGGAGGGAAGGTTCTGTGATGTGGTTATTAAAGTCAACAGCACTGAGTTGAATGCCCACAAGGCCCTCCTGTGTGACTGCAGTGACTATTTCAGGTAAGTTTAGCTTGGTTCAGGTTAGCTTGGTTCAGGTTAGCTTGATTCAGGTTAGCTTGGTTCAGGTTAGCTTGGTTCAGGTTAGCTTGGTTAGTAAACAGATACCATACTGTACTTATACTGTAAACAGATACTATACTGTACTTCTACTGTAAACAGATACTGTACTTCTACTGTAAACCGATACTATACTGTACTTCTACTGTAAACATATACTATACTGTACTTCTACTGTAAACAGATACGATACTGTACTTCTACTGTAAAAAGATACTATAATGCACTTCTACTGTAAACAGATACTATACTGTACTTCTACTGTAAACAGATACTACACTGTACTTCTACTGTAAACAGATACTATACTGTACTTCTACTGTAAAAAGATACTATACTTCTACTGTGCTAAGACCCTATACTTCTACAGTGAAAATATATTACTACTAGGGCTGTCCCCGACTAAGGATTTGGATAGTCGACTATGATTGGCCAAAATCTGCCATTAGTGGACTATTAGTCGACTATATATATATATATAAAAAAAAAGTATAGGAGTTCCGGTTTGAACGCAATATGTAGCGATACGCGTTTGGTTACAGCTCCGCTCACGTCAACGTTAATTTAGTTTAAAAAACCTTATTTTAACAATACTAAAGAGATTAAACCACATCGTATGTATTAATAAGACCTTCTACTAACTATATCAAAAGACATAAAGACTCAACATGGATACTAAGGATAAGAGAAAGGGTGGAAAGAGACTCGGCGCAGATACTCCAACTGCGCCGATTTTGACACGGTCGAAGGATACAACAGACGTAGCAGCGGCGGTACCGTTGTTGACTAGCCCCGATGGGGGGACTATAGTGGAGAATATACCGGGACCAACGACGACTGGCCCCGAGAGGGAGACAGCAGATGACAACACAACGGTAACGACGGGTAAAAATACCGTAAGAGATAAAGCAGGGGAATTTGAGAAGATAATCTCCAACAAATCCATCGGGTCCCTCATTGCACCTACAACATCAACTGACACAAGCAGTGCAATTACACAACCCGACTTCAATTCTCTGACTATCCTGATGAAGGATCAGATGGTCGCTTTCAAATTACACATCGAGGAACTCAAAGATGAATTCAAAGCACACATCGATGCTAAATTCGAAGAGGTTATGAAAGCGGCCGCTGCACAGGCCGGGCGAATCACGGCAGTGGAGAATACGGTGATAGGAATTACACGGGTGGTCCAAGAGAACGAGAAGAACGTCAACGATGGATTTACAGAGTTAACGAAGGAGATAAAACAGGTGGAAGAAGCGTGTCGGAAGAAAATACAAGAAGTCGAAGAGGAAGCAAGGGAGAGGCAGCTCGAGACCCAACGTTACTACAGGCGAAATAATATCCGCATTGTGGGGCTGGATGAATCAGTCAATTGCACAGAAGACAGTTTTCCAACAGTGTTAGTAGAGATTTTAGGTAACAACACCCTACCCACAGCGCCGATAGTGGACCAATGTTACAGAGTCGGTACACGAGACCAAAGAGGCAACGGCCCGAGGGTTATCATTGTTACTCTGCGCAAGATGGTAATAAGAGACGCCATCATCAGAGGGGCGCGCAATCAAAGGGGGAAACTGAAATATGGTGAAAATTCAATATCTATCTACGAAGATCTATGCAAGGAGGCCATCGCTCAGCGTTTCCCCTACAAGGAAGTGATGCAGAGAATGTACAAGAGTGGTCTCAGGCCAATCCTTAAGTACCCGGCACTACTATCGATCTTGGGGAAAGACGGTATTAGGCACGGAATACGCACGCCTAAAGCCGCCGAGGATTACATGAAGCAACATGGATCTGGTCCCCCGGGGCAGGACGCAACACTGGCTCGAATCAGATAAGCCTACTCATCTCTCTCTTTCTCTTTGTATTTTAGTAATTTTATTAGAATGACTTTACCATGGCTCAACAAAAGTAACAGATGATATGCACGCTGGCAACACCAAGGCACAAGATGTTTAATATGGTTCGTAATGCCCGCTCTTAACTGGGAGATATTTTGCATCTTATAAGTTCCTTGCAAGCCACACTGTGCGACACAAATTGAATAATCTTGGGTACGACCATCAATCTGATGCATGTACACTGTGCGATGAGAGTCGTAGGCTACGACGCAGACTACGTAGCGTCATAATAAAGCGTAGCATCATCATAAAGCGTTATCCTGTGTGTCATCAGTGTGCGTCAACCTGACGAGTTGTAAACAAGACGGTCGTGATACGAAGAAGAAGCAGACTGTGAACATGCCAATGTCCAGGAAGCGAACACTTGCCATAGTGGCTTTTATGTGCCTAGAGAGGCTGGCTATATTTAAAAAAAAAGAGAAAGAGAACAAAGTCGTGGCTAGGGAAAAGAAGCCAACTGGGAATGCCAGTCCTGCAAATGGAACTTGAGGTAAGTAACGTTATTAACGTCAGCATGCTAACGCTACATGTGTCGTAGCCTCCTAATGAATGTTGAGCTTGTTATCACTGCTAGCTTGTGTTGTTCCCAATGCACTCATTAATGTCTGCCTGTTGTACTTCTAGATACTAACGTCAGCATGCTAACGCTACATGTGTCGTACCCTCCTAATGAATGTTGAGCTTGTTTACCTCACTGCTAGCTTGTGTTGTTCTCAATGCACTCATTAAAGTCTGCCTGTTGTACTTCTAGACAGATGATCGAAGTGGATTCAGAAGTCTACTCCGCATGGATGTGGAACAGTTCGATCATCTGCTACAGCTGGTGGCTCCTTATATCTCCAAAGCAGACACCCAGATGAGGAGAGCGATCACTGCCAGAGAGAGACTGTCCATCACACTGCGATACTTAGCAACAGGTAATAATCAGGGGTTGTAGTGGAGGGTAAACCCAAGTGAACTCAGGCTACAGTGTATCCGCGGTGACCAGAATGTAACTATAGAATGTGTCAGTCTAATAGTTCTGATATGCTGCAGTTTGGCACATTTATTTGTCGACGCGCATACATAAATGATATTCTACAATCATTCTCCATGCTGACAGGAGAGTCGTTCACTTCCCTGAGCTTCCAGTACCGTATTGGACAGAGCACTGTTGGTGTGATTGTCAAGGAGACATGCAAGGTGTTGCACCAGGTCCTGAAGAAGGATCACCTGACGGTAAGATCCATTTAGAAGCAGCTAGAATGTAACATATGGGACAATCATACCTAGATCAGATAAATATTGATAGATTCATGTCACTGTTCTGATGCAGTCTGTCTGTCTGTTTGTGTAGACACCGACTACAGAGGCTGAGTGGAGAGCAGTGGCCAGTGGCTTCCAGGAGAATTGGCAATTCCCTCACTGTCTCGGAGCCATAGATGGAAAACACATCACCATCCGCCCACCAGGCAACAGTGGGAGCACCTTCAGGAACTACAAGTCTCGTTTCTCTGTGGTCCTGATGGCTGTTGTAGACGCCAATTATCGTTTCCTCTATGCGAATATTGGAACCCAGGGCAGAGTGTCTGATGGAGGTGTTTATGCCCACTGTGACCTGAAAAAGGCATTGGACAGCAACCAGTTAAATGTCCCGCCAGCCCAAAGTCTGCCAGGTACAGATGTAGTCACCCCTTTCATGTTCATTGCAGACGAGGCTTTTCCGCTCCACACACACCTGATGAAGCCATACCCCTTCAGACAGCTTGACCATGACCAGCGTGTCTACAACTACAGACTGTCAAGAGCGAGGCGTGTTGTAGAGAATGCGTTTGGCACACTTGCCAACAAATGGCGAGTCTTTCTCACCATCATTCCCCTAGAACCAGATACAGTGTCCCAGATAACCCTGGCTGCTCTCTCCCTGCACAACTACCTACGAGCCCAGGCCACAGACACCTACATCCCCCCTGCTCTGGTCGACACGGAGGATGAGGACCACCACATCATCCCTGGGAGCTGGCGCAGTGATGCCGCCCTGGCATCAGTGCCTGCTAGCAGGGATCGGAATGCCAACAGAACTGCAAAGGAGCAGCGCGACACACTGAAACAATACTTTGTCTCACCATCAGGTTCTGTGCATTGGCAGGAAGACATGTTGTAATGTCCTTTTGTACTTTTTTGGTTATAAAGATGGTGTTTGAACACTAGGCATATACACCATAGCCTAACTGTTGGGCCTAAAATCATTATACATGTCCTAAAAGAAAATAACATATGCCTAGGCCTACTAGTCCCCTGTAGGGCCTATCGAGTTCAAATGTAGGCCTACATGTTAAGCTACGTAAATATCCACACGTTAAATACGATAACCATATAGTAGGCCTACAGGCTAACCTTCTTGTTCTGTTTTATTTAAAGGCACATAGGGACATACATGACATACAGGTATATAGTACTGTTACATTTGTGACATATACGATATGCAAATATACACTGTTGATGATATGATATAATGTTAATAGACTAGGTCCCCACAATTAATTAAAATGAATGAGGACCCTGATTCCTGGGAGGAATGGACAACAGGGACAGTGGTCACTAGCTTACTTGTAGATGTTCTTGGATGGAAGTAAGACTGCTGGACCTTGACCCTGAAGTTCTACAAAATTGAAATATCAATCTAACACGGGTCATTGATAATCCCGATACAAGTTACCAGCAGTAGATTTGGCAGACGCCTTCTCAAGACTATAAACAAATTATTTTATTTAAATACTCTGCTCTGGCATAACAGTAATGGTGTCTCCCAATTAATCATTTTCTTTGTCTTTATTATAACTGCTTTATTATTAATTTCATTCTATTTCCTTGTTTGTCTGAGAAATGTAAATAAATGAAACTGGAATGGTTTATCAAAGTAATTTTTTTTATTTGAATATCAAGTGCTTCAAGATATCAAAAAAATTAAGAAATTACAGTATATGAACTTACTGTTCACTGCTCAACAGGGGCTAGAAAACTTCAAATAAAGTGCAAAGTAAGGAAAATAAAACTGTTACTATAAAAAAAAAAGGGCTTCCTGAGCCCGGCAGCCGCGAACCCCAACCCCGGAGGACCCGGTGTCCGGCACCCCCGCGGGCCAAAGCATCACGCCTCTTTAATGCCTCGACCCGCAGAGACCCCGAACCACGGCCCCCCCCAGTCAGAGCCCACGGCCACCAGACCCAGAAAATATACATCATTAAAATTACAAGAAAAAAAACAAGTGGACATCATATCAATCATATTCAGCCTGCGTATCTGAATTTTCACTGAGCATCCCCATGTAGCTACTAGACGGTTGAGAACTGGGAGTGGCAGGAGGCTGGTGGTAGGGTTGAAAGGTTTGCCGCTGGTGTGGTGTGTTGTGTGGGAAGGTGTGATACATCGGCTGTGATGCAGGACCCTGCATCTGTTGACGTATTGACATGCTTCTGTCCTGAGCTTCATAAATCATCCTCATGATGGACCGTCTTGCTCGCATTTTTTCAACAGGATCTGTTACGTGATGCATCTCACTGCCCACCTGTTTACCAAAAATTACATCTTCATCATCATCTTTGTTGTCTGAAACTACTTGCTTGAGGAGGTCAATTTTCTCTCTCTCAAGGTTCAGCCCTCTCTCCCATGGCTTGCTCCTTTGCCGGACCACTTTTGCCTGACCACCCGGTGTGGGTGCGGGTGAGGGTGTGGATGTACGGCTACGGTACACGTTGGACACTTGGGTTGGTGGGTCCTGTGCTGATGATTCTGACGCCGCTGATTCCCCAAGGTCATCACTCTCTGGATCTTGTTCAGCAGTGTCAGCACAGCTGTCCGTCACTGGCATTGAATCATCTAGCTGGATGAAGGACATAGGATCAGAATAATCTTTATTGACCAAGTATACACACAATGATTATGCAGGTGACACCATTTGTGAACTGTAGGACACAGTACAAGGTGATAATTAAGCAATAAACCACGAGAGGCAGTGGGTTACAGGGTATTTTACAAAGGCTAGGGGGCTACAGTATATAGTTTGTAGATATATGGAAAATATATAGTTTGGTATAAAATTCCAAATAGAATGGGTTACAGAGAAACGTTCATCCAGTTGATTTTAAACGTGTAATTAAAAGAGAAATTTAAGAAGTCAAGGCCACCACAGACTATAGTATTCATTATTAAGAAATAAACGGTCTGACAACATTAGTGGTATGTACAGTAAGTACGTTATTATTGTCAATTTCCAAATATACACATACCTCCAGGGTGCTGTAGGACTGACGAGGCAATACATGATGCTTGAGGAAGTCCAGGTACTTCAGTATCCATGTCTGTCGCTGGGTTGGGTCTTTTGTCCCACTTCCACTCGGTTTGGGATGCAATAGCTTCCCGTATTGGGTGCGCAGGGACGCTGCATGAGTTACCACCTCTTCGGCTGTGAAGCGCAATAACAACATTACGTTAGTTAATGTACACTGAAAGTGGGCTGACAGAAACAAGACTGTACTTGCATAGTGTGTGTGTGTGCTAGCTAGCTAGCTAGCCAGCCGCTAGCTAGCCAGCCGCTAGCTAGCTAGCTAGCCACTAACGTTAAACTCACCCGGGAGCTGCAATTCCTCCGCTATTTCCTTCCATTCTTTGTCCTTCTGTACGCGGTCATGGTAACAGCTGGAGGACACATCATACAGACATGGCTTCTGTTGCCACAACTCAACAAGCCTCTCCTCTTTGATACGACTCCACACAATTGGTGTCCGTTTGCGGGGCGGCATATTGGATTTGTACAGTCTCACATAAACGCACATGTGCGGTCGCACTGATCACACGTCATCATGCGGTCGCACTGATCACACGTCATCATGCTGCATTTCTATTGGTTGGTAGCTGACGCTGGTCGTAGAATATCAAGCACTGTCAGATATTTGTCGCAGGCATCTTTGATCGCAAGACTTGCACGTCGGTCATCTTTGAACTTCTCTCACTGTGCGACGTACGACCAGCGTCTTGGAGCCACGATTTCACCCACGACCACAGATTATGCCACGATTGGTCATCTTTCGTCTGGGACGGCCGAAAATCGCCCAGTTAAGAGCGGGCATAAGGCATTATATTTACAGACTTCTGGTCTCTGTGGAGACAATAATCCAACATTGACATTGTGAACATTCTGGAATATTCTGGGCTCCTCTCTCGACTGCGCAGGGACACAAAGGAATATCCCGGAAAATACTAGTAGGTCATGACCCCTGGGCAGGAAGATCATTCTGGAACATAACACCAGTGTTTTTGTATTTACTAGGGTATTCTACAACCTTCTAGAATATAATGCACCCCTTCAACGAAGGCCTGTAAATTTAACATTAACATCCGGTGTGTATAAGCATATGATCCAATGACTGAAGTTTAATTAGGCTTTAATAAGGCTTTAAATAATTACTCCACTGATTTAGAGATTTGCACAATGTAGCTCTAAAAGTCTCTGTTTTTCTTTTTTCTCTTTTTTCTCTTTACTCAATTTTATTTTATTTGTTTTTCTCTGATGAGTTTTATTTTAGTTCTCACTCCTTTTTTTTAATCTTTCATTGTTATTTTTTTTTCATTTGAAGGTGTTAGTATTTATCTCCACTCTTCCTTTTTCTGATGTTTCCTACATAAGTTAGTAGAAGGTTCAAATGAATATATCAATGAAGGTATATTTTTCATTTTTCACACTATTGTTAGTACATTAATGGGACCAAAAGCGACATTCTATTGAATTAGAATGAACGTTTTAGATCCTATGGCAATTAGCATAGGAAGAGTAGGATTACAAAGCTCAATTTGGGCAATCCGGTGGCTTAAGGGAGGGAGTCATACGCGTAGGATGTGTCTATGGAACACAGTCCTGTACGACTCTTGGTGGGAGGGGGGGAAAGGGGATTTTTATTTGTATATATGTATGTTTTTAAGCTCGGCTCTCAACGGGACCTCAATAGTTGGATGTATATCTATTGTAGCCTCGCACTCCAGAAGCATTACCAACAACGACACAACAACATGTATAGATTATGGCTAGTTTGAATATAATGATCTGGAACACTGGGGGAATAAATAATCAACACAAACGCAAAAGCGTGCTCACACTGATGAAAAAAGAACAGGTTGACGTGGCTCTGCTAAGCAAAACGCACATTCTAGAGAAAGACATAGATACGTTAGCGGACAACACATATCATAACATTAGTCACTCTTCCTTTGGAACGAGAACTCGGGGTGTTGCCATAGTCGTTAGACGGAAGTTGAATATTGAATTAAAGGGAGTATGGTCTGATGTAGATGGTCGGATAACTATAGCTAAGATTGTACACAAGAACAGGAAAATAGCGTTGGTAGCGGTATACGCCCTAAATTTGTACGAAGTGGGTTTCTTCACTACACTAACCAAAGCAATGTTAGACCTTCCCGATTACTCATTTATAATAGGTGCGGATTTTAATGCCATTTGGAATCTAAGGATGGACAAATCTAACCTCACCTTTTCCAGCGAACAAAAGAATTCATCTAATGCATTAAATGATTGGTCGAAGATTACAGGTGTAAATTACTTATGGCGATCACTTAACCCCACGACCCGAAAGTACTCTTGTCGATCTGCGAGACATAACACATTATCCAGAATAGATTATGTCTTTGCATCCCCGAGACTATTTGATAACTATGAAGTGGAAATGATACCCAATGCATTATCAGATCACTGTTATTTACTCCTAAAATGAACATTTGGTATACTATCTTCCCGAGCCCCAAGATGGCGATTTAACTCGATGCTGCTTAATAACAAGGAATTCATTACACAACTCAAAGAAGCTCTTACAGTATTCCTACGGGAGAATGCAAACTCGGTGCAGGACCCCAGAATAATATGGATGTCGGTAAAGGGAACGATCAAGGATTTCACTGATAGCTTTTCCTCCAAAATGCGCAAGAATCGATGCTCAAAACTGGCTGAACTGGAAACGCTTTACTCAACGTTATTTAATTCTTTACAATACAACAACTCAATTAGACTGGAAAATCAAGTTAATGTACTAAAAAAAGAGATCAATGCCATATACAGACAACAATCGGAAATACAAATACGTAGCACAAGACAACAGCAGTACTCTCAAGGTTCTAAACCAAGTCACCTATTAGCCATGCGATTAAGAATTAATGCAAAATTTGCAGATATAACTACCATTAGAGCACAACAAGTACTTGTTACAGACCCTGAAAAAATAAACGCGACATTCAAAGAATTCTACTCCAACTTATATAAATCAGAAACTACCTTCGATCAAAACAAAATGTACACATATCTTAATCAAATTAATCTCCCTAAACTTTCAGAGGATGACGCTAAAAACAGTTAGAAACACCGATCACACTAGAGGAACTCAAGAAGGCCATATCCGAAATGCAAAGTGGTAAGGCTCCAGGAAGAGACGGTATCCCACCAGAAATGTACCTCTCTTGTTGGGACATAATTGGACCCCTATTACTAAATATGATTTTATACTCAGTCAAGGAGGGGAACTTCCATAAGAACGACAATATTGCACTCATAACAGTCCTCCTTAAAAAAAACAAAGACCCCACGAGTGCGGTAGTTACAGACCCTTAAGCCTCCTCGGAACCGATATCAAACTGTACTCTCTAAGGTATTAGCCATCAGATTACAAAAGCATATGACGTCTTTAGTTCATCTGGACCAAACTGGCTTCATAAGAGGCCGCTTGATCACTGATAACATAAGACGATTACTGCACGTACTAGATGCCGACAAGGACGACACCATACCTAAGGCGATGCTGTCCCTGGATGCAATGAAAGCTTTTGACAGGCTGGAATGGTTGTATCTATGGGCAGTATTAGAGAGGATGGGGTTAGGTAAAGGTTTCATTGATATGATTAAAGTAGTATACAAAGACCCATCGGCCATGATTACAACAGGTATAATCACCTCCGGAATCTTTCCGGTATCACGCTCAGCTAGACAGGGTTGCCCTCTTAGTCCCGGACTATTCGATCTATCATTAGAGCCTTTAGCACAATATATAAGACAATCCCAATCCATACAACCAATCGTAATCAAGGGCACACAACATAAAATTAGTTTATATGCGGACGACGTAATACTGTTCATGCAAAATCCCAACACCACATTGCCTCATCTGCTCAAGTTGATTGAGAACTTTGGAGATTTATCGGAATTTAAGGTAAATTGGCCGAAGTCGGCTTTCCTTCCACTTAACGCCCCTGCAAAAAAAGATATAACCCTCCCAGAAGAGATACCTATGGTAAAACACTTTAGATGTTTGGGAGTGGAAATATTCCCCACCATAAGACAAACGGTGAAGCACAATTACACAAAAATCCAAAACAAAATCAAAGACGACCTTGATAGGTGGGCAAAACTTAAAAACTCAGTACAGGCACGGATATCAATAGTTAAGATGGACGTACTACCTAGAATCAACTTCTTCAGCTCAATGCTACCGTTACCCCCTCCAGAAAAAAGAAATTACACTCCTCCACATACAAATTTATTTGGAATAACAAACCACCACGTATAAAAAGATCCACCGCACAGAGAAATAAAGCAGACGGTGGTATGGCATTTCCAGATTTTTTCCACTATTTTAAGGCATACACTTTAAGACCATTGACAACATGGTTTTATCCCCAAGCATTAGTATCCTGGAGAAAATTAGAAGAAAATATAGTAGCCCCACATAGACTGAAGGACATAGCATACACTAAACTATCAATTAAGCATTGCGAACGGAAATTTGGCCCCATAATTACTCATGCGATCCGGATATGGCGTGAAACACAAAAAGAAATATCCTAACCCACATAAATGGCATAATCATACTCCCTTATTCAATAACAATGCACTCTTTATTGGAAAACGACCTATAAGATTCCCTATATGGAAAAACAAGGCATACACTCATTAGGGGATGTTTTTAACAAACAGGGTTTTTGTAGTTATGAAGAAATACGCAAACAAATTTATCGCACCAAGTCCACACATCTTTTTTACATACAGTTATTGTTATGTTTGAAGTCTCAAGGTGTTCAATTAAATATACCAATTGAACACCACAGATACCACAAATTCTTCTATGAAAGAGAGACATCGAGAGGTTTTGTTTCAGATTTTTATCATCAATTACTAACGTCCTCGTATGAAACCCTCCACCTAGACTCCGTCTGGAGGAGGGATATACCAGACCTGGAAAGTGATTTTGATTGGCAAGAAGCCTGGGCAAATGTTCGACTCACATCAAGGAACCCGGACCATCAACAAATCAATCTTAACTATATTCACAGGACATACTTGACTCCTATAAGACTGAAGAAAATGGGTCTTATACAAGACTCCAAATGCTCCTTATGTACAAATGGGGACAAGGGGACATTTATGCACATGTACTGGGACTGGCCACCAGTTAAGATATTCTGTAAAGAGGTGACCCAGCAATTATCAAATCTCTTAACTTGGAATATACCTGTACACCCCTCTGTATTACTGCTGAATGATGTTTTTGAGTGTGCAGTACATCCACAGCTAAAGAGATTGGTTTTATCGGGTATCACAGTGGCTAAAAAGCTGATAGCATCACGATGGTTCCAACCGGAAAAAATGTGCCGAAAGGTCTGGATTATTACATATCTCGATGTGATCTATCAAGAAATATCTACAGCAAGAATTTTGGGTCTCAATGAATCCAAAATGACATTGTGGTTAGAAGTGGTGGAGAAAATAAAAGCTAGCATATAATTGTAGTGTCTGGTTAGGAGCGAGGGATAATGGATGGGGGGTCCGGGAGGGGGGGGTACGAACTGTGTAGGTTTTTAGATAACAGGTATTAAGGGTATATCCTGTATAAGACAATTAACTAAATGGTGATTTCATTGGATGTGCACTGTCAACTAATGCTTGTATATCTTATCGAGTGTTGTCATGTTTGTTTATGTGTTTGTTTAAAAAATAATAAAAAAAAAAAATACAAAAAAAAAAAAAAGTATAATATATTTTTGTATCATTCCATTTGGGCTGTGGGGGGTGCTTAAAGGGGAACTCCAACATTTTGGGAAATTAGCTTATTTAACATCTTCCCTGGAGTTAGACAAGAAGATACATACCTTTTTTGTCTCTGTGCATGCATTTTAGCTCCAGGGAAGATGTTAAATAAGCTAATTTCCCAAAATGTTGGAGTTCCCCTTTAATGTCTGAAGGAGTCGACTGAAGGTTTCTTGTCCTCTGCAAAAGCATGCAATTGGTCCACTGATGGATACATCTTGATATTTGTCTAGTCTAGTGTGTTCATTAGATGGGTGAAATCCTCTTTCAGTGCCTCTGTGCCTGTTTTCTTAGGCAGTTGGCCTATGGTGTGCGTGCCATTAGCATTAGCCACGCTTCTAAGAGGTTGGCAGTCGACTACGGCTCCTTTCGACCGATTAGTCGACTATTCGACTAATAGGGGTCAGCCCTAATTACTACCGGTCTTCGCTCTAGACGTCTGGTTCCGCTCTCATTCGCTCATGTTGGCCCCCCCCCCCAAGTCGCTCTCCGCTTGCTCACCGCTCACCTTCATTTGCGCATCAAGCGCTCCCCGCTCCACAGCCCGCTCCACAGATTTTTTTTTGAGCATGATGTAAATTAGCTTGATTTGACCAAACTACAATAGTCTGCACCCCCTGGGCCCCTTAAAGGGGAACTCCAACATTTTGGGAAATTAGCTTATTTAACATCTTCCCTGGAGTTAGACAAGAAGATACATACCTTTTTTGTCTCTGTGCGTGCATTTTAGCTTTGGGAATAGACGCTCCGTTAGCATAGCTTAGCTTCATCACTGGAAGTGAGGCAGAACAGTAGCCTTACAGTGCCTTACAGTGTATTGCAAGGTCTGACATTGACCAAACTTGATATGCATGACCTTGGTGGGCTCTAGGTCAACTCCTGAAAAGGGGGTCAATGTCAGACTTTTCAATCAAAAGTTAGGGGGCTAATAACCCTTGCCATAATTTCAGTGCGCCCCCTAACTTTTGATTGCAAGGTCATTGACCCCCTTTTCAGGAGTTGACCTAGAGCCCACCAAGGTCATGCATATCAAATTTGGTCAATGTCAGACGTTGCAATACACTGTAAAGCACTGTAAGGCTACTGTCCTGCCTCACTTCCAGTGATGAAGCTAAGCTATGCTAACGGAGCGTCTATTCCCAAAGCTAAAATGCACGCACAGAGACAAAAAAGGTATGTATCTTCTTGTCTAACTCCAGGGAAGATGTTAAATAAGCTAATTTCCCAAAATGTTGGAGTTCCCCTTTAACAATTGTTTGTATTGAACCGTATTGTCTTGTATCTATTCTGCAATGTTAAATAACTTTTATCCATTCAACTAGCTGTACTATGCTATGGTAGCTAGCCTAGCCGCAATGCTATGGCAGATCCCATTCATGTTAGCATGTAAGCTAACAACAACAGCGTTAGCTTTAGTCTCTCGCTTTTTGTGAGACTAAACTCCGCTCTTGGTGGTACATTGTGTTGATGACTCTGCACCCCCTGGGCCCCTTAACAACTGTTTGTATTGAGCCGTATTGTATTGTACCCATTCTGCAATGTTAAATAACGTTTATCCATTCAACTAGCTGTACTATGCTATGGTAGCTAGCCTAGCCGCAATGCTATGGCCGATCCCATTCACGTTAGCATGTAAGCTAACAACAACAGCGTTAGCTTTAGTCTCTCGCTTTCTTGAGAGACTAAACTCTCCGCTCTTGGTGGTACATTGTGTTGATGTTGGTTTCGTTTTATCAATAAATGAGGCAGAACACAGTGAATGTATAATTTTTTTTTATTGCACTTTGTTTCTCACTGAAAATAAATGTTGCGTTCGCCCGAGGTCCCGAGGTGATTTAAAGATGGCGGATTCTACTTTGGACTTAGCAGGATGTGTAGTGACGGTTCACGCTTCTCATTGGTTGAAAATGGCCTTCATGTTTGTACATCGCCACCTATTGCTTTAACATTGTACTACATGTATATTACATCAGTTTCTGTGTGATCGTGTGCACTGAGCGGCTGGGTGCGGCTGGGAGCGGCTCGGAGCGGAGGAGAGCTCTCGCTCCGGAGTCGCTCGGACCCATTTTAAAGCCCACTCCACGCTCACTTCAAAATCCACCGCTCACATGCTCTGATTACTACACAGGACAGAATGTTGCTTACTGTTTACTCATCAGATATCTCTATACTCTGCGTCCCACAGAGCCCTCTTCACTCGCTGGAGCGAATCAGAGAAAGCAGTCTACACTATCCCTGGGGTGTCCCCGGGTATGATGCAGCTCATCATAGAGTACGCCTACACACACGTTGTGCTGGTGACAGCAGAGAACGTGGAAGAGCTTCTGGTGGCTGCAGACCAGCTTCGCGTCACTGGCATAGTAGGAGCGTGCTCTGACTTCCTAAAAGGCCAGCTGTCTCTGGAAAACTGTGTCGGCATCTGGAGGTTCACTGACATCTACAACTGCCCTGACCTCAGGCGCGAGGCCCATCTCTTCATCGTGTGCCATTTTGAGGAGATGTTGCGTGTCTCACAGGAGTTTGTGGAGCTGTCCCCGCAGCAACTGGTGGACATCATCGAGAGGGATGATCTGAACGTGAAGAGCGAGGAGACAGTGTTCGAGGCCGTCCTCCGTTGGATCGACCACTCCCGTGAGGAGCGTAAAACACACATCCCTTTGCTGCTGCCCAAGGTAACTAATTGTATTACGGATACGCAAACATGGTTGCTAGTGCCTGAACCACATTTATTTTTAATTACATTTTTATTATTTAACTTTTTCTTGTTTGTCTGTCTCTTGTCAAGGTCATTATGATTCATGTTACTGTTATTATTGTTGTCATCGCTGTTGTCATTGTTATTATTATTATTATTATTATTATTATTATTATTATTATTATTATTATTATTATTATTATTATTATTATTATTATTATTATTATTATTATTATTATTATTATTATTATTATTATTATTATTATTATTATTATTATTATTATTATTATTATTATTATTGTACTGTTATGTTCTGTTTTATGTATGAAAATAAAATAAAATAAAAACATTTATAAAAAAAAGAAAAAAAACTAATTGTATTAGTGTGCATTACATTAAAACAACACTAGGTTCCCTAGTACAGTGGTTCTCAAACATTTGGGTCCAAACTATTCCCTAGCGACAGAAACCATCTACAACCGATGTCTAAGTTGTACCCGCTGTCTGCTTGTCTCTTCCCAGGTTCGCATGGGCTTGATGAGGCCTGACTACTTCAGGAGCAACATCCAGAACAACCCTGTGGTGAGGGACAGCCACGACTGTAGGCCCCTCATCCTCAGCGTCCTGAACCCCCCTGGCTCTGACAGTCTCCCAAACCCCCTGACCCGCCCACGCCTGCCCCAGGAGGTCCTATTGGCCATCGGAGGCCTGGGTGTCGGCATCCTGCCCATGGAGGCTTACAATATCCGAACCGGTGGATGGATGGACGTGAGCGTTGAGGGGGAGAGTCCCCGGGCCTACCACGCCACCGCTTATCTCCACGGTCTGGTCTACTGCCTCGGCGGCGAGCGCGGCCACAGAGAGCATCTCAGAAGTGTGAGCATGTTCAACCCCGTCACTCGCAGCTGGCTGCAGGCGGCTCCCATGCACTCACGCCGCTGTCATCTCAGCGTGGTCGTGTTGGACGGCTGTATCTACGCCATGGGAGGGTGGGACGGACACATGCTGAACACCGCCGAGCGCTACGAGCCTGAAACCAACCAGTGGACACTGATCTCACCCATGCTGCATCACAGGAGCAGCGCCGGGGCAGCAGCCCTCCAGGGCAAGGTGGGTGGAACTGAGGGACACAGGGTGCTAGATGAACACAAGGAACGTTAGATCAGAAATCATAAATGTCTTTATTGCCAAGTAAGCTTGCACATACAAAATATGTGTCTGGGTCCTTTGGTGCATCAACATTAACAGACAATTAAAGTAGAATGAAATCAAATGGAATATATAAACTAAATTAGAATATTCTTTCTTATTACAGGTTTACATCTGTGGTGGACTGGGTCTGCTCACAGCTGAGTGCTACAGCCCAGACACTAACCAGTGGACTCTGATCGCCCCCATGAGCAGCAGGCGTTACGGACTGGGAGTCGCTGCGTACGGAGGACATGTCTATGCGGTAGGTGCACACGGAGACAAATGCTTTATACTAGATATTTCTATAGATATGTATCATTTGACTTGCAATGCTTCTGTGATGCCCTCATTTCCCTAAGTGGATTAATACAGTGTCTGCCTGCTTGCCTACCTGAGCCACACACTAAAACATTCCTCTCATGTGTCCTGTCCTCAGGTGGGAGGGTCTGACGGTGTAGGAAACTACCTGCGTAGCGCGGAGGCCTACAGCCCCTTGACTGACTCCTGGAGCGCCCTGCCCGACATGCTCAACCCCCGCTGCATCTTTGGCATCGCGGTGCTGGACGACCTGCTCTTCGTGGTCGGAGGCTACAATTACTTCAGCACCGCCATCAACTCCATCTCCAACAAGGTGGAGCACTATGACCAGAGCAGCGACAGGTGGACTGCAGCCGAGGACATGAAGATCCAGGGCTGTGTCCTAAGCTGCTGCGTAATGCATGGCCTGCCAGTTAACATGAGCCAGTACGCTGCTCCCCGTGGAGGAGGAGGAGGAGGAGGAGGAGGAGGAGGAGCAGGAGGAGGAGGAGGAGGAGGAAGATGAGGAAGAGGAGGAGGAGGAGGCGGAGGAGGAAGAGGAGGATGAGGAGGAAGAGGAGGAAGAGGAGGAGGATGAGGAAGAGGAAGAGGAAGAGGAGGAGGAGGAGGAGGAGGAGGAGGAAGAGGAAGATGAGGAAGAGGAGGAGGAGGAGGAGGAAGATGAGGAGGAGGCAGCAGGGGATCCATCTAAGAACCTTAAACATTTATTAGACCAAAAGAAATCCTAAGAAATTAATAAATTACTATCAGCCAAAGGTGGTGCATTTCTTTCTTCTAGTAATTCAGACAATATCAGTTTTTAGTTTGTGTAATGTAAAGTAATATCTGTTTTTAGTTTGTGTAATGTAATGTAATATCTGTTTTTAGTTTGTGTAATGTAATGTAATATCTGTTTTTAGTTTGTGTAATGTAATGTAATATCTGTCTTTAGTTTGTGTAATGTAATGTATCTGTTTTTAGTTTGTGTAATGTAATGTAATATCTGTTTTTAGTTTGTGTAATGTAATGTAATATCTGTTTTTAGTTTGTGTAATGTAATGTAATACAGGCACGTCGGAACTTTAAATCGGCAGGGGGTGCGGCCTATCTGAGATATTTTTTTTCAGAGCGCCGTGTGAGGAACGTTCGTTGTTTAGAATGGCTTTGAAATAAGTTATTTCTAATGACCCTTTAACTGAAAATGACATGAGACGTGAGGCAAACGAGAAGAACATAATAATTGTTTTATTTGGACTTTTCCAGCCTGAAGAAATAAAAACAAACACACCTCACTTGGCTCCATCTCCAAGTCTGTATGACACATTTCTATATATGGGTTAGCTTCAATGTTAGATTGAATGCATCTCCTACAACGACACTGTCGTGCCTAAATTAAGACATTACACAGCTGATACCAATTGTATTATCAATGCATGGCTAATTAAGTGTTTTATATTACATCGGTCCGCGACCCGATGGTTGGGGACCTCTGCTCCGTTATGCACAAGTTTACAGACTTTCGGAGTGCGTATATTATTCAATGAGACTGCCAGCCAGCTTTTGCTGACGAGAGAAGATCATCTCCCGAGTCAGATACAATTGAACACAAACGGTTCCAAAGATATTAATGTTTTGCGGCAAATTTTCACCCCGCAATAGATTTTGGTGCGTCTATGAACACACTATGAATTGAAAATGGGGGACCCTGATGTAAACAAGACAAACGTCTTTCTCTGGTCTGCATCCCCTTAATTGTGTGTATTGAGCCGTACTGTATTGTACCCATTCTGCAATCTGTTAAATAAAGTTTTCATTCATTCATTCTCATCTCCTCTCTCATCTGTGCGTCTCCTCTCCGACACCCGAGACAGCAGGCAGCACTGTCAGCCAGCGGCCACTCCCTTCAGACGCAACTGTATTCCACACAGCGAGGAAAATAATACAGTCGGGCAATCTAACAAGAATTTACGTATTTACAAGTGTGTCAGTGTAATGGTGAAGTCAAGTGCTTTGAGCAGGATCAACTTATAACTTATATTGTTACAGTATATAAAAATACCGTTTTTACTTTTGTGCAGTAACTGAAGCTGCGACTAGGTGAAGGTGGATTTTTTTTGTCAAATCAGTTGTGCAATAGTCACTTTTGGTGAGTTGTTTCTATACAATTCAGTTATATGACATTTAGATATGACACAGGACTACACAAGCATTTTTAGTATAGAAATGTGTCAACAGACTAAAGCAGGGAACCACAATATTTTGCATACGAATTATGCAGAATGTAATATCATAACTGTCTATAACTTTTCTTGCAATTGAGCCAATTTTCCTTAGGTACGGTTTTGAGGTGTGTGTTCAACAGAATGTAGTATCAAAAACACATTCACAAAAAGTATTGGTTACTGAATGCTGAACTGCACTGTTATAATCACTAAGCCAGACCTTACCTGTGTCCCTGTATCACTTGTCTCTGCTGCCCTTTGATTAAAAACTTCCCTATGTCCATTTAACTTTTTTTTTGGGCATATTTCAGTTAGTCACAGTAAAAGTCACCTAGTAAAAGTGAGATAATTGACAATATCAAAACATGCTAGGGCTGTACCGAATAGTTCGAAGCTTCGTTCATGAAGAAGGCCATGTAGGCCGAAACATGTTGGACTTTTAAAAGATTTTTCTAAATAATGTAAGCCACTTATTAAAGGCTTTTTAAAAACTGTAGAGCTGCCTTGGATCTCAACCTTTCTTATATAAGCGAATCCTACCCCGGATTTAATCCAAAGAGCACCTACCTGAAACAAAATAAGAACGCTGAAGCCCTCTCCATATCCTTTGTTCTCTTCGTTCATAATGTTGACATTCGAATTCTAAATCAACATAAAAAATTGTAATAATAAAAAAAAAAGAAAAAAAAAAATTGCCAAGGTATGGCGAGTGCCATACCTTGCCATACCAAAATGACGCCCCTGCCCCCAACCCAAGCAGATTGCAGATCACTCTCTCTATCTATTTGGAGGTAAAAAAGAAAATATGGTAAAAATAATTGGCATAAAAAGGGCACTTTTTATGAGGCACAAAAGGGCAGGTGCTTGTGCCCCCGTTGGGCTCTATGTGTACACGTGCCTGCTTGCTGTGCCCTTGAGCAAGGCACCTCAGCTTTAACCGCTCCAGTGTTAGCTTCTCAGGGGCAAGCAGTAGAGTGCCTGACCATAGTGTCTTTATACCATATCACTAGACATATAAATGCATATTAAATCAAATCAAATAGATTTTAGAAGCCCGAAATCACAAGTTAATGTCCCCATGGGCCGGACAAGTCTTCTTTAAACTATTCAAGAAGAAACATCCCAATAAATCAAGAACAAAAAACCCACCATGAAATCCAAAATAAATGTAAAGTAATAAATGTATGCAACACTCCCAGACATACCCCAGCAAAGGTAAGGAAAAACCTATAGCAATAGGAAAAAAGCACCACAGGCGATGTGGAGGAGAGAAACCTTAGAAGGGCCGTTCAAAGGGGGATCCCCCTTCTTGGATGTCAGTGATAATAGTGTTGCTATGGATGGGTGGAGAATAAAACAGGCGAATAGTTGGTATGTATGTACATATACGTGTAATAAAACACAAATATGTGCATGCAATAGCAACTGGGGTACATACATTTTTTTTTAAACATTTAAATATATTACAACTCTGTACATACATGTGATTAGCATTATACTCAGTAGAACAAATGTATATATCTTATACCCAGCTTAATCACTATATTAATATTACTATTGCACTTTACTGTTACATTTGCACTCGGATTGGATGCCCCACCTATTTTCATTGTAATATACTTATGCTGTATGATGACAATACATTTCAATGTAATTTAATCTAACTGGTACTATGACCTGAATGATGGTCCTAGAGGTCAGTGATTTGATGCTCTTTTGGTGTTTTGGCGATGGTGGCGTAAGAGAGTGCCGTCTTAACAGGTCGTCGGAAATCTCCCATATAGGCATTGGATTGGGTGGAGACCTGGTGACTGCATGTGAATGCCCTGTGTATGGGGACATGTGTCACCCATATAGAAACACACCTCTTCAATCAATATCTGAAATGCAAATAAATAAATAACCTTCTTAATAAATATAATATTTATATTGTAGTGGGTTCTATAGAGACATAATTCCCCATGGTATTGTTGTGAGGTTCGCCTTTTCCCTGGACCTTTAATTCCCTGTCTCCTCACCTCTCCAGCCCCCACCCTCGCGTTCGTTTACTCTCGTCTGCCCACACCCTTGGACTATCTTTCATTATCTGTTTGATTGGTCCGTGCCGAACACACGCTTCTAGTTCAAGTATCAATTACCATCACGCACCTGATGTGTGTTCTAATTAGCGCCCCAGTGGGCTTTAAATAGCTCGATCTCCCCCCCAGTCCTTGTCGGGTCGTTCTGCAAACTCCTACGGGAGATTCTCAATCTGTAAGCTCCTACGGGAGTTTCCCTATCTGTCTGTATGCTGTTTCATCTCCGGCGTGAGACGAGGTGCAAGCCTTCGCCACCTGTCGCCGTTTGCCTGGAGTGGGACACAGTACTGCGCTCTCTAATTCTCTACGGGAGGTATTCCAGTGTTCCACTCCAGACCCCGCGCCAGATGCGCTCTCCGAACCGGCGCGTTCTCCAAGCAGACGCACACCACTCCAGACCCCGCGCCAGATGCGCTCTCCGAACCGGCGCGTTCTCCAAGCAGACGCGCACCACTCCAGACCCCGCGCCAGATGCGCTCTCCGAACCGGCGCGTTCTCCAAGCAGACGCACACCACTCCAGACCCCGCGCCAGATGCGCTCTCCGAACCGGCGCGTTCTCCAAGCAGACGCGCACCACTCCAGACCCCGCGCCAGATGCGCTCTCCGAACCGGCGCGTTCTCCAAGCAGACGCACACCACTCCAGACCCCGCGCCAGATGCGCTCTCCGAACCGGCGCGTTCTCCAAGCAGACGCGCACCACTCCAGACCCCGCGCCAGATGCGCTCTCCGAACCGGCGCGTTCTCCAAGCAGACGCGCACCACTCCAGACCCCGCGCCAGATGCGCTCTCCGAACCGGCGCGTTCTCCAAGCAGACGCGCACGACTCCAGACTCCGCGCTGATGCGCTCCTACAGCAGACGCGCTCCTTCTGCAGACGCGCTCCACTCCAGACGCGCATCGCTCTCTAATCCTATACGGGAGGATGCGTCTCTCCGAGCCGGCGCGCTCTCCGAACCGGCGCGTTCTCCAAGCCGACGCGCCCCACTCCAGACGTCTAGCCTGCGCCCTCCTACTCCATCCCTGTAAGCAGCTCTGGCCCTAGTCTCCCCTGTTGGCTTCTTTGTTTAGCTCCCCTGTTAGCCTGTTAGTCTCCCCTGTTAGCTCCCCTGTTAGCCCTTGTTAGTTCCCCTGTTGACTCCCCTGTTTAGCTTCCCTGTTAGCTCCCCTGTTAGCCTGTTAGTCTCCCCTGTTAGCTCCCCTGTTAGCCCTTGTTAGTTCCCCTGTTGACTCCCCTGTTTAGCTTCCCTGTTAGCTCCCCTGTTAGCCTGTTAGTCTCCCCTGTTAGCTCCCCTGTTAGCCTGTTAGTCTCCCCTGTTAGCTCCCCTGTTAGCCCTTGTTAGTTCCCCTGTTGACTCCCCTGTTAGCTTCCCTGTTAGCTCCCCTGTTAGCCTGTTGACTCCCCTGTTTGCTTCCTGGTTAGCCTCGTTAGCTCCCCTGCAGCTTGCTAGGCCTCTACTACCAGCATGGCCCCAGTCTGCTAGCTTAGCCCCGGCTGCTAGCACAGCCTCTATGTTAATGCAGCCCTTGCAGCTTGCATAGGCCCTGTAGCTAGCCATGCCCAGGCAGCTAACCCGGTCCCTCTGCATGGCCTCCACTTTTTGTGTAGTTTTCCCCACTGCTAGGACTGCCCCTTCAGCTAGCAAGGTCAGTTTTCTCCCACTGCTAGGACTGCCCCTTCAGCTAGCAAGGTCAGTTTCCCCACTGCTAGGACTGCCCCTTCAGCTAGCAAGGTCAGCTTTCTCCCACTGCTAGGACTGCCCCTTCAGCTAGCAAGGTCAGTTTTCTCCCACTGCTAGGACTGCCCCTTCAGCTAGCAAGGTCAGTTTTCTCCCACTGCTAGGACTGCCCCTTCAGCTAGCAAGGTCAGTTTTCTCCCGCTGCTAGGACTGCCCCTTCAGCTAGCAAGGTCTGTTTTCTCCCACTGCTAGGACTGCCCCTTCAGCTAGGAAGGTCAGTTTTCCCCACTGCTAGGACTGCCCCTTCAGCTAGCAAGGTCAGTTCCCCACAGCTAGGACTGTCCTTCCAGCTAGCTTGTTCTCTGATGCTGGTCCAGCCCTGTCTGCCAGCCTAGCTCCGGCAGCTAGCGCAGCCTCTATGTTAATGTAGCAGTACAGCTAGCATAGGCCCTGTAGCTATCAGTGCCCTGGCAGCTACCCTTTCCCTCTGCTAGCCCCTTCCCTGTTCCCCTCTCCAGTGCCCCTGTTCCAGCCCTGTCTGCTAGCCTAGCTCCGGCAGCTAGCGCAGCCTCTATGTTAATGTAGCAGTACAGCTAGCATAGGCCCTGTAGCTATCAGTGCCCTGGCAGCTACCCTTTCCCTCTGCTAGCCCCTTCCCTGTTCCCCTCTCCAGTGCCCCTGTTCCAGCCCTGTCTGCTAGCCTAGCTCCGGCAGCTAGCGCAGCCTCTATGTTAATGTAGCAGTACAGCTAGCATAGGCCCTGTAGCTATCAGTGCCCTGGCAGCTACCCTTTCCCTCTGCTAGCCCCTTCCCGGTTCCCCTCTCCAGTGCCCCTGTCCCTCGCCCTGTCCAAGGCCTTAACCCTGTTTTCTCTGTCCCTGTCTCCAGCCCGCCCCCGCGGGCCTCTGTTCCTGTTTCCCCTCTCCAGTGCCCCTGTTCCTGCCCAGTCCTTTGCCCTGGCCCTGTCCTTTAGCCCTAGCCCCTTAGCTTGCTCGCCTCTTAAAGGCACATTGCCCTTTTCCCTTGTTCCTGTATTTTTGTGTTCTCCCTTAAAGGGACAGTGCCGCTTTTTTGTTTGTATTTCAATAAATGCCCAGTTCTTGGCTTACTCTCATACCTGTCTTGTGTTGTGCGATTGGGGTCGGTTACAAACCATAACAATTGTTTTGATGTGTTGATGGGGCACTGTCACTTTAAGGAGGTTGGTTTTGGGGTTGGGCTGAGAGGAGACGCCCTGTGTGGGGTTTCATTGATAAATGTTTGATTACCACGAGCTGTCAGAAGCTAGCACGGCATAGTTCTGACAGCTGTCACTTGTGCTACTGCGAAATAAATGACACACGGCTTTGTGTTGTTAACTGATAGAAATTGTGCGTTTCTCTATTCCGACGATTTCTACAATATAATATATATATAAATAACTGTCTTTTACTAGTACCTTACTACTATGTACTATGTTACTATCCATATACTACTACCTACCATGCTAATATGTCTATTATACTATGCACTCAGGGTGTAAAACTCAAGTTCAACGCTATTTGACGAACAATGCTACTGACCATAAGCTGCCAGAGATGCACATCTCCTGCTGACCAGAAAACCACACACTTTTCTGATAGTGGGGTGCCTGGACACTCAGTCATTTCAAATATATGCGAAAGTTTAGTTTTCACTTCTAATTTGAAGATAAGGATCTATAGAACTATTTGGGCTTGAGTGTCAAGAAACCAGTTGAATTTAATAAAAATGTATCCAAAATGGCCACAATCGAAATCATGAATTCTTAAAAAATGTCTTAATGTTCACACAATTGCTGTGTAATATAATTTTGTATTGCTATTTTAAGTTAATACTGTGTGAGGAATCAACTGGAGTTCAAATATTGATGTTTTGAATATTCTGGTATGGCAAAAATCAAAGATGGCTGCAATTTCTGTATTTATTTCGAATTACGCTTCATAACTTTTATTCTATTGAACCTAGAATGGTGATGTTGGTGCCTGTACCTAGGTTTTCATGAATGAGTAATTGAATAAAAATAAAAGAAACATGATTGGAGCATATCTTATATGATATTTCACACAATGAGACAAGAAATATGTGGAGAACTAGAGTTAGATATGAGAACTGTAAACAACAGTTGATTGTGAAGAACAAACAATGATTGTGAAGAACGTCCTCATCACAAGAAAGGATCTGCATCTCAGCACCAATGTCAACGCCATGCCAAAGACCTGATGGAGGTGTTGCTGAGCAATGGGAATCCCTTTGAGGAGGGCAGTAAAGACCTGGTTACATTAGACAATAAGGTGTGTGAGTCTGCGGCTGCTGCCGTATCTGTCCATCAACTCGAGTCTACGGGACAAGAGCAGTACAACAATTTCAGGAAGAGTGCTTGAATCAAATGACAGACTTCTGACAGCACCAATCAAGCAAAATAACTTACTGTTGTTCCATGAGAAGAAAACACAGAAGAAGACAGCAAATAAGCTGAGAATGCAGCACTTCAAACATCATGCAGAGCTCTATGGGAAAGCTTTTATTGTGATAGACACAATACACGTCAAGTACAGATATTTCTGTTGACGAGGAGTCAGTTGCGCCAGGTGTAACAAGACATTTTCTCATTCCTGTCAAATAAGTTGTTAACAGATGGACAGTTCCCAGATGACAAGGATGTCTACATCACTGCAGGTGATCAAGTCCACCATGTTGGAAACAGTCCACCAATGGATCAATGCAACCATGAGGAAGCTGACACTTGTGTCCTATAATACATCTCCTCCACGCCCTCCAAACATCATCACTTGGGAGGGTGCATACTGGAGATACAGATGTTTGTCGTAATCCTTCTGACTAATTTCCATCACATCAAGCCACTAACAGACACACACCCACTCAGGGATGTGCACAGGACTTTAGAGGGGCAGGTGCTCAAAGGCTGAAAAGGGCACTATACCTGTGTGTGTTTTAACCGAGCGCGCGTAGCGCACAACCCCGATTTTTAAGGGCCCTTTTCGGGCGGGGGCCACCTTTTTATGCTTTTTGGGGGGTTTTGGTGATCAAATATTGAATATTGAACTATAATAAGCAGTGCAGGAGCTCACTTATCCTTGAAAGACACTTTTATCACTGACTTAAAAGGCCCACACATCTCCATAAATGTTCAGGGGGGAGGGAATAAGTGCTTACCCTACAGACCCCAAGAAGTGCTGTATATTCTGTATTGTTTAATATGCATTTTTTATTCCAATCCCGATTTGTATTTGAGATTCCCAAATCCCATCGGACTTGACTTCTTCGTGTCCCTCAATGAGTGTAATACCAGCATATCAACTGTATGCGCCACAGCGGTTTCTATCATCATCATAATCACCACCCACGCTATGCAAAAAATATATAGGTCCGGGGAGAGGCACGCTGAGGAGGCCGTGCAAACTGCAATGGAATATGGGGCATCTCTCTCTCTTTACCTAATATTTTGATTCTATCCTGACATTTTTCAGTTGGAAGGGCAGTCTATATGCGTAACGGTAAAAAAAAAAAAAAAAAAAAGGGGGCACTTTTTTGACGAGGCTCAAAAAGGCAGGTGCTCAAGCACCCCTTGGCCTCTATGTGTGCACGTGCCTGGTAGAGACGCTGGGGCAGGTGCCGCTGCGGCAACGGCTTGGAGGGGCTGGAGAAGCGTGCAGTGTAGTGGCGTCCTCTGCTGGGCTGAAGAGGTGGGCCGGCGCACGTGCTAAACTGTGGTACTCGCCTAAACAAAGCTAAGCTGTGGGTCGTGTTGAACCCTCCTGCTATGACGCCTATATACAGCTAACGCAAGGTGGACAATATCTACCACCTGGTCTTCGGCGATGCTCGCCTGTTGGTCCATTCACAGTGTCTCTGGCACATTAACCAAACGCTAAGCTACCGCAGATACTTCTAGGATAACCCGTTTTGTAACTGAGTTTTATTCCTCGCGTGCTGAATCGCTGGCTCTCGTTCCAGACGTCGTTCTTCCTCTGTGGAAAACGCAGAAGAGACCTCTCCGCTGTCTGAGCCCCGCCTCCAGCCCATTCTTCTTCACCTGATGTCCTCCCTGCCCAGCGTGACCACCAGCTCCCCCCGGCGGCACCCCAGTGCATGCTCCACTCCAGTGCACTATTCGCTGTCAAGGTTTAGAATATGGAGGATCAGAGAGCAGCAAGTTATTTGTCAATGTCGGGGTAGGGATGATCAAAGAGAGCCGCACGTTAAGTGTCCACAACGTCCTCGTGAACACAGGGAATGCAAAAGATTAGCGTTAGACATCCTGAATAATAGTCAGACATATTCAGGTGGCTACACGTGCATGCTACACATGTTTGTGTTGATATGTGTGTGTTTGTGTCAATATGTGTGTGTGTGTGGCAGTATATGCCTTTTAGACACCAGTGATGAAATATTCAAAAAACAGGTAGCCACAGCTCAGACTTCTTCTGTGGTCACAGGACAGGTAGCCTACAGCTCAGACTTCTTCTGTGGTCACAGGACAGGTAGCCTACAGCTCAGACTTCTTCTGTGGTCACAGGACAGGTAGCCTACAGCTCAGACTTCTTCTGTGGTCACAGGACAGGTAGCCTACAGCTCAGACTTCTTCTGTGGTCACAGGACAGGTAGCCTACAGCTCAGACTTCTTCTGTGGTCACAGGACAGGTAGCCTACAGCTCAGACTTCTTCTGTGGTCACAGGACAGGTAGCCTACAGCTCAGACTTCTTCTGTGGTCACAGGACAGGTAGCCTACAGCTCAGACTTCTTCTGTGGTCACAGGTTGAGCTCACGTCAACAGGATTCATACTGTATGTGTCCCTCTGGTTTCCTGTGTGCTCCATGCTTGAGACATGCTTAGGGGCGACAGTGGCTCAGGAGGTAGAATGGTCGTCTGGTAGTTGGAAGGTTCCCCCGGTTCGATTCCCGCTCCTCCCAGGCAGCGTGTCGATGTGTCCTTGAGCAAGACACTTAACCCCTAAGTGCTCCCGATGTGCAGGGTGGCACCTTGCACGGTTGCCTCTGCCATCGGTGTGTGAATGTGTCCGTGAATGGGTAAAATGTAGGGATGTCCGATATTATCGGCCGACCGATATTATCGGCCGATATCGGCAGTAAAATGTGATATCGGAAAATATCGGTATCGGTAAAAAAAAAAAAAAAAAAACAATAACAATTTTTTTTTTTTTTTTTTTTTTTTTTACATTTATTTAACCTTTATTTACCCAGGCAAGCAAGTAAGAACCAATTCTTATTTTATTTATTGTCAAAAGTATGCATGTTGGTTTAATTCAACAACAAGAGATATGTAATGTTAATTTTAACTTTTTTAATTATCATATTTTGCACAGATAATGCTTACATTTAGAAAGCCTTTTGAATGCATCCAGTGAAATTATTTGTTACCTGAAATTATTCCGTTTTTTTGGGGGGAAACCCTGCATATATCGGTATCGGTTGATATCGGTATCGGTATCGGTATCGAAATTAAGAGTTGGACAATATCGGAATATCGGTATCGGTAAAAAAGCCAATATCGAGCATCCCTAGTAAAATGTGAGGAACAAATATTGTAAAGTGTTGTATAAATGCGGCATTTTACCATTTTGAGACTGGAGGACAAGACACTGGAGCAGAGATGCACGGTCAGTTATGCACGGTCAGTTATGTACGGTCAGTGATGTACGGTCAGAGATTTACGGTCAGTGATGTACGTTCAGAGATGTACGGTCAGAGATGTACGGTCAGTGATGTACGTTCAGAGATGTATGGTCAGTGATGTACGTTCAGAGATGTACGGTCAGAGATGTATGGTCAGTGATGTACGTTCAGTGATGTACGGTCAGAGATGTACAATCAGTGATGTACGTTCAGTGATGTACGGTCAGTGATGTACGGTCAGATATGTGCGGTCAGTGCTGTACGGTCAGTGATGTACGTTCAGTGATGTACGGTCAGTGATGTACGGTCAGAGATGTACGGTCAGAGATGTATGGTCAGTGATGTACGTTCAGTGATGTATGGTCAGTGATGTACGTTCAGTGATGTACGGTCAGTGATGTACGGTCAGTGATGTACGGTCAGATATGTGCGGTCAGTGCTGTACGGTCTGAGATGTGCGGTCAGTGCTGTGCGGTCAGAGATGTACGGTCAGTGATGTACGGTCAGTGATGTACGGGCAGTGATGTACGGTCAGTGATGTACGGTCAGAGATGTACAGTCAGTGATGTGCGGTCAGAGATGCACGGTCAGAGATGTACGGTCAGAGATGTACGGTCAGTGATGTGCGGTCAGATATGTACAGTCAGTGATGTGCGGTCAGAGATGTACGGTCAGAGATGTACGGCCAGTGATGTGCGGTCAGAGATGTACGGTCAGTGATGTACGGTCAGTGATGTACAGTCAGATATGTACAGTCAGTGATGTACGGTCAGTGATGTGTGCTCAGAGATGTACGGTCAGAGATGTATGGTCAGTGATGTACGGTCAGATATGTACGGCCAGTGATGTACGGTCAGTGATGTACGGTCAGTGCTGTACGGTCAGTGATGTACGGTCAGTGATGTACGGTCAGTGATGTACGTTCAGAGATGTATGGTCAGAGATGTATGGTCAGAGATGTATGGTCAGATATGTGCGGTCAGAGATGTACGGTCAGAGATGTACGGTCAGATATGTACAGCCAGTGATGTGTGCTCAGATATGTACGGTCAGCGGCTGGCTGGCTGAGTGATTACTGAAGCGCCGCTCTACACACATCGCACTGCGGGACAGATCAGGACTGACTGGAGACCGCCAGTGACTGAACACATGAACTGAAGCACATGCCCCCCCCCCCTACAAGGACCACAATGGAAATAAGCTCTGAGCTTTCTTGTGTACATCCTTGGCAGTATCTCCTGACTGTGCTTCCTGTCACATGTTATTTTATATTGTCAAATAAAGTCCTTCATTCAAAAGTCATTCATTCAAGTCATTCGACCCTAACCCTGTCTCACGTAACGTAAAACTGAAGCACATGAACACGGAATGATGATATATATATATAGATATATTATAAAAATGTGCTATCAAGAAAATATAATGAAAAATATAAATATATATTTATATATTATAATCCATTGTAATTGAAGCTCTCGGCTGGTGTGTGAACACAGAGCACTCAGCAGTGGATGAAACCCTATAGTCTGGAGAACTGCATGATGAGGGACATCCTGGAGACGCTGTGTGTCACCTTGGACCATTTAGAGGCATGTGTCCTTAGTCAGCCATTAAACACACACACACACACACACACACACACACACACACACACACACACACACACACACACACACACACACACACACACACACACACACACACACAGACACACACACACACACACGCACACACACACACACACACACACACACATACACACACACATGCATACACACACATTTAATCCTGGCTAATGGCTCGCTGTCTTCCAGACACAAGCACACACACACACACACACACACACACACACACACACACACGCACACACACACACACACACACACACACACACACACACACACACACACACACACACACACACACACACACACACACACACACACACACACACACACACACACACACACACACACACACACACACACACACACACACACACACACACACACACACTGAAACTTGGCTGATGGTTCATTGTCACCTGGATATACACACACACACACACACACACACACACACACACACACACACACACACACACACACACACACACACACACACACACACACACACACATACACACACACACACACACACACACACACACACACACACACACACACACACACACACACACACACACACACACACACACACACACACACACACACACACACACACACACACACACACACACACACACACCTAAGGACGGAGGGCGACGCCAGTGCTGCATTACTAAGGTAGTCATCATTATAGGGAAGCTGCTGTTGATGCAGACCTTCATTTATAGCTGATGGCTCACTGTCGCCTGACACACACACACTACACACACACACACACACACACACACACACACACACACACACACACACACACACACACACACACACACACACACACACACACACACACACACACACACACACACACACACACACACACACACACACACACACACACACACTACACACACACACACGCACACGCACACACGTCACAAAACAGTCACATCTAGGGACCTCAAAACCTACTCTAGCGAGGCCTTTAACCAAGAACTGGAGAGCCTGGACTGGTCAGATGAGCTCAGTGGTCAAAACCAAATTCACAACAAAACTAAACAGCATGGCCCCCGTAAGAACCACCAGGGTTAAAAATCACGCTGAGCCATGGATGCACACTGAAATACTGACCGCTATGAAAACCAGAGACAAAAAATACTCTGAACTTCATAAAAGTCAGACAAAGCTTACCAAAAGCTCAAACAGTGAACTCCAAGCCCACGTGGTTGAACAAAAAATTCAAAGAAACAGACTAAGAAATGACATAAACACCATGATCAAAACCACAAAAAAAAAGGTCATCAATGACAAAACTGAGGAAAACAAAAGCAAAGCCCGCAAACTTTGGAAATTACTCAACAACCAACTAGGCTGCAGCTAAAAACTAAAAACCAGATTTACAAACTTAAACATAAAGACAGATAACACTCTCATCACAGACAAGCTGGATGTGGCCAAATACCTAAACATTATTCTTTACAAACATAGCCACAACACTGGTTAATAAACTACCCTCCCACTCAGGGCATTTTGGGGTAGAACACATAGTAGCATACTACAAAAACCTAGGGGTCCGCAAAGACGACTTCAAACTTGAAATGGTAACAACAGATGAGGTACTCAAAAAACTGAGCGCCCTCCAGCCTAACAAGGCCACTTGCCATGACAACATCCCCTCCAAATTCCTCAGAGACTCCATCACCCCAGTCATCACACACATAATAAACCTTTCCATAATAAACCTCTCCATGGCAGAGAGGGGGATGAGAAGGAAGCTGGCTGCTATCCTGGAGAATCCCTCCCACCCCCTCTACGACGAGCTAGTCAAGATGAGAAGCACGTTCAGCCACAGACTCATACCCCCCCAACACTCAACTAACCGCCTCGGCCAGTCCTTCATACCAGCGGCCATCAGGCTCCACAACAGTGGGCAGGGACTGCTGCCAGACATCCAACTACAACTAATAGGAACCTAAAAAGGACAATAACACTACCTTATGCATACTGCACCTTATGTGAATACTGTGATACTGTGAATACTGTATATTTCTTTCAGTTAGTTAGATAGTAAATTATAACACTACCTTATGCATACTGCACCTTATGTGATACTGTGAATACTGTACAGTATATAGATAGATAGATAGATAGATAGATAGATAGATAGATAGATAGATAGATAGATAGATAGATAGATAGATAGATAGATAGATAGATAGATAGATAGATAGATAGATAGATAGATAGATAGATAGATAGATAGATAGATAGATAGATAGATAGATAGATAGATAGATAGATAGATAGATAGATAGATAGATAGATAGATAGATAGATAGATAGATAGATAGATAGACAGACAGACAGACAGACAGACAGACAGACAGACAGACAGACAGACAGACAGACAGACAGACAGACAGACAGACAGACAGACAGACAGACAGACAGACAGACAGACAGACAGACAGACAGACAGACAGACAGACAGACAGACAGACAGACAGATAGATAGATAGATAGATAGATAGATAGATAGATAGATAGATAGATAGATAGATAGATAGATAGATAGATAGATAGATAGATAGATAGATAGATAGATAGATAGATAGATAGATAGATAGATAGATAGATAGATAGATAGATAGAAATGAATTGCACATTGTCCCAATGGGGGGAGGGCGGGCGCGCCCAGGTCATGAGATAGAGAGAGAGAGAGAGAGAGAGAGAGAGAGAAAGGGGGGGGGGGGTCATATGGTGTTGAACAGTCTGATGGCTGTGGGGACAAAGGACATCCTGAACCGCTCAGTCCGCGAGCGCAGCGATATGAGCCGTCCACTGCGACTGCTCCTCTGTCCTGTCAGGGTGTGGTGGAGAGGGTGGCTGCTCCTCTGTCAGGGTGTG
Source organism: Notolepis coatsorum (assembly GCF_963971535.1). NCBI lineage: Eukaryota > Metazoa > Chordata > Actinopteri > Aulopiformes > Paralepididae > Notolepis > Notolepis coatsorum. The sequence goes on along the minus strand of NC_140179.1, from coordinate 11,283,351 downwards.
GTGGAGAGGGTGGCTGCTCCTCTGTCAGGGTGTGGTGGAGAGGGTGGCTGCTCCTCTGTCAGGGTGTGGTGGAGAGGGTGGCTGCTCCTCTGTCAGGGTGTGGTGGAGAGCGTGGCTGCTCCTCTGTCAGGGTGTGGTGGAGAGGGTGGCTGCTCCTCTGTCAGGGTGTGGTGGAGAGGGTGGCTGCTCCTCTGTCAGGGTGTGGTGGAGAGGGTGGCTGCTCCTCTGTCAGGGTGTGGTGGAGAGAGTGGCTGCTCCTCTGTCAGGGTGTGGTGGAGAGGGTGGCTGCTCCTCTGTCAGGGTGTGGTGGAGAGTGTGGCTGCTCCTCTGTCAGGGTGAGGTGGAGAGGGTGGCTGTCATTGCTCATGATGACCTGCAGCTTACTCCGTGTGCGCCTCTCCCTCCACCACAACCTCCAGTGGGTCCAAGGACTGAACCAGCCTTCTTTACCAGCCTGTCCAACCGCCCGGTGTTCTTGGCTGACATGTTGCCTCCCCAGCAGACTGCAGCATAAATGACAATGCTTGCCACCACTGACTGGTAGAACATGTACAGCATGTCACTGCACACATCAAACGACCCGAGCCTTCTCAGAAAAAACAACCGGCCCTGTGCCTTCCTGTAGAGGACATCAGTATTCAGAGACCAGTCCAGTTTGTTATCCAGGTGCACACCCAGGAATTTGTAGGACTCCACCATCTCGATGTCTTTCCCTCCTATGTTGACTGGATAAAGGGGGGGCTTACATCTCCTGAAGTCTATGACCATCTCCTTGGTCTTGGAGGTGTTCAGAAGGAGGCCATTTTCCTCACTCCAGGCACCGAAGTGAGTATTTCTGGATGTGGCAGGACTCACTGTTGTAGCTAAAGTCCGATGTGTAAAGAGTGAACAGGAAAGGAGCCAAGACGGTCCCCTGTGAGGCCCCGGTGCTGCTCACCACTGTCCCAGAGACGCATTTCCCCAGCCTGACGAAGTGTGGCCGTCCTGTCAGGTAGTCCGTGATCCAGGAAGTGAAGGAGGGATCCACCCCCATCTTTCTGAGCTTGTCTTCAAGTATGGAAGGTTGAATGGTATTAAAAGCGCTAGAAAATATTGAAATATTTCAGTTAGTTAGATAGTAAATGATATTGACTTATTTGTTTACATTGCTTGTGTTGTTTTTACTACCTGTACCCCCCCCCCCCATCCCCCATGCTGCTATGATGCCTGAATTTCCCCAAGGGGAACAATAAAGGAATATCTTATCTTATAAAACAGGGACACGTTCCCAAGGACTTGCGAGAGTGACACCCCCTGCACAAAAAAGGCAGCAAATTAGATCCAGGCAACTACCGCCCTGTTTCTATTCTTACCTCCATCTCGAAGGTCATGGAAAAAATAGTCTACGAACAGGTCGAAAAGTACCTTGCGGAAAAAAATCAAATCTACGAATTCCAATCTGGCTTCAGAACATCCCACTCCACTGACACATGCCTTCTCTATTTGAACGACCACATCAAACAAGAGGTGGACGCGGGCAAATACTGCGGCATGGTCATGCTGGACCTACAAAAGGCCTTCAACGCTGTCAATCACTCCATTCTGATTGACAAGCTAAAAGCAATTGGTTTTGATAGTCTATCAGTGAGCTGGATGCAATCCTACCTTGAGGGGAGAGAGCAGATGGTGGAGGTAAACGGTACTCTACCCCCCCCCCCCCCTCACAGTGAGCTGTGGTGTTCCACAAGGAAGCATACTAGGACAGCTACTGTTCCTAATTTATGCAAATTACATGTCATCAGCTTGTGACTGCAACTTGTTCTTGTTCGCGGACGACTCAGCCTTGCTGGTCTCTGACAGGAACAAGTTACCAGCTCAATCACGGTCTGGTATGGAAACTGCACTGCCAAGGAGAGGAAGGCACTCCAGCGAGTGATTAAAACGGCTCAGTACATCTCTGGAGCAGCCTTCCCCTCACTACAGGACATTTACTTACTCTACAAGGGCAACCAGGAGAGCACACAACATAATTAAGGACAGCACACACACACACACACACACACACACACACACACACACACACACACACACACACACACACACACACACACACACACACACACACACACACACACACACACACACACACACACACACATACTACACACACACTACACACACACACACGCGCGCACACGCACACACACACTACACACACATGCACGCACGCACACACACACACACACACACACACATACACACACACATACACACATACACACACACTATGCACACACACACATGCAGACACACACACACACAATATACACAATATCCTTTTAACATGGATAAGGGCTCACTGTCGCCTGGACACAAACACTACACACACTTGCACACGCACACATACACACTTTCATTTAGATCGAGCTAATTATAGCTGTTGCCTGCACACACACACACACACACACATACACACACATACACACACACTACACACACACAGGCACGCACGCACAGGCACGCACGCACACACACATACACACACATACACAGGCACGCACACATAATGATACATTCCAGGGGTAGAGTGTCTCAGGATGATGTCTGTCCCTCCCACTCTGTCTCCACTGGTCTCAGTGTGTCTCAGTGTGTCTCTGTGTGTCTCTGTGTGTGTCTGTGTGTCTCTGTGTGTGTCTGTATGTCTCTCTGTGTGTCTCTGTGTGTCTCTGTGTGTGTCTGTGTGTCTCAGTGTGTCTCTGTGTGTCTCTGTGTGTCTCTGTGTGTCTCTGTGTGTCTCTGTGTGTGTCTCTGTGTGTCTCTGTGTCTCTGTGTGTGTCTGTGTGTGTCTGTGTGTCTCTGTGTCTCTGTGTGTCTCTGTGTGTCTCTGTGTGTCTGTGTGTCTCTATGTCTCTCTGTGTGTCTCAGTGTGTCTCTGTGTGTCTCTGTGTGTCTCTGTGTGTGTATCTGTGTGTCTCTGTGTCTCTGTGTGTCTCTGTGTGTGTCTGTGTGTGTCTGTGTGTCTCTGTGTGTCTCTGTGTGTCTCAGTGTGTCTCTGTGTGTCTCTGTGTGTGTCTGTGTGTCTCTGTGTGTCTCTGTGTGTCTCTGTGTGTCTCTGTGTGTCTCTGTGTGTCTCTGTGTGTGTCTGTGTGTCTCTGTGTGTCTCTGTGTGTCTCTGTGTGTCTCTGTGTGTGTCTGTGTGTCTCTGTGTGTGTCTGTGTGTGTCTGTGTGTCTCTGTGTGTCTCTGTGTGTGTCTGTGTGTCTCTGTGTGTCTCTGTGTGTCTCTGTGTGTCTCTGTGTGTCTCTGTGTGTCTCTGTGTGTCTCAGTGTGTCTCTGTGTGTCTCTCTGTGTGTCTCTGTGTGGCTCTGTGTGTCTCTGTGTGTCTCTGTGTGTCTCTGTGTCTCTGTGTGTCTCTGTGTGTCTCTGTGTCTCTGTGTCTCGCTGTGTGTCTCTGTGTGTGTCTGTGTGTGTCTGTGTGTCTCTGTGTGTCTCTATGTGTGTCTGTGTGTCTCTGTGTGTGTCTCTGTGTGTCTCTGTGTGTCTCTGTGTGTGTCGCTGTGTGTCTCTGTGTGTCTCTGTGTGTGTCTCTGTGTGTTTCTCTGTGTCTCTGTGTCTCTGTGTGTCTCTGTGTCTCTGTGTGTCTCTGTGTCTCTGTGTGTCTCTGTGTGTCTCTGTGTGTCTCTGTGTGTGTCTCTGTGTGTCTCTGTGTGTCTCTCTGTGTGTCTCTGTGTGTCTCTCTGTGTGTCTCTCTGTGTGTCTCTGTGTGTCTCTGTGTCTCGCTGTGTGTCTCTGTGTGTCTCTCTGTGTGTCTCTGTGTGTCTCTCTGTGTGTCTCTCTGTGTGTCTCTGTGTGTCTCTGTGTCTCGCTGTGTGTCTCTGTGTGTCTCTGTGTTTCTGTGTGTCTCTGTGTGTGTCGCTGTGTGTCTCTGTGTGTCTCTGTGTGTCTCTGTGTGTATCTCTGTGTCTCTGTGTGTGTCTCTGTGTGTGTCTCTGTGTGTATCTGTGTGTCTATGTGTGTCTCTGTGTCTCTCTGTGTGTATCTGTGTGTCTCTGTGTGTCTCTGTGTCTCTCTGTGTGTATCTGTGTGTCTCTGTGTGTATCTGTGTGTCTCTGTGTGTATCTCTGTGTCTCTGTGTGTCTCTCTGTGTCTCTGTGTGTGTCTCTGTGTGTGTCTCTGTGTGTGTCTCTGTGTGTGTCTCTGTGTGTGTCTCTGTGTCTCTCTGTGTGTCTCTCTGTGTCTCTGTGTGTGTCTCTGTGTGTGTGTCTCTGTGTGTGTCTCTGTGTGTGTCTCTATGTGTCTCTGGATGATGTCTGTCTCCACTGGTCCACTGCCTCTCTTGTTTATCTGCATGTGGTTGTTATTCCATTACCCTGTTACACACACACACACACACACACACACACACACACACACACACACACACACACACACACACACACACACACACACACACACACACACACACACACACACACACACACACACACACACACACACACACACACACACACACACACACACACACACACACACACACACACACACACACACACGTACACACACACACACACACACACACACGTACACACACACACATACACACACACATGATTGATTGAAAATGTTATTAACAGATTGCAGAATAGGTACAATACAGTACGGCTCAATACACACAATTGTTAAGGGGATGCAGACCAGAGAAAGACGTTTGTCTTGTTTACATCAGGGTCCCCCATTTGGAGAACTCAAATTCTACCAGGGTGGTTAGGGTTACACTCCATGGGTAGATATCTGAAAAAGTGAGTGAGGGAGTGAGGGAGTGAGGGAGAGAGAGAGAGAGAGAGAGAGAGAGAGAGAGAGAGAGAGAGAGAGAGAGAGAGAGAGAGAGAGAGAGAGAGAGAGAGAAAAGCCTGTATGTGTCAACCTAAAACCTGTAAGGCAGAGCAAGAGGCTCTACAGAGGGTGGTGAAGGCGGCAGGCAGGATCGTCGGGACTCCTCTACCAAACATCACCTCCGTCTTCACCTCCCGCTGCCTCCACCGCTCCAAGTGTATCATCAAGGACCAGTCTCACCCAGCACATCACCTCTTTCAGCTCCTTCCCTCAGGGAGGAGATACCGGTCCATACATGCCAAGAGTTCAAGACTTATGAACAGCTTTTTCCCAACCTGTCAGACTGTTAAACTCTCATTGCCTGTCCCCTCACGTGCACCATGCACTTTACCCGGACTTGATAACCACTATGTTACCGCTCATCATGCACTTTATTATTTAAAATATTCTGTTATATGTACAGTGTTATGTGTTACATGTATGTATATTGTACTATGGTCTGTGGGAGCTCCCCTGAAATTTCGTTGTATACTTGTGTGCAATGACAATTAAAAGTCTATTCTATTCTAAATAGGCATCAATATATAAGCATTGTTACCTACATGATCAATATATAAGCACTGTTATCTACATGATCAATATATAAGCATCGTTACCTACATGATCAATATATAAGCATTGTTACCTACATGATCAATATATAAGCACTGTTACCTACATGATCAATATATAAGCATTGTTACCTACATGATCAATATATAAGCATTGTTACCTACATGATCAATATATAAGCATTGTTACCTACATGATCAATATATAAGCATCGTTACCTACATGATCAATATATAAGCATCGTTACCTACACGATGATCAATATATAAGCACTGTTACCTACATGATCAATATATAAGCACTGTTACCTACATGATCAATATATAAGCATTGTTACCTACATGATGATCAATATATAAGCATCATATATAAGCATCGTTACCTACATGATCAATATATAAGCATTGTTACCTACATGATCAATATATAAGCATCGTTACCTACATGATCAATATATAAGCATCATTACCTACATGATCAATATATAAGCATTGTTACCTACATGATGATCAATATATAAGCACTGTTACCTACATGATCAATATATAAGCATCGTTACCTACATGATCAATATATAAGCATTGTTACCTACATGATCAATATATAAGCATTGTTACCTACATGATCAATATATAAGCATCGTTACCTACATGATCAATATATAAGCATCATTACCTACATGATCAATATATAAGCATTGTTACCTACATGATGATCAATATATAAGCACTGTTACCTACATGATCAATATATAAGCATCGTTACCTACATGATCAATATATAAGCATCGTTACCTACATGATCAATATATAAGCATTGTTACCTACATGATCAATATATAAGCATTGTTACCTACATGATCAATATATAAGCATTGTTACCTACATGATCAATATATAAGCATTGTTACCTACATGATCAATATATAAGCATTGTTACCTACATGATCAATATATAAGCATTGTTACCTACATGATCAATATATAAGCATTGTTACATACATGATCAATATATAAGCATTGTTACCTACATGATCAATATATAAGCACAGTTACCTACATGATCAATATATAAGCACTGTTACCTACATGATCAATATATAAGCACTGTTACTACATGATCAATATATAAGCATTGTTACCTACATGATCAATATATAAGCATCATATATAAGCATCGTTACCTACATGATCAATATATAAGAATCGTTACCTACATGATCAATATATAAGCATTGTTACCTACATGATCAATATATAAGCATCGTTACCTACATGATCGATATATAAGCATCGTTACCTACATGAGCAATATATACGCATTGTTACCTACATGATCAATATATAAGCATCGTTACCTACATGATCAATATATAAGCATTGTTACCTACATGATCAATATATAAGCATTGTTACCTACATGATCAATATATAAGCACTGTTACCTACATGATCAATATATAAGCATTGTTACCTACATGATCAATATATAAGCATTGTTACCTACATGATCAATATATAAGCATCGTTACCTACATGATCAATATATAAGCATTGTTACCTACATGATCAATATATAAGCATCGTTACCTACATGATCAATATATAAGCATTGTTACCTACATGATCAATATATAAGCATCGTTACCTACATGATCAATATATAAGCATTGTTACCTACATGATCAATATATAAGCATCGTTACCTACATGATCGATATATAAGCATCGTTACCTACATGAGCAATATATACGCATTGTTACCTACATGATCAATATATAAGCATCGTTACCTACATGATCAATATATAAGCATTGTTACCTACATGATCAATATATAAGCATTGTTACCTACATGATCAATATATAAGCACTGTTACCTACATGATCAATATATAAGCATTGTTACCTACATGATCAATATATAAGCATTGTTACCTACATGATCAATATATAAGCATCGTTACCTACATGATCAATATATAAGCATTGTTACCTACATGATCAATATATAAGCATCGTTACCTACATGATCAATATATAAGCATTGTTACCTACATGATCAATATATAAGCATCGTTACCTACATGATCAATATATAAGCATTGTTACCTACATGATCAATATATAAGCATTGTTACCTACATGATCAATATATAAGCATCGTTACCTACATGATCAATATATAAGCATTATTACCTACATGATCAATATATAAGCATCGTTACCTACATGATCAATATATAAGCATCGTTACCTACATGATCAATATATAAGCATTGTTACCTACATGATCAATATATAAGCATCGTTACCTACATGATCAATATATAAGCATCGTTACCTACATGATCAATATATAAGCATTGTTACCTACATGATCAATATATAAGCACTGTTACCTACATGATCAATATATAAGCATTGTTACCTACATGATCAATATATAAGCACTGTTACCTACATGATCAATATATAAGCACTGTTACCTACATGATCAATATATAAGCATCATTACCTACATGATCAATATATAAGCATTGTTACCTACATGATCAATATATAAGCATCGTTACCTACATGATCAATATATAAGCATCGTTACCTACATGATCAATATATAAGCATCGTTACCTACATGATCAATATATAAGCATCGTTACCTACATGATCAATATATAAGCATCGTTACCTACATGATCAATATATAAGCATTGTTACCTACATGATCAATATATAAGCATTGTTACCTACATGATCAATATATAAGCATCGTTACCTACATGATCAATATATAAGCATTGTTACCTACATGATCAATATATAAGCATTGTTACCTACATGATCAATATATAAGCATCGTTACCTACATGATCAATATATAAGCATCGTTACCTACATGATCAATATATAAGCATCGTTACCTACATGATCAATATATAAGCATTGTTACCTACATGGTCAATATATAAGCACTGCTACCTACATGATCAATATATAAGCATTGTTACCTACATGATCAATATATAAGCACTGTTACCTACATGATCAATATATAAGCATTGTTACCTACATGATCAATATATAAGCATTGTTACCTACATGATCAATATATAAGCATTGTTACCTACATGATCAATATATAAGCATCGTTACCTACATGATCAATATATAAGCATTGTTACCTACATGATCAATATATAAGCACTGTTACCTACATGATCAATATATAAGCATTGTTACCTACATGATCAATATATAAGCATTGTTACCTACATGATCAATATATAAGCATCGTTACCTACATGATCAATATATAAGCATCGTTACCTACATGATCAATATATAAGCATCGTTACCTACATGATCAATATATAAGCATCGTTACCTACATGATCAATATATAAGCATTGTTACCTACATGATCAATATATAAGCATCGTTACCTACATGATCAATATATAAGCATCGTTACCTACATGATCAATATATAAGCATCGTTACCTACATGATCAATATATAAGCATTGTTACCTACATGATCAATATATAAGCATCGTTACCTACATGATCAATATATAAGCATCGTTACCTACATGATCAATATATAAGCATCGTTACCTACATGATCAATATATAAGCATTGTTACCTACATGATCAATATATAAGCATTGTTACCTACATGATCAATATATAAGCATCGTTACCTACATGATCAATATATAAGCATTGTTACCTACATGATCAATATATAAGCATTGTTACCTACATGATGATCAATATATAAGCATCGTTACCTACATGATCAATATATAAGCATTGTTACCTACATGATCAATATATAAGCATCGTTACCTACATGATCAATATATAAGCACTGTTACCTACATGATCAATATATAAGCATTGTTACCTACATGATCAATATATAAGCATTGTTACCTACATGATCAATATATAAGCATCGTTACCTACATGATCAATATATAAGCACTGTTACCTACATGATCAATATATAAGCACTGTTACCTACATGATCAATATATAAGCACTGTTACCTACATGATCAATATATAAGCACTGTTACCTACATGATCAATATATAAGCATTGTTACCTACATGATCTAAAGGAAGCGCGTGGAGCGCAAGTTGAAATGCATGTAATTAAATGGACGCAGGTTAAGTTAAGGTTAAGGTTAAGTATACTGTAGGAGCAGACAGGGACACGGGGACGCTGTCCATTAAGACATTCCTGTGGGGGAAGGGGGGGTCAAGAGACTGCTATTGCCAAGACATTATGCACACATACACCCCCCCGCCCCCCCCCCCCCACACACACACACACACACAGTGAGTCTGACCTCTAAACAAGCCCAGAGAGATTAAATGTAGAGGTAAAGTGGTCATGGCCGGTGACATCAGCACATACCTCACTGACTGAGCGTGTGGTTAATGGTTCATTAGGTCTTTCATGTTCCATCTGTGTTGTTAACCTGCTTCCTGCTCTCTGTGCGGCTCCAAGGCCCTCCTTCCCCCACTCTATTGTTCTCTCTCTCCTTCTCTCTCTCTCTCTCTCTCTCTCTCTCTCTCTCTCTCTCTCTCTCTCTCTCTCTCTCTCTCTCTCTCTCTCTCTCTCTCTTTATATCTACAATATGAACTACTAGACTGACGAAAGCTCTGAGGCCGTTAAACACTGAACGGTTTACATTATGAAAGGTCCAGTTTATGTAAATATTGAAATCAAACATAGCTCCATTTCTTCTGTCAGTTTAGTTTGGTCCCCAGGTGCCTTTGAGCAAGGCAGTGAATCCCCACTTGCTCCGGGGGACTTGCCCTGTCGCCAGCAGTATGGAGGACAGTGGACAGCTGGACAAGAAGGCCCTACAGAGAGTGGTGCGCTCAGCCGAGCGTACCACGGGTATTGCACTACCCCCCCTGCAGGTTCTATACAACAAGAGGTGCAAATCCAGAGCCTGCAGGATAATGAAAGACCCTCACCACCCCAATAACAGCCTGTTTCAGCTGCTGAGGTCAGGCAGACGCCTGCGAACCCCAGCTACTAGGACAGAGCGGCTTAGGCTCAGCTTCTTCCCCCAGGCCATCAGAGCCATGAACAATGAACATTGAGTGCTCAGAACATTGAACTGTCCACACACAAGCACACATGAACACACACACGACACGCACACTGTGCACGCTCACACACGAGCAGCCACTTAACACTTTAACATGAGCGGGCACACACTCATGTCGCACACACGCACACTTATGGCCAAAGGAAAGGACACTTTAAATTAGAATAACAGGAACAGTGTATTGCACTACCAAAGCTAACTAGCATGTCCCATATGCTCTGTAAATAACTATGTACAGATACCGAGATGTCACTCCATGTTACCTGCTACCTGTTACTGCACAATGTTGTTTCTTCTTTTGATTCTATTATATGTACCACTGTATTGCACATCGTTGCGGGCAAGACCACCCGCATTTCATTGTATACCTGTATGCCGTGACAATTAAAACTCTTGACTTGACTTGACTTGACTTGACAGCTTCCAGATGTTAAAGGCCCCATACTGTGGAAAACCTCACATTTCCAGTGCTTGTGCAAATATGTTTGGGTCTCTGAAGAAGTGATTTAGATGGCTAAAGAAGTGATTTAGACTTTGTGTCCACCGGGGACGTTTTTTTTTCAAGGCAGACCGCTTTGAAAAGCAAATATATGCATGCTCAGAGCATTTTCCTGAGTCTCGCGACTGCCGCGGCTCCGCCAGTTGCTCGATGTTGATTGGTCGGTCGAAAGAAGTTACCTTGATGAGTGCCGCTCCTCTCCAAAAGTTGAACTAGTTTCAACTTTAGGCGCTGGGAGCGCTCCGCCCCAAAAACGCTGGCCGCAGAGAGCGCTAAAACGCGAGGCGCGGCGCTGGGAAAAGGAGCGCGCCTGTCGCGTCTGTAGCATAGAAATGAATGACAGAAAGGAGCTGACAACTCATAAAACGTCCCCGGTCGACACGGGCCCTTAGACTGCTAAATAAGTGATTTAGACCGCTAAAGAAGTGATTTAGACTGCTAAAGAAGTTATTTAGACAGCTAAAGAAGTGATTTAGACTGCTAAATAAGTTATTTAGACCGCTAAAGAAGTGATTTAGACTGCTAAAGAAGTTATTTAGACTGCTAAAGAAGTTATTTAGATGGATAAAGAAGTGATTTAGACTGCTAAAGAAGTTATTTAGACTGCTAAAGAAGTTATTTAGATGGATAAAGAAGTGATTTAGACTGCTAAAGAAGTGATTTAGACTGCTAAAGAAGTTATTTAGACTGCTAAAGAAGTTATTTAGACTGCTAAAGAAGTGATTTAGACTGCTAAAGAAGTTATTTAGACGGCTAAAGAAGTGATTTAGACTGCTAAAGAAGTGATTTAGACTGCTAAAGAAGTGATTTAGATGGCTAAAGAAGTGATTTAGACTGCTAATAAATAAGTGATTTAGACTGCTAAAGAAGTGATTTAAACTGCTAAAGAAGTTATTTAGAATGCTAAACAAGTGATTTAGACTGCTAAAGAAGTGATTTAGACTGCTAAAGAAGTTATTTAGACGGCTAAAGAAGTGATTTAGACTGCTAAAGAAGTGATTTAGACTGCTAAAGAAGTGATTTAGACTGCTAAAGAAGTGATTTAGACTGCTAATAAAGAAGTGATTTAGACTGCTAAAGAAGTGATTTAAACTGCTAAAGAAGTGATTTAGACAGCTAAAGAAGTGATTTAGACTGCTAAAGAAGTGATTTAGAGACAGCTAAAGAAGTGATTTAGATGGCTAAAGAAGTGATTTAGACTGTTAAAGGCCAACTTGCAGGTTGTATTTTTGTTCAATAAACAATGTGACTAGGCCAATGGTGACTTTCATGAAGAGGGGGGAAAAAATTATCGAAATTGACCCAGTTTTAGCGTTTTTATCAAACATTTTGTAGACCAAACCACAACCTCCACGCACATGCATATTTTAATCCATGGTTCATAACGTGCGTGTGTCATCTTAATGATGACGTCACATCAGGTGCAGCCAGGGCAGCGAGGGGCTCTGAGAGTCACAGGCAGGTAGTGGCAGGAAGCAGAGAGCCTTGCTACTACTAGCCGAGGAGTGAATGAATGAAAATGTATCTGTTTCACCTAACACTATTGCTCCGTGATCATAGCCATTCATCTCTAAAGCTAACCACTATTTGTAAACGCCACAACCACGTTACCATATTTGTAATAATGTAAATCAGACCTGGGCATTGTACGGCCCGCGGGCCGGATACGGCCCGCAGGATGATTCTGACCGGCCCGCGAAAGATTATATGATAATAAATAAAAAAAAATATATATATTTACTTTTTTCTTTTCATGTCAACATTCACACGCACAATATACGCTTAGGAGACATGCTCAGAAGATGTTGGTTCTCTTTGGATCCACCTACATATGTGAACAGACATTCTCAGTCATGACGTTTACCAAGTCATGGTACAGATCCTCTCTCACTGATGAACATCTGGCAGCTGTGCTTCACATCTCCACCTCAGACATGCAACCTGACTTTGATGGACTTGTTAAAGCTCAACAGAGACTGGATTTATCACACTGAATGAAAAAAAAGAACTGAAGAACACTAAAATGTGGAAATATAACAAGTGAAATGGGACACTTGATTTTGATTTTTTTCTTTTTTTTGCACAGTTCTGAAAACATTAAATGTTTAATATAGGCATGTAGAGTAAAAAAGGCTACAAAACTGGGACACTTTTCTTTACACAGTTCAGTGACATGTCGTTTATTTAAGATGATGTGATGTCTTTAGAAAGCTAAGAAAATCCTTGTTTCAATAGTATATGAAACTCAAAATGCCCTTTGTGTTATGGTTTGACACCGACCCCAAACGCAACGACACAAGAGAGTTGGATTCAGAGTTGCCAAATACAAGGGCTTGTTTATTTGGTGACTAGAATAAGTGAAACAGGGAAAGCAGGTCAACAAGAAACAGGTACAATGAACAAGGGGCAAAGTTCTGCTGCTCTGCAGCTTCTCCCGGAAGGGTAGTCTTGGGAAGCAGGAGCAGACCTCTGTACCGCTCTGCAGACTCTCACGGCGGACCTCTCAGATGTTGTGCAAGACCGAGAGAGGGAGAGAGGGAACGGGTCAGTGACAGAGCAGACTTGAAACGAGCTGGAGGACAGGGTGTTATATTCTTCGTGTTAAACAACACAGTGATGAGCAATATTCCAAAAACAGCCCAAGTGAAATATCTTCATGTAATCACACAGTGAGCAAAAATCCATACACCGTCCAAATGTGAAATACTATCTTCGTGTAAACACACAGTGAGCAAAAATCCAAACACAGTCCAAATGTGAAAACAATATCTTCGTGTAAATACACAGTGAGCAAAAATCCAAACACAGTCCAAATGTGAAATAATATCTTCGTGTAAATACACAGTGGGAGGTGGAAGATCCCAAAATATTATTCCATAAAGGATAGGGCAAAACGATAAAGGCTGGGTGAGTGACTGTCTGACAAAAAGGTGGTAGACTTCAGTGTAAGGGTTACACACGAAAATCGGAAATAGGTCAAGACAGTCAATCTAGAAAAACTCACCCAGACGAGCTGCGTAAAAGGAACGGGAACAACAGTGGAGGCGAGCGCGCGCCACGGAGCAGGTATCCAAGCGAAGGCTTCTAGGAACTTCCTGGAGATTAGCACAGTGAAACAGAAGCAACGGGGAAAAACATCCAGCGACAAATCAAGACGAACCAACAACTTAGGGTGGGGAAAACGGGGTATAAATAATGAGGGATCGATTGATTGAAAGGCAGTGACAGCTGGGGAATGTGATTGAAAAGCGTGGGGAAGTGAGGGAACAAATCAGCGACGTCTCAGATGACGTCAGCGGGGAGAAACGTGTGAACGAGGGAATTGAAATACTTGACAGAAAAAATGAATGAAAACAAAGCGAGGGTGGTTAAAGGAACAGAACGAGTGAGAAGGCAAGGAACAGAAACCTCACAGTACCCCCCCCTCAACGGGAGCCGCCCGGCGACCAGGCCGACCCGGCTCGTCAGGATGGGCCCGATGGAAGTCGGTGATCAAGCCGGGATCCACGATGAGCTGCCGGGAGACCCAGCTACGCTCCTCAGGGCCGTAACCCTCCCAGTCCACCAGGTATTGGAATCCCCGGCCCCGCCGACGAACGCCCATCAACCGGCGGACCTGCCACTGGGGGTGACCATCCACTAGCACAGGAGGCGGTGGATCAGGAGCCGGAGGCATAAGGGGACTGAGGGAGACGGGCTTAACCCGGGAGACATGGAACACGGGGTGGATGTGCATGGATGCAGGAAGCTTCAGGCGCAGGGCCGCCGGACTGAGTACCTTCAGGACCTCGAAAGGACCGACGAAGCGAGGGTTGAGCTTCCTGGCCGAGGACCGTAGCGGGAGGTCCTTCGCGGAGAGCCACACCCTCTGCCCAGGGCGGTAAGTCGGCGCGGGAACCCGGCGCCGGTCGGCACCACGACAGGCGCGCTCAGATGTCCGGAGCAGCGCGGTCCTGGTGATCTCCCAAACGCGACGGCAGCGGTCGAGGTGGACCTGCACGGAGGGAACTGCCACTTCCGTCTCCAGTGCGGGAAAAAGAGGGGGCTGGTAGCCTAGGGAGGCCTCAAAGGGGGAGAGGCCGGTGGCGGAACTGACCATTGAGTTGATCGAGTATTCAACCCAGGGAAGGAAACGACTCCAGGATGCCGGCCTCTCGGCTGCCACACACCGAAGAGCAGACTCCACGCTCTGGTTCATCCTCTCCGTCTGCCCGTTTGTCTGGGGATGGTAGCCGGAGGAGAGACTGACCGTTGCCCCCAATCCCTTGCAGAAAGCCCGCCAAACCTGGGAGGTGAACTGGGGCCCCCGGTCAGAGACGATGTCCTGGGGGAAACCGTGAAGGCGGAACACGTGGTGCGTCAGGAGGTCCGCCGTCTCGGCTGCTGAGGGAAGCTTGGAGAGGGCCACGAGGTGGACCCCCTTGCTGAATCGATCCACCACGGTCAGAAGGCAGGTGTTCCCCTGGGAGGAGGGTAGTCCAGTGACGAAGTCGAGCGCCACATGTGACCACGGACGGCTTGGAACGGGAAGTGGCTGCAAGAGCCCGGAGGGTGCCTGGTGAGAGGCCTTGCTGCGGGCACAGACCGCGCAGGCCAATACGAACTCCTTGACGTCGTTTCGCATGGTGGGCCACCAGAAACGACGAGCCAGGAAGGAGAACGTGCGATGGACGCCTGGGTGGCAGGCGAACCGGCTGGTATGGCCCCACAGCAGTACCTGGGACCGGACAGAGTCAGGGACGAAGAGACGGCTCCTAGGGACGTTGCTTGGAGCACGTTGGAAGCGTAGGGCACGCCTCACCACACCCTCGATGCCCAAGGTGATGGCTCCAACCACTCGGGCCTCCGGGATGATGGGAGATGGGTCCTCAGAGGGTGGAGCCCCCTTGGAGTGCATCCGGGACAGGGAGTCGGCCTTCGTGTTGCGGGAACCGGGGCGGAAGGTCAGCGAGAAGTCGAACCGACTGAGGAAACTGGCCCATCTCGCCTGCCGACCGTTGAGGCGCCTGGAAGCGCGGATGAACGTTAGGTTCTTGTGGTCCGTCCAGATGGTAAAAGGCTCCTCGGCACCCTCTAGCCAATGACGCCACTCCTCCAGAGCCGCCACGACCGCCAGTAGCTCCCGATTGCCGGTGTCGTAGTTCCTCTCGGCGGGGAGGAAGCGACGCGAGTAGAAGGCGCAAGGATGTACCTTCTGGTCGGAAGGAGAACGCTGGGATAGGACAGCGCCCAGGCCAGAATCCGAGGCGTCCACCTCCACGATGAACTGTCTCTTGGGGTCAGGGTGGAGCAGGATAGGAGCGGAAGTGAACCTTCTCTTGAGGGAGCGGAACGCAGCGCATGCCGCTGGGGACCAGTCGAACGGCAGAGCGGGGGAGGTCAGCTTGGTAAGAGGCTCCGCCACTTGGCTGTAGTTCCGGATGAACCTTCGGTAGAAGTTTGCGAACCCGAGGAAACTCTGTAGCTCCTTCCGAGTGGTGGGTTCTGGCCAATCCTCCACAGCTTGGATCTTGCGAGGATCCGCTCGGGTCAAGCCCTTCTCCACGATGAAGCCCAGGTAGTCGACGGAGTTGGAGTGGAAACGGCACTTCTCCGCCTTGACGAAGAGCCGATTGTGGAGGAGGCGCTCCAGCACCCGGCGGACATGCAGGATGTGTTCCTCGAGGGTCCTGGAAAAGATAAGAATGTCGTCCAGGTACACCACCACGAACACCTCCAGCATGTCACGGAGGACATCGTTCATGAGTGCCTGGAATACCGCCGGGGCGTTGGTGAGACCGAACGGCATCACAAGGTACTCATAGTGGCCCCTGGGGGTCTTGAAGGCGGTCTTCCATTCATCGCCCTCACGGATACGGACAAGATGATAGGCACTTCGGAGATCCAGCTTGGTGAAGAACGAGGCCTGGGTCAGTGGCTCGAAGGTGGAGCTCATGAGAGGTAGGGGGTATTTGTTCTTGATGGTGATCTCG
Organism: Notolepis coatsorum; assembly: GCF_963971535.1. Taxonomy (NCBI): domain Eukaryota; kingdom Metazoa; phylum Chordata; class Actinopteri; order Aulopiformes; family Paralepididae; genus Notolepis; species Notolepis coatsorum. Next base: position 11,266,322 of record NC_140179.1, on the reverse strand, counting down.
TTGAGCTGACGATAGTCGATGCAGGGTCGCAGGTCCCCATCCTTCTTTCCAACAAAGAAGAACCCGGCCGCCACCGGGGAGGAGGAAGGCCGAATGAGTCCTGCTTCCAATGACTCAGAGATGTAGAGATCCATCGCCTTCTTCTCCGGGGCAGTCAGACTGTAGAGGCGGCTGCCGGGAAGGGGAGCCCCTTGGCGGAGGTTGATGGCGCAGTCATAGGGGCGGTGAGGTGGAAGGGACTGAGCCCTGGTCTTACTGAATACCTCCATGAGGTCGTGGTACTCGGGAGGAACGGACGAGGGATCCGGGGGCAACTCACCAGCCGGTCTCCGGGGCGGGGGACAAGACGCCGCCTGTAGACAGCGGGCGTGACAGGAGGAGCTCCAGCCCCTGATGGTACCGGAGGCCCAGGCGATGTGGGGCTCGTGCAGCGCGAGCCAGGGCCTACCCAGGACCACCGGGACAAGGGGGGATTGGGTAATGAGGAACTGGATCCTCTCTACGTGGTTCCCAGCAATGGTCAGCAAGACTGGGCCGGTCCGTTGAGAGATGTCGGCCAGGCGGTGTTGGTCCAACGAAAAGATCTCCAAGGGCCTCACAAGGGCCTCAAGAGGTATGTTGGCTTGGGTGGCAAACTCGAAGTCGAGGAAGTTCTCGTCTGCCCCTGAGTCGATGAGGGCCTCCACCGTGGCACGTTGGTCCCCCCAGGCCAGGGTGACGCTCAACAGATGGTCAGGTGGTGCGCGGCGCTGGGAATGGGAAAAACGGCTCACCAGGATCTCCCGGGGTCTTGGTGTAAAGGTGGAAGATCCCAAAATATTATTCCATAAAGGATAGGGCAAAACGATAAAGGCTGGGTGAGTGACTGTCTGACAAAAAGGTGGTAGACTTCAGTGTAAGGGTTACACACGAAAATCGGAAATAGGTCAAGACAGTCAATCTAGAAAAACTCACCCAGACGAGCTGCGTAAAAGGAACGGGAACAACAGTGGAGGCGAGCGCGCGCCACGGAGCAGGTATCCAAGCGAAGGCTTCTAGGAACTTCCTGGAGATTAGCACAGTGAAACAGAAGCAACGGGGAAAAACATCCAGCGACAAATCAAGACGAACCAACAACTTAGGGTGGGGAAAACGGGGTATAAATAATGAGGGATCGATTGATTGAAAGGCAGTGACAGCTGGGGAATGTGATTGAAAAGCGTGGGGAAGTGAGGGAACAAATCAGCGACGTCTCAGATGACGTCAGCGGGGAGAAACGTGTGAACGAGGGAATTGAAATACTTGACAGAAAAAATGAATGAAAACAAAGCGAGGGTGGTTAAAGGAACAGAACGAGTGAGAAGGCAAGGAACAGAAACCTCACACTTTGTTATTAATGTTTCACATTTTGTTTATCATTTTGGAAATAAAATCTATTTGAATAAATGATATTTTTGAAAGCTAACCTCACCTTTTAATTGCCAAATAATAACATACACTCTTACCAGGGGTCAAAACAATGCCATTTACTGCTTTTTATATAGAAATAAAATGTATATTATGCATAATTGAGTTTGGAATTTTGGCCCGGCCCCCCAACATATTTTCAGTTGCTCATTCGGCCCCCTGGGAAAAATAATTGCCCACCCCTGATGTAAATCATTGTGTCGTTGTACATATTGTGTATATAACATTAGTAGCTAAGTTAGCTAGTTTGGTAGCCAGCATTCTCAAAACTCCTAACATGCCTCGATTTAAAATGGTTCTCTCCTCTTTGTATACCTTTGTCCTCACAAGTATTCTGCCAGGGAACTTATGGACACGACAATAGTAATAAGTAATAAGGTGTTTGAGCTTGTAACGTTAACGTTAGTTAGCTAATAGCTATTGTGGTAGCCCCTTTCGTGACTATGATGCACCGAGTGCTATCCGAGGGGCTGCTATCGTATCAACATGCCGTGATGTGTAGCTTGCTAGCCGGCATGATGCGTGCAGTCCTTTGCCCCACAGGTCTGAGAAGAGGACCTGCACATTTTACTCGTTCCCAAAACTCTTTTACATGCCCGATTTAAAATGGTTCACGACAGTAGCCATAATGCTAACGTTAGCGGGGCACATAAATGAATGCAATGCGAACACTCCCAGACATACCCCACGCGAAGGTAAGGAAAAACTCACTAAAACCTAGCAATAGGAAAAAATGCACCACAGGCAATGTGGAGGAGAGAAACCTTAGAAGGGCCAATTCAAGGGGGGATCTCCCTTCTTAGATGTCGGTGATAGTAGTGTTGCAGACGGACAGTTGGTAAGCATGCACTCATGTGTGTAGTGAAACACAGATGAGTGCATGCAATAGCAACTGAACATTTAGAAAAATTTAAGATAGAGCTGATAGCGATAGCAACTGAACATTTTGAAAGATAGAGCTGATACCGGATCTATTTGAGGCACAGGGGCGGCGCAAAGAGGGTCGCGTCCTCCCCAACTTAATCACGGGACGTTCAACACTCCGGTCATAACTCCGAGACAGCCGGAGACAGGGGGACAGGGGGCGGCGCAGAGAGGGTCGCAACCTCCCCGTCATCATCACGGGACGTCCAGCACTCCGGTCATCACTACGAGACAGCCGGAGACAGGGAGACAGGAGGGCACGCAGAGAGGGTCGCCTCCTCCCGGCCTTCATCACGGGACGTCCGACACTCCGGTCATCACTCCGGGACAGCAACTCACAGGGAGACAGGGAGACAGGGAGACGGGGAGACGGGGAGACGAAACAGGCGTTAGACAGCTCGTGTGATTGTAATGGGCTGACATAGCAATAGATACAAGTGGTAAGCATATATGTGAATAGAATAGATATATGAAGTAAGCATATTAAGTGAATGGAATAGAAGTACTTAACCCAGCAATGAAACCACGTTGACAGACCACAAAAAAAGCCAATATCGAACATCCCTGGTAAATAGGAAATAGGGTTCAGGGGTCAAACATCCAGGAACAGTACTCTTATCTCCTCCGTTTACAGTCAGTCAGTCATTTAACCCTTTCACTGCCACACGACAGCCGGTTAACCCTTTCACTGTAACAATACAGAAGGTTAGCCCTTTACTATCACACAACAGACGGCGATGCTCCATCATTAGCATCATTAGCTCCGTGGCAGTGTGGCAGTGAAAGAGTCCTCGGTAGAGAAAAGTGTTGTTGACTGAACCTGAAATAGATTCAGTGTTTGTTCAAGATAGAGATACTTCCCATAAAACATCACACAGCAGGAACCCGCTTTCAGCTTTCACAATTTAATGACATCTGGGAGTTGAACAAGTTGCTCCTCAAATGTTAAAAAAAATAAATAAATAAAAGAAAGAAAGAAGAACAAAATCCATTGTCCAATTCTATTGAGTACAAAGACTTCATTATCTTTACTACAGTATTGATCGGATGTCCGTCTGTTTTCTCCGGCTAGAGGCATCCATCCTGAACACCGTGTGTGTGTGTGCGTGTGTGTGTGTGTGTGTGCGTGTGTGTGTGTGTGTGTGTGTGTGTGTGTGTGTGTGTGTGTGTGTGTGTGTGTGTGTGTGTGTGTGTGTGTGTGTGTGTGTGTGTGTGTGTGTGTGTGTGTGTGTGTGTGTGTCCAGTCTGGGGTCCTGGAAGCGTCTAGTTTTTTACCAACGGATTTCCAGTTCCGCGTTCGTGTTCTGCAATCTGATTGGCCACTGACGTTTCTGGTGCGATCTGATTGGCCACTGACGTTTCTGGTCATGTGACATGTGCGCCCAATCGCGTGACGCACCCATTTCCGCCTCGAACAGCTGCAAACTACCTAACGCCTAGTTTATCACTGGTTAAGCTTAGGCGACTCTTTCGAAGTTGGTTAAGGTTAGAGTTTGGAATCAGGGCTGGTGTTCTATCGCCCTGCTCTAAGACAAACTCTAACCTTAACCAACTTCGAAAGAGTGCCTAAGCTTAACCGGCGATAGAAACAGGCGTCACACGATTGGCGCGACCAGAAACGTCAGTGGCCAATCAGATCGCAGAACGCGGAAGTGGAAATCCGTTGGTAAAAGTAATCAGTAATTTTGGGTTTTCTTTCTTCGGTGACATCACGAATCTTTCAGTCAATATAGTTAGTTGATAATCTCAGTTGATATCTGCGTCAAGTTTTTGATATAGTTTTTGTTTGGTGATATATAAATATGTTTTTAAAATGAAAATTTAAAAAAAACGGGTGAGCAGCTCTGTCACATGCGACTACTCCATAGACGGGCTATTCCGGAAGTCCTTGCATCTATATCTGTATAGACATGCCTGTGTATGTATCTGTATGTATATTCATACTGTGCACAATGTACATACATTTATATGTGCCTGTGTACACATGTTTGTACACTGTACATTATGTACATATATTTATTTATCTACGTCTGTGTCCTTTACTGCTACATTCTGGTTAGATGCCAACTGCATTTCATTGTACTTGTACAATGACAATAAATGTAATCCAATCCAATCCAATCCAATTAAACTTGTCTTTTATCTCTCCTAGCCAGAGACACACACACACACACACACACACACACACACACACACACACACACACACACACACACACACACACACACACACACACACACACACAGTCCTCTCCGCAATGCAGCAACCCTGAAGGGGTTCAGTGTCTTGCTCAAGGGCATTTAAGCAGGGATGATGGGCACCATAGGTAGTAATGTCGTCAAACAGTGACCTCTAGAGGCTGTACTGGTACTGTGCTTTGTTTACTGCTGTTTATCTGTGGGTTGGAGTTTAGTAACTTATTATACTGTGAGTTTCTCCAGACCTCTCTTGGCAGAGGCTGAGATGTGGCCAGCAGTAGCAACCCCTCTGCTATACCCACTGAAATCCAACCCACACATCAGAAGAAAAAAAAAAGATGTAGACAAAGCACAATAGCAAGACGGCCTCTTTTGCCCAGACGTGACAGATTCACCCTATAATACCAGCTGTTACCAAACACAACACACCTTCCTTCAGGTTACTGGGCAGCCTTGCAACCTCTTTACCATATAGTATATTTCAAATGGCAGAGTTCAATTTGGATTTAGTATCACCTGGGCCCAGGAGTTCAAAACTTGTAATCCCTATTGATTGATTGATTGATTGAACATTTTAATTAACAGATTGCAGAATGGGTACAGTACAGTACAGCTCAATACACACAATTGTTAAGGGGATGCAGACCAGAGAAAGACTTTCGTCTTGTTTACATCAGGGTCCCCCATTTTCAATTCATAATGAGTTGAAATGAATTAATCCAAATCTGATCCGATCAGATACGGATTAAAAGTTTTGAACTCCTGGGCCCAGGCGTGCATAAGAACAGATAATGAAATCTACTGTAATCTACTGTACTTTTTTATTTTCACCACAGTGCTACCGTTTTGAAACTAATTTCAGATCTAATTGTTGCTACATGCTAACAATAGGGACGAGAAACTAACTACGTTTCAATATTTGTCAATAACATTACATTTTGTGGTATATTATCCCGAATAATAAGAGTTATTAAAATAATAGATACAGAACTATGAACCTTGAACCCCATAGATATGTTCAGGAAGTGTAGTTTTGAAAAATTCCAACGCAGATCCAGAGCTCTGGATGTCCGCTACAAAAACTACAATTCCCATGATTCAAGGTTTTCTGAAAAATGGTCGCCTCTTGCGGAATATACAGACATTTCGAAAAGGAAAATCTATCTAATAACACTTTAACCTATTCCTAAACTAACGTATTGATGATAATACATTATACATGCTGTTGTGACATGGTTATGATGTTTAGACTTGAAAACGTTTGAAAAAAAAATCGCTACTTTTATAGAACAGTCTGGAAATATTGATTTATGACCAGATGTCATTTCGGGACCGGTACCAGTTGTATTTTTCTGCTGTTGTATTGTTGTATCCTTGTGATATTTTATGTTATTGTGTTAATTTTATTAGAATTTAGTTTTGATTTGTCCTGATATTTTGTCCTGCTTCTGACTCGTGTTCCTGGCTCAGGGGGTCCTCGAAAATGGGATGTTTTTACTTAAACAAATACATAAATCAGTAAACACTCCTAACAGCGTCTTCAAAGATGAAGTCTTCATACAAATGACAGTTGGGTTCAATGGAAGGCAATTATTTTGTGAAGTCGAAACCTGACATCAGTTAATAAGGTAGTACACTACTCAGACAGACGAGAGTTAAACAGAGACAAGGGTTCCTTATTCTTTAACACTACAGTAGCACAGCCGACAAGGGGTCAAATGACCCCTAGGCATTTTCAATAAATGTATCCTTGTCACTCGGTCGAGCTCCAGCTCTGTCACTCAATGACGTTTCCTAAAAGTACCCGTTTTATCTGGCACGGTTTCTGAAATTTCAAAATGACTTCAGGAAAATGTAATTAGAACGTTATTCCACATATGGGCCGTTGGAACAGACGAAAGTCACAGCACTTTGCGAGTGTCTAGCGCAGGGGTGGCCAACCCGTGGCTCGCGAGCCGCATGTGGCTCTTTGCCCGTCAATGTGTGGCTCTTCCATCCAAAAAATATATATAAAAATATTATAATATTTTTTTATAATTTTCTTTTTATATATTTTTTTTATGTCACTCAAACCTACGTTTCATTGTGGTAAACCTCATATTTTTATATTCAGAGGTAATTATATAGTTTACACTGTTTATTTTTCTCATATAAGCTGTCGGGTCATCTGACCCGTTCCTGGCGGGAATTAGTGGTATTTTCTCCATGGCTGTGCTAGTGTTAAATGGATATTTACTGGCCCACCCCCTACCACACACACACACTCAACCTCCACACACACACACACACACACACACACACTGATAGGAACGCACACATGGCCTGGCTATCTGACTCCTCCATGTCTTCATGAGAGCGATAGAGATCTCTGAGACGCCTGTTTGAAGGGCAGATCACTAGATCAGGGACAGTTTAGACTCCATGACCTTGAATATGGACTTGACCTCCTGTGTGTGTGTGTGTGTGTGTGTGTGTGTGTGTGTGTGTGTGTGTGTGTGTGTGTGTGTGTGTGTGTGTGTGTGTGTGTGTGTGTGTGTGTGTGTGTGTGTGTGTGTGTGTGTGTGTGTGTGTGTGTGTGTGTGTGTGTCTGCTACCATGTTAAATGCAGTCACGGCTCTCCAGGATTTGCGTGCTGCTATTTACTTCCTAGGGGTTAAAGGTCAAGGGCTCTCAGATGAAAACAAAGAGATTCTCTCTGTCAGGTCTTTGATGTTGATATGTATGACGGACCTGATGGAGTCCACTACAGTGCACTGTCAAACACGCCTGCCTCCAGTCAGAGCATGTAGCCTCCTCTAGCCTCCTCTCTGCTCCTCCTCTCTGTAGCCTCCTCTCTGCTCCTTTCTCTGCTCCTCCTCTCTGCTCCTCTCTCTGCTCCTCTCTCTGCTCCTCCTCTCTGTAGCCTCCTCTCTGCTCCTCTCTGCTCCTCCTCTCTGCTCCTCCTCTCTGCTCCTCCTCTCTGCTCCTCCTCTCTCCTCCTCTCTGTTCCTCCTCTCTGCTCCTCTCTCTGCTCCTCTCTCTGCTCCTCCTCTCTGTTCCTCCTCTCTGCTCCTCTCTCTGTTCCTCCTCTCTGCTCCTCTCTCTGCTCCTCCTCTCTGCTCCTCTCTCTGCTCCTCCTCTCTGTTCCTCCTCTCTGCTCCTCCTCTCTGCTCCTCCTCTAAGCTCCTCTCTCTGCTCCTCCTCTCTCCTCCTCTCTGCCCCCCTCTCTCTGCTCCTCCTCTCCTCTCTGTTCCTCCTCTCTGCACCTCCTCTCTGCTCCTCCTCTCTGCTCCTCTCTCCTCTCTCTGCTCCTCTTTGTTCCTCCTCTCTGCTCCTCCTCTCTGCTCCTCCTCTCTGCTGCTCTCTATGCTCCTCCTCTCAGCTGCTCTCTCTGCTCCTCCTCTCTGCTCCTCCTCTCTGCTCCTCTCTCTGCTCCTCCTCTCTGCTCCTCTCTGCTCCTCTCTCTCTCTGCTCCTCCTCTCCTCTCTGTTCCTCCTCTCTGCTCCTCCTCTCTGCTCCTCTCTCTGCTCCTCCTCTCTGCTCCTCCTCTCCTCTCTGTTCCTCCTCTCTGCTCCTCCTCTCTGCTCCTCTCTCTGCTCCTCTCTCCTCCTCTCTGCTCTTCTCTCTGCTCCTCTCTGCTCCTCCTCTCTGCTCCTCTCTGCTCCTCTCTCTGCTCCTCCTTTCTGCTCCTCTCTCTGTTCCTCCTCTCTGTTCCTCCTCTCTGCTCATCTCTGTTCCTCTCTCTGCTCCTCCTCTCTGCTCCTCCTCTCTGCTCCTTCTCTGCTCCTTCTCTGCTCCTCTCTCTGCTCCTCTCTCTGCTACGAAAGAAGTCTAGCTGAGTCAATGTTGATGGTTTTGTTGAACATTTGTATTTCACAGGAGAGAAACTGTATTCAAAGAATCTAAATGTACTTTCTTTGTGTTGATTTGACATTAATTCCATGATTTTACTCAAGTAAATATCTGTTACAAGCTTCAGTTTTAAGTAGAAAAATGCTATTTTTAATCTAGATTAATCTGAGAGATTAAGGGCGGCTGGGTGGCGCAGCGGACATTGCGCTCGTCACCAACGCAAGAGATACCGGGTTCGAATCCGGCTGTCGCCGTTGCCTCCGGCTTGGGCCAGACGTCATACTAACTCAATTGGCAGAGTTAGCGGGTGGAAGTCGATGGGTGGTCATCTGGACGTTGTGGACAGCGACTCCTACAGGTCGGTTGGGGACGCCTGCACAGCAGAGACAGGAAAATAGCGGGGGTAGTGTGATCCTCCCATATGTTACACCTCGCCAAATGAGAGTCCGCGCTGGCAGGTAAAAAGATGTGACAGACTGCCTCCACATGTATCGGAGGGGACATGTGATGCAAGGCTTCTATCCTCCCTACAACCGACCAGTGGGGGGCATATGCGAGCAAGTTCAAGACAGGGGAGGGGAGAATTGGCACAGTGGAATTGGGATGGGAGAAAAATAGGAAAAAAAGAGGAGAAAAAGTGGATAAAAAAAAGAAATTTGTGAGATTAATTAGTAAAAGAAATTGTATCTATTGACAGCACTAATACATACTATTTAAAAATGGCTGCACAACTTCTCTCTGTTATCAACCAGCTAAGGGTTAGGGTTAAGCTAAGTGAAACATGTTTCTGTAGCAGCGTGGGAAACATTAACATGTAATTAAAGTAGTATCCTAAAGTTTCATATTGCACTGTGGGCTAAATATAGAAGTCATAACTACAACAATGTGTAGGGAACACGTCAGCTCCAGATCTTGATGCCTCAGCATTTTCAATCTCAATGATTGAGCCTGACAGTAAACAGCTCCTTGTTACTTTCTGTGTGTGTGTGTGCGTGTGTGTGTGTGTATGGGTGTGTGTGTGTGTGTGTGTGTGTATGTGTGTGTATGCGTATGTGTGTGTATGCGCGTGTGTGTGTGTGTGTGTGTGTGTGTGTGTGTGTGTGTGTGTGTGTGTGTGTGTGTGCGTGTGTGTGTGTGTGTGTGTGTGTGTGTTTGGCTCTGCTCCATCCTCCACTGTACTCCACCCTCCCTAAGATGAATAGCCCCGACCTCTGACCTCATCAACATACCGATCACAGTTCTTGACGGTGATTTATGCTTTAGGCCTCTCTGCCAACTCACTCATTAAACTGACTGCTGTGGAGCATCATAGAAGCATAATAGAAAAAGGAGCCTTTATTATCCAATGTTGTAAAAAATTTAATCACTTGTATGTATTTGTTCAGCACACGTAAATCTGTTGGTACCAAATTTTTACCAAGATACTTACCAAGGCACTTACCAAGATACTTACCAAGATACTTACCAAGATACTTACCAAGGCACTTACCAAGATACTTACCAAGATACTTACCAAGATACTTACCAAGATACTTACCAAGATACTTACCAATATACTTACCAAGATACTTACCAAGATACTTACCAAGATACTTACCAAGATACTTACCAAGATACTTACCAAGATACTTACCAATATACTTACCAAGATACTTACCAAGATACTTACCAATATACTTACCAAGATACTTACCAATATACTTACCAAGATACTTACCAAGGCACTTACCAAGATACTTACCAAGATACTTACCAAGATACTTACCAATATACTTACCAAGATACTTACCAAGATACTTACCAATATACTTACCAATATACTTACCAAGATACTTACCAATATACTTACCAAGGCACGTATGAACACGTTCGAACATGAGGACCATTGTCTCCTTCTCTTCCTCAGTGTCTCCTAGCTGGATGAGAGCACTCCTCTTCCTCAGTGTCTCCTAGCTGGATGAGAGCACTCCTCTTCCTCAGTGTCTCCTAGCTGGATGAGAGCACTCCTCTTCCTCAGTGTCTCCTAGCTGGATGAGAACACTCCTCTTCCTCAGTGTCTCCTAGCTGAATGAGAACACTCCTCTTCCTCAGTGTCTCCTAGCAGGCCAGGATGAGAGCACTCCTCTTCCTCAGTGTCTCCTAGCTGGATGAGAGCACTCCTCTTCCTCAGTGTCTCCTAGCTGGATGAGAGCACTCCTCTTCCTCAGTGTCTCCTAGCTGAATGAGAGCACTCCTCTTCCTCAGTGTCTCCTAGCTGGATGAGAGCACTCCTCTTCCTCAGTGTCTCCTAGCAGGCCAGGATGAGAGCACTCCTCTTCCTCAGTGTCTCCTAGCTGGATGAGAGCACTCCTCTTCCTCAGTGTCTCCTAGCTGGATGAGAGCACTCCTCTTCCTCAGTGTCTCCTAGCTGGATGAGAGCACTCCTCTTCCTCAGTGTCTCCTAGCAGGCCAGGATGAGAGCACTCCTCTTCCTCAGTGTCTCCTAGCTGAATGAGAGCACTCCTCTTCCTCAGTGTCTCCTAGCAGGCCAGGATGAGAGCACTCCTCTTCCTCAGTGTCTCCTAGCTGAATGAGAGCACTCCTCTTCCTCAGTGTCTCCTAGCAGGCCAGGATGAGAGCACTCCTCTTCCTCAGTGTCTCCTAGCTGGATGAGAGCACTCCTCTTCCTCAGTGTCTCCTAGCAGGCCAGGATGAGAGCACTCCTCTTCCTCAGTGTCTCCTAGCTGGATGAGAGCACTCCTCTTCCTCAGTGTCTCCTAGCTGGATGAGAGCACTCCTCTTCCTCAGTGTCTCCTAGCAGGCCAGGATGAGAGCACTCCTCTCAGCCAACCCTCATTTAAACAGAAGGTTTTGTAGATACAGTACTGAATTATGCCATCCGGACGCATGCAATTTGAAATATGATTATAGAATATTGAATATCAGGCCTATAAATGACCTTATTATACCCAAGTCGTACATCTATGGATCGGCCCACATCTCCTCTTTCCAATGGCAGAGTTCAATCTGGATTTAGTATCACCAGGCGTACAGCAAGAACCGTGAATGAAATCTACTGTAAATTCAGAAATTCCAACGGCATTCGAAAGCCCTGGGTCTCCTCTCCTCATATGACTATAAACAAAATGGCCACGCGCATTTCTTTCCGTCGATATTTGCTAGTTTCTGAATACATTTCCAAAACTCATATTTCACTAATAACACTTTAACCTACTGGTAAACAAACGTATTGCTGAAGATATACACGATGACTGCTGTTTTGACAGGGTTAGGGTCTTTACTCTTGGCTACATTGGAAATAAATATGCAACATTAATTCATACAGTCTGTAGAGATGGATTTATGGCGTGATGACCGCTCGGGCTCAAGAGGTTAATCTCTTAATCGACCTGGCCCCGGGAGGTTTTGAGGACGTTTTGCCCACTGGCGCGACACCCCACTTTGGCGACCTCTAGCGGCTCGGGTGTGCATATTTTTTAATACAATATATATATATTGAATTAAAGCCCTATTTGTGGCCCGTCGATTGCCATTTCAGGGTTCTCGAGTTACATGCCGATTGAAAGGAAAGATTACTCAAAAGATTTGCTGTGACATATGAAGAATAATCACAATAGTAATCATGATAATCATACACATATTTCATATCATTTGAAATCCCTAGTTGTTATCTTCAAAATGGTACTATATATGAGGTACAAGAAGAATCAAGAATCAAGAATCAACAGGTGTATTTGTCACATACATACCAGGGCATACAGGGGTCTTTCATTATTCTGCAGGCTCTGGATTTGCACCTCCTGTTATATAAGTCCTGCAGGGGTGGTAGTGCAATACCCGTAGTACGCTCAGCTGAGCGCACCACTCTCTGGAGTGCCTTCCTGTCCTGGGCCGTGCTGTTTCCAAACCAGGCAGTGATGTTTCCAGTCAGAATGCTCTGTACAGCTCCAGAGTAGAAGGAGTGGAGTATTTTCCCTGATACTCTGAACTTCCTTAGCTGTCTCAGGTGATAGAGGCGCTGTTTCGCCTTGTTCACCACAGAATCTATGTCTGTAGACCATGTCAGGTCCTCTGTGATGTGGACTCCCAGGTACTTGAAACTGCTCACCCTGTCCACGATAGCCCTGTTTATCCCCTGCTGTATTCTCTTAAAATCCACAATCAGCTCTTTGGTTTGACCAATGTTCAGGAGTAGGCTGTTGTCCCAGCATTAGCGTTCCAGTACATCAACCTCCTCCAGGTAGGCCTTCTCGTCGCTGTCAGAGATCAGCCCCACCACCACTGTGTCGTCCGCAAACTTCACTATGGAGTTGGAGCTGAACTTGGCCACACAGTCATGTGTGTACAGTAAATACAGCAGGTGGCTCAGAACACAGCCCTGGGGGGACCCGATACTCAGGGTGATGGTGTTGGAGGTCTGACCCCCCACCCTGACCGCCTGGGGCCTTTCACTCCAGGATCAAGTCCAGGATCCAGGCGCTGAGGGCAGAGCTCAGACCCAGCTCGATCAGCTTGTCCACCAGTCTGGTGGGGACTATGGTGTTGAACGCTGAGCTATAGTTAATGAACAGCAATCTCTGATGGGGGTGATGAGGCAGGAGGCTCGCTGCAGGGGAGGGTTCAGCACTTCTGATGGGGGTGAGGAGGGTTCAGCACTTCTGATGAGGGTGAGGAGGGTTCAGCACTTCTTATGGGGGTGAGGAGGGTTCAGCACTTCTGATGGGGGTGAGGAGGGAGGAGGCTCACTGCAGGGGAGGGTTCAGCACTTCTGATGGGGGTGAGGAGGGTTCAGCACTTCTGATGGGGGTGAGGAGGGTTCAGCACTTCTGATGGGGGTGAGGAGGCAGGAGGCTCACTGCAGGGGAGGGTTCAGCACTTCTGATGGGGGTGAGGAGGGTTCAGCACTTCTGATGGGGGTGAGGAGGCAGGAGGCTTGCTGCAGGGGAGGGTTCAGCACTTCTGATGGGGGTGAGGAGGGTTCAGCACTTCTGATGGGGGTGAGGAGGGAGAGGCTCACTGCAGGGGAGGGTTCAGCACTTCTGATGGGGGTGAGGAGGGTTCAGCACTTCTGATGGGGGTGAGGAGGGTTCAGCACTTCTGATGGGGGTGAGGAGGCAGGAGGCTTGCTGCAGGGGAGGGTTCAGCACTTCTGATGGGGGTGAGGAGGGTTCAGCACTTCTGATGGGGGTGAGGAGGGAGAGGCTCACTGCAGGGGAGGGTTCAGCACTTCTGATGGGGGTGAGGAGGGTTCAGCACTTCTGATGGGGGTGAGGAGGGTTCAGCACTTCTGATGGGGGTGAGGAGGGAGCGGCTCACCGCAGGGGAGGGTTCAGCACTTCTGATGGGGGTGAGGAGGGAGCGGCTCACCGCAGGGGAGGGTTCAGCACTTCTGATGGGGGTGAGGAGGGAGCGGCTCACTGCAGGGGAGGGTTCAGGCTAGTGACAGATGGAAGATGTCAGTTCGGTCCCTGGTCAGCTCCTCATCGCAGTTCCTGTGCTCAGTGCCATCAGGGCCAGCTGCCTGACGCGCATTAGTCCTGTGCTCAGTGGGTTAGGGTTAGGCATCAGGGCCAGCTGCATTAGTCCTGTGCTCAGTGGGTTAGGGTTAGGCATCAGGGCCAGCTGCATTAGTCCTGTGCTCAGTGGGTTAGGGTTAGGCATCAGGGCCAGCTGCATTAGTCCTGTGCTCAGTGGGTTAGGGTTAGGCATCAGGGCCAGCTGCATTAGTCCTGTGCTCAGTGGGTTAGGGTTAGGCATCAGGGCCAGCTGCATTAGTCCTGTGCTCAGTGGGTTAGGGTTAGGCATCAGGGCCAGCTGCATTAGACCTGTGCTCAGTGGGTTAGGGTTAGGTATCAGGGCCAGCTGCATTAGACCTGTGCTCAGTGGGTTAGGGTTAGGCATCAGGGCCAGCTGCATTAGTCCTGTGCTCAGTGGGTCAGGGTTAGGCATCAGGGCCAGCTGCATTAGTCCTGTGCTCAGTGGGTTAGGGTTAGGCATCAGGGCCAGCTGCATTAGTCCTGTGCTCAGTGGGTCAGGGTTAGGCATCAGGGCCAGCTGCATTAGTCCTGTGCGGAGAGAGTGAGGGGTTGATGGTCAGCAGGGAGAGTTAAAGAGCTGCTATACTGACCTGATCTTTGATCCACAAGCCTTGTTATTGTGATATATAGCCTCTGTTAACATTTAACAATTACAGGTCCACCAAGGATTTGCACTGTGATTAACCTTAAGCATTTCACATAAAACGCCTGATGATTGCATACCCAAAGTACTGTGCGATGTATTATACTTTATACTTATAGCACATGCATGGGCCTGGTCTCTTTTGAAAGGTAACATTCTGACGTTTCTTACACGATAAAGAAAAATCACTTTGAGTGCTACTATAAATTAGCTAGTGAAATAGAGTAACAGAGGTTTGAACACACTAAAATAAAATATTTGCTCCTTACTTTTGTGTTGACTTGTTGCCAGCTGCCTGTGTTTGGGTTCCAGCTGAGAGGTAGGAGCTGGAAAACATAACGGTTCCATAGCCTGAAGTCTTATGTGGTACAGGTCCAAAGTTTATAAAGATCCCACAGAACATTTGTGTTTAACAAAGGTTTTTGTGTGTGTACCGCAATAATCCAGCGTCAAAGAACTTGTTGGTCGCAGAAGGTCAAACTACCCAAGAATTACCACAATACTATAGACAGGGGTGAGGGAAAGAGTGAAATAATCTCATTGATGACTTTCTTCCACAGCCACAGCCGTGCTGGAGAGTTTTCTTTCTGTGTTTTCAGTTCCTTCTTTACTTCTTTTTATCTAAATGTTTGTGCATAATACAGATGGGTCTGATTGATATTATTATTGTTTTTTGTTTTTCTTTCCCAGTAGCATCTATGCTGTATGTTTGGATGTTTTGCAGATGTGTTTTCAACAACTCCGGTGTGGGGGGGATGGGGTGGGTATGAGGGAGGGGAAGGGGAAATGAAAGGGGAAGAAAAGAAAAAAAGATGGAAAATGAATGATGTTGTTGTCAATTGTAAATGTACAAATAACTTTTCCTGTAATAAAGAAATTTATTAAAAAAAAAAAAAGAACTTGTTGGTCTTCTTCTGCCCCCTTCTTGTTGCAATCAGCGCTCGTCTGGGATCGCTTTCGGAGTAGACGCTCCTTGGCTACAACGGTGGTCCATCATTTTTTCGCCATCAGCGGTGACTGGTCAGTTCAGGACCTTTTTACAAACGGACGTGGTCACTTGACAAATGACGCTCGCCGGATATTTCGTCTTGTAACTCAAAAGGGCGAAGTGCCGCGACGTGCGCAAGCGTGCGTGAAGGCCCAGACGTGGGCCGCCGAACGTATATTTGTGGGATCTATTGTGAGTTGGAGAGTCGACCTTGACTCTTAAGACTGATTGAGTTGAGGAGTCGACTCTCTTGGTGCTATGTGGTAATCATAGCATTATGGTAGGCCACTGTGCCTTGACCCCACCTCTCTCTCTCTCTCTCTCTCTCTCTCTCTCTCTCTCTCTCTCTCTCTCTCTCTCTCTCTCTCTCTCTCTCTCTCTCTCCCCCTTCTTCTCTCCTCTCCAACCCCACCTCTCTCCATCTGCTGTTCACTCCCTTACTCCCTCTCTCTCATTCTTCCTCCTGTTCTTTACCTTCTCCCATCCTCCTCTCCACATCTCTTTCTATGCTCTGCCACTTATGCAGTCTCTTCTTCTTCTTCTTCTTCTTCTTCTTTTTCTTCTTCTTCTTCTTCTTCCTCCTCACTCTTTGTCAAAACCCGCTCCTTACACACACACACACACACACACACACACACACACACACACACACACACACACACACACACACACACACACACACACACACACACACACACACACACACACACACACACACACACACACACACACACACACACACACACACACACACACACACACACACACACACACACACACACACACACACACACACTTGCGCCAGTGTGTCGCTGGTCTATATTATGGTCTGTGTGGTTAGCTATCATGCTTTCCCGTCTCTCTCTAGACCAATCAGACCATGAACAGCATTACATCAGTCTAACCACAGACTCTGTTATGACATCATCAGGCTGTGTGTGTGTGTGTGTGACCATCTGATCTTGATCATGGTAAATGGCTGATTTTATATAGCAGCTTTTATCCAAAGTCCTTCACAATGTTGTTCCACACATTTTACCTGTTCACTCGCACATTCACACACCGACGGTGGAGGCGACCATGCAAGGTGCCAACCTGCTCATCGGGAGCAGTTAGGGGTTAAGTGTCTTGCTCAACGACACATCGACACGCTGCCCGGGAGGAGCGGGAATCGAACCGGGAACCTCCGGATTGCCAGACGACTGCTCTACCTCCCGAGCCACTGTCTCTAACCTGTGGTGCCTGCAGAAGCCAAAGCCTGACATTAACGGCACCAACAACATCCTACAGCTCACAGGGCAACTAGCATTCATTATACTAGGCATACATTTGTATTGCTGTATAGTTTTGGTATAAGTATATACATGGTAGTGTGGATCAAGATGGCCACCGTCATCATTTCCAACTGATCTGAGACCAGGTCATAGGTCATAGTGAGGTGTATATGGTCATGTGATCCTAGATCAGTACATAGTGAGGTGTATATGGTCATGTGACCTGAGATCCTAGATCAGTACATAGTGAGGTGTAAACGGTCATGTGACCTGAGCACTGATCCTAGATCAGTACATAGTGAGGTGTATATGGTCATGTGACCTGAGCACTGATCCTAGATCACCTAGAACAGTGGTCTCAACCTTTTTACACCAAGTACCACCTGAGAACGTAGCTGGCTCTCCAAGTACCACCATATGACCGACGTTAAAATACAGTCTATTCAGCTATGCACAGTTCACGCAGGAGGCAAATCTATTCCTAATAACATTATTTATTGTTAACTTTTGTCAGACGCAGCCACAATGTACGAAAGGGGCACTAGAACTAGCAAACTCTTCCACACAATTCTCATACAATGCAAGGGGCATTGAGAACATAATAACTAACATTCTCACATAGCAAGTGAGAAAATTGAGAACAACTGTATTTCAGCAAATGTACTTCATGCTCTCTCTCTCTGACACACACACACACACACACACACACACACACACACACACACACACACACACACACACACACACACACACACACACACACACACACACAGTGAGAATATTAATAACAGAACCATAACCATCATTCTCACACAGCAAATGAGAACATTATGAACAAAATAACAACTGTACAGTATTTCATCCAAACTCTCTCTCTCTCTCTCTCTCTCTCACACACACACACACACACACACACACACACACACACACACACACTCAAACACGCACGCACGCACGCCCGGAGCACTATTTTCTGAAAATCCGCCTAAAATACATACCTAAGTAAATGGAAGATTGCTCCACTTCTACAAGGTCCATTTGCATGTTCTTGGTATCTAGGGACATCTATGGACCTCAGTGAATGTATTCCCAGTGTCCGAAATATTGTGTCTATTACTAGGCTTGCTTAAATTCTGATGAAACAAAGGAGAATATCAATTATATATATATACTTTTTTTTTCATCTTTGATGGTGAATAACACCATGCTAAAAATAAAAAACTGCCAGTGAGCTCGTTCAGTACCTTCTTGAGATCATGTGTACAAAAAAAATCTAAGGAAATTAATAAAGGGAAGATGATTAAACAGAAGGTTTTGTAGATACAGTACTGAATTCTGCCATCCGGACACATGCAATTTGAAATATTATTATAGAATATAGAATAGCAGGCCTATAGATTACCTTATTATAGCCAACTTTCACATATATGGATCGGGCCAAATCTACTCTTTCCAATGGCAGAGTTAAATTTGGATTTAGTATCTCCAGGCGTGCATAAGAACAGATAATGAAATCTACTGTATGTACAGTTCCATAAACGTTCACAGAAGGTAGACACACTAACTGCGCTCCAATCTATGCCAATAAGGTTCAGTTTTGTGATAGAGAATCGAATCCCAAGAAATAAGACAAATAAAAATGATTCATACACAAGTCATTTGCTTGCAGGATGCTGGAATCGGATGGGAAAGGTAGTTTTTCGAAATGAGAGCGATGGGGGCGGGGAGTGTGAGTCCTCAGCCCTTGTGTGAATGTAACAAGTTCCTAAGGTTTTCTTTCCCCTATTATTTCATGCACATTTTATTCATTGTTTTTAATTATTATGTTTTAAATTATTATTATTATTTTCTTTTAAGTTATTTTGTGCATCACTCTGTTTTGAATTTGATGCAAATTTGCAATGCATGAGGGTCATCCTTTTGTGTTAAATGGCTGCATAAAGCAAGCATTTGTTGACTCATGTTGATAAGAGTATTAAAACTTGAAAAATATCCATTTAAGGTAGATTTAGAAAAGATAAGAAATATGCGAGTTAACTATGGACAATCATGCGATTAATCAGATTAAATATTTTAATCGATTGACAGCCTTAAAAAAACGCTACTTATATTCATACAGTCTGTAGACATTGATTTATGACGTGATGTCATTTTGGGTCCGGTACCGGACCCATCGGGCTTAAGAGGTTAAAAGAAATGACTTGCAAAATACAGTTGTGGGTATAGCCTATTCGCTCTTAACACATTGAGTGCCAGCAGGGGGCGCACAATTTATAGCTTGAATGCCAGTCGTTTGGGACTGATTTTCCGATATTTCATGATTTCCGCTGAGCTATTTCTATATTCTATATTATGGCTATGTCTGTCCAATACGCCCGTCGCTTATCAATGACTTGCTTGCAGTCAACATGTATGAAACGGATTGTTTTTTCATCAGTACATTTCCGTTTTATAGCGTTTTGAAAAACGGACGTTTTTGGACATTTCTAGAAAAAAAAAGATTCCGTGATAATAGCTCTTTAGTGTAATACACGTTATCATTTTCCGGCTGATTTATGAATCGTTTTCAAATAAATGCTAGATTATCGATAGTATATGTGTACTTATGCACGCTAGAGAAGCGGGCTGAAAAATCTATTATCTATGACCTGGTCAGCGCTAACGTCATACACGCACATACACACATATAGGACACATTGCGAAATATGTGAAAAAAACATCTGATTACCCCAAGACTGGTAAAATAGATTCCTTACGTCAGATCAGATGCAAAAAAGATTATTCCAATTCGCCATTCCAAATATCGATCGCGTTTATTGATCCAATGATCCAACCTCGAAACACATAATCCCCACTGCTCTGAGGGTCCACAATGAATGCAATCGTCTCAGGTTACATGCCTGAGAAGTAAAATGTGGATTCCGCATATTTTTTTCTCCATGCATTTCCATTGAGTCCAATCCAATGGGTGCATTACCATCCGTGAGACGATAGAGGGTATTTGCCCTGTTCGAGCTCATAGACAGTCCCAATGATAACGTGAGGCTGGATTGATGAAAAATTTATGGATATCGGTAATAAAAGCAATAACGATTAAATAACGAGATTTCTCGTCATTGGCTTTCAACGCATTTCTCGTTGTTGGCACTCAAAGTGTTAAAGAGCACCTATGGGAGGCTGCTATTTGAAACTGGCCACCGTAAATGTCCAACCCCCCCCCCCCACCCCACCCCCTCCTAATAGACAGTCTCCTCCCCATCATATGTATATAATCTCTGTCAGGATCTATGGGTAACAGTACGGTATATTTGCATATCGTATATGTCACAAATGTAACAGTACTATATACCTGTATGTCATGTATGTCCCTATGTCATAAATGTCATGATGTCATGTATATCTGCATGTCATAAATGTCACTATGAATTGAAAATGGGGGACCCTGATGTAAACCAGACGAAAGTCTTTCTCTGGTCTGCACTCCCTTAACAATTGTGTGTATTGAGCCGTACTGTATTGTACCCATTCTGCAATCTGTTAAATAAAGTTTTCATTCATTCATTCAAGTGGAATTCACAGACACCATGCTATCTCTGTTACACATATGTTACAGATAAAAATATGTTGAGTTCAACGGCTTTACTTTGTTTATAATAACAATAAAGTAAAATAGGACAAATAAAAGTGATGTACGACCTCTCTTCAGACTTTGCCAGGGGCTCAGCATCAAAGCTGTGGTGTTCTCTCTCTGTCTGTCTGTCTGTGCAGTTTGTTATCAGTCGGCCCTGAGTCACGGTGGGAGGTAATCCCCACGGAGGGGGCAGCAGACGGGCCGAGAGGATGATGGATTGATGAGCGGAGCAGACGGCCAGAGAGGAGGACGTCTGTCACTTTCACCGCTTCTGTCTTCGTCTCTCTCTCTCCTCCTCTTCCTCTATTCCTGCCTCTCTTTGTCTCTCTTTGTCTCTCTCTCTCTCTCTCTCTCTCTCTCTCTCTCTCTCTCTCTCTCTCTCTCTCTCTCTCTCTCTCTCTCTCTCTCTCTCTCTCTCTCTCTCTCTCTCTCTCTCTCTCTCTCTCTCTCTCTTTAACTGTGTGGTTTTACATGTTTTTGTTTCCTTATTTCTGTATGTATGTTCGGCGTGACTGTAAATGAGGGAAACCTTTTTTCTTTTTTTTATCCACTTTTTCTCCACATTTTCTATTTTTCTCCCGTCCCAATCTTGTATTTCCAATTCTTCCCTCCCCTGTCTTGAACATTGCTAGACTATGCCTCCCACTGGTCGGCTGTAGTGAGGATAGAAGCCTTGCATCACGTGTCCCCTCCGCCTAAATATTAAAGGCAACCAACTTGTGTCTAGCCACGCCCAACTTGCGTCTAGCCACGCCCCCGCAGCCCACGCCCCCTCTCGGCCCGTCTGCTGCCCCCTCCGTGGGGATTACCTCCCACCGTGACTCAGGGCCGACTGATAACAAACTGCACAGACAGCAGAGCGGAGCGGCAGCATTATGTAGCAGTAATCCCCCCTTTTTTAACATCAACAACTAGCTCAACTGGTAGTGCCGCCTTGCTGTGGATCCTGCGGTCCGTTGGTGACAAGTTCGATTCCCTTAATTTTTTATTATTTTTTTAACATGCATTTTTTCGCCGGTTAAGTTTAGGCATGTTAACTTTAAGCATTGTTTCGGAGTTGGTTATGGTTAAGGTTAGGCATTGTTTCGGAGTTGGTTATGGTTAGAAGGGTTAAGTTTAGGCCCTGTTAAGGAGCTGGTTAAGGTTAGAGTTTGTCTTAGAGAATGGCAATATTCTTTCGGAGTTGGTTATGGTTAAGGTTAAGGTTAGGCATTGTTTCGGAGTTGGTTAAGGTTAAGGTTAAGGTTAGGCATTGTTTCGGAGTTGGTTAAGGTTAGAAGGGTTAAGTTTAGGCGCTGTTAAGGAGCTGGTTAAGGTTAGAGTTTGTCTTAGAGAATGGCAATAGACAGCCTATTTCCGCGCTGCAGCGCGAGGCAATAGACAGCCTATTTCCGCGCTGTAGCTCTCTCGCGCTGCCGCGGTCACATGGGCGTAGTGGCCAATCAGAGAAACGCTAAACACAAGTTGGTTGCCTAAAATATTCACGCGTCCCCTCCGGTACACGAGGAGGCAGCCTGTCGCATCTTTTCACCGCAGCAGCTCGAACTCTTAGTGACGAGGAGTAAGCAGAGGAGTAACGCGTGGGAGGCTCACGCTGCCCCCGATACTTCCTGTTTCCGCCGCACCGGCGTCACCCAACCGACCTGTAGGAGTCGCTGTCCACAACGTCCAATCCCCACCCACCGGCTTTCCCACCCCCTAACACTGCCAATTGTGTTAGTATGACGGACGGCCAAGCCGGTAGCAACGCCGAGAGCTGGGCTCGATACCAGCATATCCTGCGTTAGTGGCGAGCGCCTTGCCCACTGCGCCACTCAGCCGCCTAAATGAGGGAAACCTTTAGAGCCTTTCGAGTCTTAGAGCCCTAACACTGGAGTCTCTCCTGCTCCCAGAGAAACACTGGAGTCTCTCCTGCTCCCAGAGAAACACTGGAGTCTCTCCTGCTCCCAGAGAAACACTGGAGTCTCTCCTGCTCCCAGAGAAACACTGGAGTCTCTCCTGCTCCCAGAGAAACACCTCTGTCCCTTCTGCCCTTGGAATGGAAAATGGAAATTATTTATATAGCAGCTTTTATCCAAAGCGCTTTACAACTTATACCTCACATTTACCCATTCACTCACATTTACCCATTCACTCACATTTACCCATTCACTCACACATTCACACACACATTCACACACACACACATTCACTCACACATTCACACACACATTCACTCACACACACATTCACTCACACATTCACACACACATTCACTCACCCATCACTCACCCATTCACACACACATTCACTCACATTCACTCACACATTCACTCACACACACATTCACTCACACATTCACACACACATTCACTCACCCATCACTCACCCATTCACACACACACATTCACTCACATTCACTCACACATTCACTCACACACTCACTCACACATTCATTCACACATTCACTCACATTCACTCACACATTCACTCACACACTCACACACACATTCACTCACACATTCACACACACATTCACTCACCCATCACTCACCCATTCACACACACATTCACTCACACATTCACTCACACATTCACTCACACTTTCACTCACACATTCACTCACACATTCACTCACACATTCACTCACACTTTCACTCACACATTCACTCACACATTCACTCACACATTCACTCACACATTCACTCACAAAGGGCGGAGGCGACCATGCAAGACTCTGACCTGCTCATCAGGAGCAGTTAGGGGTTAAGTGTCTCAACTTAACCGGGAGGAGCTGGGATCGAACCTTCCGGTTACCAGACGACGGCTCTGCCTCCTGAGCCTCTGTCGTACCGACCCTTACACACGTGGGTGTGTACATGTGTATATATTTGTATATTGTTATCTTGTATATTGCTGTTATTTTGTATATTGTATTGTAACATTGTTTTATTGTATAGTATCTTATGTTTCTGTATAGTATTTTATGTTTCTCTTTTATTACTTATTACCGCACCTTAAGTTTGAGTCCCAAATCTCGTTGTATGCAAATATAATGATAATAAAGTACAATCTATCTATCTAATCTATCTCTCATGTTTTTGTATCCCCCACAGAGGTGGAGGAGAGGAGAGGTGGAGGAGAGGAGAGGAGAGGTTTGAGGAGAGGTGGAGGAGAGGAGAGGTGGAGGAGAGGAGAGGAGAGGTGGAAGAGAGGAGAGGAGAGGTGGAGGAGAGGAGAGGTGGAGGAGAGGTGGAGGAGAGGTGGAGGAGAGGAGAGGAGAGGTGGAGGAGAGGAGATGTGGAGGAGAGGTGGAGGAGAGGAGAGGTTTGAGGAGAGGTGGAGGAGAGGTTTGAGGAGAGGTGGAGGAGAGGTGGAGGAGAGGAGAGGTGGAGGAGAGGTGGAGGAGAGGAGAGGAGAGGTGGAGGAGAGGTGGAGGAGAGGTGGAGGAGAGGAGAGGAGAGGTGGAGGAGAGGAGAGGTGGAGGAGAGGAGAGGAGAGGTGGAGGAGAGGAGAGGAGTGGAGAGGTGGAGGAGAGGAGAGGTTTGAGGAGAGGTGGAGGAGAGGTGGAGGAGAGGAGAGGTGGAGGAGAGGAGAGGTGGAGGAGAGGTGGAGGAGAGGAGAGGAGAGGTGGAGGAGAGGAGAGGAGAGGTGGAGGAGAGGAGATGTGGAGGAGAGGTTTGAGGAGAGGTGGAGGAGAGGTGAAGGTGGAGGAGAGGTGGAGGAGAGGTTTGAGGAGAGGTGGAGGAGAGGTGGAGGAGAGGAGAGGTGGAGGAGAGGAGAGGTGGAGGAGAGGTTTGAGGAGAGGTGGAGGAGAGGTGGATGAGAGGAGAGGTGGAGGAGAGGTGGAGGATAGGTTTGAGGAGAGGTGGAGGAGAGGTGGAGGAGAGGTGGAGGAGAGGAGAGGTGGCGGAGAGGTGGAGGAGAGGAGAGGTGGAGGAGAGGTGGAGGATAGGTGGAGGAGAGGAGAGGTGGAGGAGAGGAGAGGAGAGGTGGAAGAGAGGAGAGGTGGAGGAGAGGAGAGGTGGAGGAGAGGTGGAGGAGAGGAGAGGAGAGGTGGAGGAGAGGTGGAGGAGAGGTGGAGGAGAGGAGAGGTTTGAGGAGAGGTGGAGGAGAGGTTTGAGGAGAGGTGGAGGAGAGGTGGAGGAGAGGAGAGGTGGAGGAGAGGTGGAGGAGAGGTGGAGGAGAGGAGAGGTGGAGGAGAGGAGAGGTGGAGGAGAGGTGGAGGAGAGGTGGAGGAGAGGAGAGGAGAGGTGGAGGAGAGGAGAGGTGGAGGAGAGGAGAGGTGGAGGAGAGGAGAGGTGGAGGAGAGGAGAGGAGTGGAGAGGTGGAGGAGAGGAGAGGTTTGAGGAGAGGTGGAGGAGAGGTGGAGGAGAGGAGAGGTGGAGGAGAGGAGAGGTGGAGGAGAGGAGAGGTGGAGGAGAGGTGGAGGAGAGGAGAGGAGAGGAGAGGAGAGGTGGAGAAGAGGTTTGAGGAGAGGTGGAGGAGAGATGAAGGTGGAGGAGAGGTGGAGGAGAGGTTTGAGGAGAGGAGAGGTGGAGGAGAGGAGAGGTGGAGGAGAGGTTTGAGGAGAGGTGGAGGAGAGGTTTGAGGAGAGGTGGAGGAGAGGTGGAGGAGAGGAGAGGAGAGGTGGAGGAGAGGTGGAGGAGAGGAGAGGTGGAGGAGAGGTGGCAGAGAGGAGAGGAGAGGTGGAGGAGAGGAGAGGTGGAAGAGAGGAGAGGAGAGGTGGAGGAGAGGTGGAGGAGAGGTGGAGGAATGGTGGAGGAGAGGTGGGGGAGAGGTGGAGGAGAGGTGGAGGAGAGGAGAGGTGGAGGAGAGGTGGGGGAGAGGTGGAGCAGAGGTGAGGGAGAGGTGGAGCAGAGGTGGAGGAGATGTTTGAGGAGATGGAGGAGAGGTTTGAGGAGAGGTGGGAGTCTGTGGGGCCCATGAGACCAGAATTTGTGTGACGAAAAGAGAATAATGAATGCAATTCAATGAAAAAAAATGAAACATTTGTTGCAGGACGCCCCCCGTGTAGCGCAATGATAACGTAGTGACGATTTTCTCTTCTGACCAATCAGTGGTCTGCAGTGTTTCACGTCAGTTTTTTGTTTCGTTTCTACCCGCTTGGAACCTCCACAGAGCAGGTACTACAAAAAGTACCAGGTGCCAGGTGCCATCCGCAGATTTTGGCAATGGAAAACCGAAAAGGCTGAGTAGAGTAGAGTCGAGTGGAATAGGTACCATACAGTGGAAAAGCAGCATAAGGGCATGCGTCCACCTATCTCACAAAAACGCTGGCAGTGTGCCGGTAGTACTGGGGGTGGAGCGCTTGTGGTGAGAAAAAAAAAACGCAGCGCGAGCCTTTGTCTGAATATGCATCGCTCTGAAAGTTCAGAAAGTTTCAACTTTAAACGCTGTATGCGGCCGCACAAAAAAGCTGAAAGGCGCTGAAAAAAGAAGCCGACTGCAGCGCATTTCCTTATAGGCGGCCGTGCGGCCGCATACGCTCCCTCCCCATTGGGATACATTGAAAAAAGACGCTTGCGCCAAGAAATATGAGGCAGGTGGATCCGCGCCCTATGTGACCACCAGCTGGCTCCTCCAGACCACAGAGTGTTCCGATTAAATAACTTCCCACATTATTTCCCTCTGTTGCATTTTCTCTGACAGTGCTGAGAGCGGAGCACGTCTCAACCCTCAACACACAACGGCCGCTGAACTTGGCTACATCGGAGAGATGCAAAACACACGTCGACCTGTATAAACCCATCCTCCAGTCAGATAGTCAGCAGAATACAAGATACTGTATTAAATATTCTAGTTATTTAGAAGAATAGTGTAGTCTGAGGAGACTCATTATAATCGTGTGCATTCTGAGTAGACCTCAACATCAACTTTGTTAATTTAGTCGAGCCGGGCTTGTTAAAACATGACCGCTCCTGTCATGTGTTTTCTCGTGTGAAACTAGCAGACATGTCGGCTCCCAGAGTCAGAGCCGAAGAAGTAAACAAAGACAGGTGATTCTGCTGCGTCGACAATATCTGGGGTCAAAGTTCACCCTTGGTTTCTAAAGTCAGAGTCACGTTGTTCCCTGGAACATATCTCTGTCACATGGTGATGACTGCACTGACGTTTGACCGATGGAGAAAACATCAGAAGATCGAGGAGTTACTGACGGGCAGTGTGGCTCTTTGAAGGGAGTCACATCTTTTGGCTCCGTTCCGAGAGCAGCTTAAATAACAGCTCATCGTTGTTTTTTTCTTCAGGGGGTTTCTTGGTTTATCAGTCTTGAATCAGAATCTTTGGTTTATCCGCTGAGTAATCACTAGGATAATGATAGAGTAGGATACGATTTGGATCTGATTCAAACTTAGATACTTAAAGCCCCTGGGAACAAAGCCTCAAATGGTTAACATGTATGTATGCAGTGATGGAAAGTAACTAAGTATTTTTACTCAAGTACTGTACTTAAGTACAATTCTGAGATACATGTACTTTTCATTTTAGGGATCTTTATACTTTTACTCCACTACATTTCAAAGAAAATATTGTACTTTTTACTCCACTACATTTATCTGAACCCATCAGTTACTAGATATTTTGAAGAAAATAATGTTGCATAGAAAACATAATATATACAAAAGGTATGAAGATTGAAGATGATGTACTTTCACATTTGAAGCCTGTCAACATCAAGAAGACATAATCAGAGCAGCATAACTGGACCACATTTAACATAACCTTTAATCAGAGCAGCATAACTGGACCACATACCACTTTAACATAACCTTTAAT
Source organism: Notolepis coatsorum (assembly GCF_963971535.1). Lineage (NCBI taxonomy): Eukaryota > Metazoa > Chordata > Actinopteri > Aulopiformes > Paralepididae > Notolepis > Notolepis coatsorum. The sequence continues at coordinate 11,239,094 of NC_140179.1, read as the reverse complement.
CAGAGCAGCATAACTGGACCACATACCACTTTAACATCACCTTTAATCAGAGCAGCATAACTGGACCACATACCACTTTAACATCACCTTTAATCAGAGCAGCATAACTGGACCACATACCACTTTAACACAACCTTTAATCAGAGCAGCATAACTGGACCACATACCACTTTAACATAACCTTTAATCAGAGCAGCATAACTGGACCACATACCACTTTAACATCACCTTTAATCAGAGCAGCATAACTGGACCACATACCACTTTAACATCACCTTTAATCAGAGCAGCATAACTGGACCACATACCACTTTAACATAACCTTTAATCAGAGCAGCATAACTGGACCACATACCACTTTAACATAAGCTACAGTATATAAAGGTCAATGGATACACAAACGTCATGTAGAAAGTATACTATTACTGTAAATACTTAAGTACATTCAATAGCAAATACTTCTCTACGTTTACTTAAGTAGATTTGCAATGGAGGACTTTTACTTTTACCAGAGTACTCATTTATCTGAGTATTTCTACTTTTACTTAAGTAAAGGAACTGTGTACTTCTTCCACCACTGTATGTATGATATCCAACATGTCCACCAAAGTTTGAATGGAAAAATATATTAACCTCTTAATTAAGGATCGGGCAAAAATGGGGCTAGTTTTGTTTTCTTTTTTGACGATTGCATACACAAAGTAATTAGCTATTTATTATACTGTATACTTATAGCACATGCATGAGTCTGGTCTCTTTTGAAAGGTAACATCCTGAAGTGTCTTACACAATAAAGAAAAATCACTTTGAGTGCTAATGAAATAGAGTAACAGAGGTTTGAACACACTGAAGTAAACGTTTTGTGTACTCACATTTCTGTTTAGTGGTTGCCAGATGCCTGTTTTTAAGTTCCAGCTCAGAGGTAGGAGCTGGAAAACATAACTGTTCCATAGCCTGAAGTCTTACCTAGTACAGTTCCAAAGTTTATAAAAATCCCACGGAAAATGTATGTTTTACAAAGATTTTGGTAATGTGTGTACTGGCAATAATTCGGCATATTGTAAAGCGCTTTTGGATAAAAGTTCTATATAAATGCACCATTTACCATTCACACGCACAATCACACACACAGTGTATCAACATGTGTAAATGGTAAATGGCTGCTTTTTTATATAGCGCTTTTATCCAAAGATTTTTACAATTTGTTACTCACATTTTACCCATTCACTCACACATTCAGACACAACCTGCTCATCGGGAGCAATTAGGGGTTAAGTGTCTTGCTCAAGGACACATCGACACGCTGCCCAGGATGAGCGGGAATCGAACCGGGAACCTCTGGATTGCCAGACGACTGCTCTACCTCCACACATACACACATACCTAATCACATACAGCTACATTTATACTGTACATACAAGTGTGCAAACAAACACATGTGCACACACACACACATGTGCACACACACACACACACACACACACACACACACACACACACACACACACACACACACACACACACACACACACACACACACACACACACACACACACACACACATACAGTAGCTAAACATGCACACACACACACACACACACACACACACACACACACACACACACACATACAGTAGGTAAACGTGCACATGCACACACACACTCACATACACACACACACACACACACACACACACACACACACACACACACACACACACACACACACACACACACACATACAGTAGGTAAACGTGCACATGCACACACACACTCACATACACAACCACACACCCATGCAGAAGGAGCAGACGAAACCAAACCATCGTGTAGCCTCCCTGTTGTCCCTCATCCTGGATCACATGCAGCCTTGGAGCGAGGCCCTCTGATGGGGAGCGAGGCCCTCTGATGGGGAGCGAGGCCCTCTGATGGGGAGCGAGGCCCTCTGATGGGGAGCGAGGCCCTCTGAGGTGGAGCGAGGCCCTCTGATGGGGAGCGAGGCCCTCTGATGGGGAGCGAAGCCCTCTGATGGGGAGCGAGGCCCTCTGATGGGGAGCGAGGCCCTCTGATGGGGAGCGAGGCCCTCTGATGGGGAGCGAGGCCCTCTGATGGGGAGCGAGGCCCTCTGATGGGGAGCGAGGCCCTCTGATGGGGAGCGAAGCCCTCTGATGGGGAGCGAGGCCCTCTGATGGGGAGCGAGGCCCTCTGACGGGGAGCGAGGCCCTCTGATGGGGAGCGAGGCCCTCTGATGGGGAGCGAGGCCCTCTGATGGGGAGCGAGGCCCTCTGACGGGGAGCGAGGCCCTCTGATGGGGAGCGAGGCCCTCTGATGGGGAGCGAGGCCCTCTGATGGGGAGCGAGGCCCTCTGATGGGGAGCGAGGCCCTCTGATGGGGAGCGAAGCCCTCTGATGGGGAGCGAGGCCCTCTGATGGGGAGCGAGGCCCTCTGATGGGGAGCAAGGCCCTCTGATGGGGAGCGAGGCACTCTGATGGGGAGCGAGGCCCTCTGATGGGGAGCGAGGCCCTCTGATGGGATCCCTCTGACGGGGAGCGAGACCCTCTGATGGGGAGCGAGGCCCTCTGATGGGGAGCGAAGCCCTCTGATGGGGAGCGAGGCCCTCTGATGGGGAGCGAAGCCCTCTGATGGGGAGCGAGGCCCTCTGATGGGGAGCGAAGCCCTCTGATGGGGAGCGAGGCCCTCTGATGGGGAGCGAGGCCCTCTGATGGGGAGCGAGGCCCTCTGATGGGGAGCGAGGCCCTCTGATGGGGAGCGAGACCCTCTGATGGGGAGCGAGGCCCTCTGATGGGGAGCGAGGCCCTCTGATGGGGAGCGAGGCCCTCTGATGGGGAGCAAGGCCTGTAACTCCCCCTGGTTTGGATCCCTCTGATGGGGAGCAAGGCCTGTAACTCCCCCTGGTTTGGATCCCTCTGATGGGGAGCAAGGCCTGTAACTCCCCCTGGTTTGGAACCCTCTGATGGTGAGCAAGGCCTGTAACTCCCCCTGGTTTGGATCCCTCTGATGGGGAGCAAGGCCTGTAACTCCCCCTGGTTGCTGTGTCAGGTTTCCCCAGTGTGTCTGCGGTGAAGGTATCACTTCATTACAGCCTTAAGGCTCACGCTCGTCATACTGAGCTCGACCTTTCGAACTGTACTTAATGTCGTTCTGATGCACTTATTCAAAGCCACAAACATCATGTGGTGAATGTTGCATCGTGTGAGACTGAAGGGATATAATAGTATCACTGCATCAAGTGGTGAATACTGCATCGTGTGAGACTGAAGGGATATACAACTCAAGGGACACCAACAAGCTCAACAAGCTGGTGAGGAAGGCTAGCTCTGTGGTGGGAGTGGAGCTACCTAGACTAGAGGTGATGGCAGAGAGGGGGATGAGAAGGAAGCTGGCTGCCATCATGGAGAACCCCTACCACCCCCTCTACGACAAGCTAGTCAAGATGAGAAGCTTGTTCAGCCACAGACTCATACCCCCCGACACTCAACTAACCGCCTCGGACAGTCCTTCATACCAGCGGCCATCAGGCTCCACAACAGTGGGCAGCGACTAGCGGCCTCCAGGCTCCACAACAGGGGGCAGCGACTGCTGCCAGACATTGACCTGGGACTTATAGGAACCCAAGGAGGACAATTTACACTGTCTTAGGCATACTGCACCATATGTGGATACTGTGATACTGTGAATAATGTATATTTCAGTGGATACTGTGAATAATGTATACTCAGTAGATAGTAAATTATAACACTACCTTATGCATACTGCACCTTACGTGACACTGTGAATACTGTGAATATTTTTTTCAGCTAGTTAGATAGTAAATTATATTGACCTATTTGTTTACACTGCTTGTGTTGTTTTTACTACCTGTACCACCCCCCTTCCCCCATGCTGCTATGATGCCTGAATTTCCCCAAGGGGATCAATAAAGGAATATCTTATCTTATCTTATCATATATTAGTATCACTGCATCAAGTGGTGAATACTGCATCGTGTGAGACTGAAGGGATATATAGTATCACTGCATCAAGTGGTGAATACTGCATCGTGTGAGACTGAAGGGATATATAGTATCACTGCATCAAGTGGTGAATACTGCATCGTGTGAGACTGAAGGGATATATAGTATCACTGCATCAAGTGGTGAATACTGCATCGTGTGAGACTGAAGGGATATATAGTATCACTGCATCAAGTGGTGAATACTGCATCGTGTGAGACTGAAGGGATATATAGTATCACTGCATCAAGTGGTGAATACTGCATCGTGTGAGACTGAAGGGATATATAGTATCACTGCACTGGAAACTAATGTGCTCTGAACTCTGCTGCCTTTACTCAGTTTATACCTACCTACTGCTTTCACTGTCTACCCATATACTCTGTTGTATGATAGCATGTCCAACAGTGCTGTATATAACCCACACGGCAGGAGATTTTGAAGCGACGATCACGCAGCAATTTCTGTCGCCTGGCAAAAAATCGCCTCGATCCTATTTTTTTAGGTGACGGCAGGTGACACAGCAAGGACAATGAGGAAATTAACATGACTTCTACTGGTGTATCATTTGTAATATAAAAATGTATACATTCATTTATCAATAACCTACGTATTATTACCATGCTACTTATGTTAATTGTTAATTAACAGGAACAATTTAAATAAATAACGTTAGTTGGAGAACTTAAGGTTTAGTGGCCGCTTGTCATTAACTAATAAATTGACAATGCGCCACGATGTACCTACTAGATGTTATTTTGTAACAAAATAAGTTGTGGGTGTTGACAGAGTTTAATGTCCAGGCTGCAGCTGATGTAGTTTGTAAGGTTTATTGTCCAAAGAAATGATGGTTGAGAACAAAACAGTTTGCGTCTTCCGTGAAAAAAACATTCTCTCTCAGCAGGTGCATAATACTTGTCCAATCGGTGCCTAGTGAACGTATTGTAGCGATCAGTCATGCAGTAATGTCAGGAAGAATGAGGAGAGGTTATATGGTGGTTTCATTCCAGCTCAATATGGGTTTTACAGGTTAATCCTTCCCTCGTAATGCACAACACAGCTACCTGCTAATACATCTCGCTTCACGACAACCTAACGTCCGGTCCCTCCTCTGATATAGCAAGCTAGCATAAAGACACATAGTATAACTGTAGATTGTATAGTATAGCATTGTATAGTAGTGTACATAAGACCCAGTGCCTCATCCGTAGCTAACAGTGTATGCACTATCGCAGGACCTTAGCATGTCTTACCATGCTTTTTGTAAACTTTATGTACATATACCTATTATGTCTTATTCTTATTACTTGTATTATTGCACAAATGTCTTATTCTCATCCTATTCTTATTATTGTATTATTGCACAATCGTTGCGGGCAAGACCCCCCGCATTTCACTGTATACTTGTATGCCGTGACAAATAAAACTCTTGACTTGACTCTTGACTTGACTTGACTTGATATCTCCCGGTGGGAAACCACACCCCCAGCTAGACAGAGCGACACATATAGCTTATTATACCTGAACGGTCGGATCTGGTGTGGGGGGCCAAGCGATTGTCGTTGAGCGACAGACGATCGCATCGCCAGGCGACGTCGGTCGCCCGCCGTGTGCTTTGGACTTTAGACATAATCCATGTTCCACCACAATGGTACACATTTATTTGTTTGCGTGTTGTTTGATTGATCGTTTGATTTGATATGTTTGTTTGATTCGATTTTCTGGTTTGCTGTTGATGAATAAAGTTGTTAAACCTGTGAGGTGGGCGTTCAAACCGGGGTGATTCGACTTTTGAAAAGGAAACACTCTCACGATGACGTAGCAACAGCTGCTCTTGCAAGACAATTGAAGCCTATAGAGATATAGAATTCAGAAATAGAATTGTCAGTCAATATTAGAAGAAGAAAAAGAAAACTCACACCAGAGAGTGTCTAACAAACGTCTGTACCTGTGCCTCCCTGAGCGTGCTGAGACACGCAGCCTGTAATTACAACCTCACAGGTTCAATTACAACTCACATCACCCCTCCTCTCTGTACCCTGGGTCCGGCCTGGCTCCTCTCTGTCTCCTCTCTGTCCTCTCTGTCTCCTCTCTGTCCTCTCTGTCTCCTCTCTCTCCTCTCTGTCCCCTCTGTCTCCTCTCTGTCTATCTGTCCTATCTGTCCCCTCTGTCCTCTCTGTCTCCTCTCTGTCTCCTCTCTCTGTCCCCTTTGTCTCCTCTCTGTCTATCTGTCCTCTCTGTCCTCACTGTCTCCTCTCTGTCTCCTCTCTGTCTATCTGTCCTCTCTGTCCCCTCTGTCCTCTCTGTCTCCTCTCTGTCTCCTCTCTCTCCTCTCTCTCCTCTCTGTCCCCTCTGTCTCCTCTCTGTCCCCTCTGTCCTCTCTGTCTCCTCTCTGTCTCCTCTCTCTGTCCCCTCTGTCTCCTCTCTGTCTATCTGTCCTCTCTGTCCTCTCTGTCTCCTCTCTGTATCCTCTCTCTCCTCTCTCTCCTCTCTCTCTCCTCTCTGTCCTCTCTGTCCTCTCTGTCCTCTCTCTGTCTCCTCTGTCCTCTCTGTCCTCTCTCTCTCTCTCTCTCTCTCTCTCTCTCTCTCTCTCTCTCTCTCTCTCTCTCTCTCTCTCTCTCTCTCTCTCTCTCTCTCTCTCTCTCTCTCTCTCTCTCTCTCTCTCACTATCTCTCTCACTATCTCTCTTTCTCACTATTTCTCTCTATATATATATATCTCTCACTATCTCTCTCACTATCTCTCTCACTATGTTGCCAAAGCAAATTATTAATATTAACATGGATTACAAAACAGATATCAATGACAAAGTACATACAAAATATCATCATAAAATAAAACATCAAATATTACAGCATAAACATGTCAGGTGTCTGTCACTCACTGTCCCTCAGTCTATGGCAGGCAGCAACATAGGCTGCTGCTACTGTAGCTCACAGCTTATTGAGTCCTCCCCTAGTAGGACTTCTAGTTTTTCTGTATCTGGTAGTGTAAGAAAACCTTTTGTTATTAATTCAATTTTTTTTAAATGCGTTTCTCTAATATATTAATATTTTTCACATTTGGTGAGGAAGTGCCACTCAGTTTCAGGCTCACTGAGGATGCAATGACAGCACAGCCTTTGCTCTGCAGGAAGCCATGTTTTCCTGTGCCTTCCCTTTTCGACAGCGAGGCTGTGCTCACTCAGTCTGTATTTTGTCAAGGTTCTTTATAGTTGTTGATCAGTCACCATGCTCAAATAATCTGCTATGGTGTACTGTCGGTTTAGAGCCAGATAGCACTGCAATTTGCTCTGTGCTTTTGTTTGTGTTTTCCAATAGGTGATGTAGTTTTGTTTTAGCTGTGTAGTAATTTGATTTATTCTGATTGGTGATGTGTTCTGTTCCTGAGGTGTGTTAAGAGCACGTTTGTGGACTCAGCCTCAGGACCAGCTGAGTGATGTGTTCTGTTCCTGAGGTGTGTTAATAGAGCAGGTTTGCTGACTCAGGACCAGCTGAGTGATGTGTTCTGTTCCTGAGGTGTGTTAATAGAGCAGGTTTGCTGACTCAGGACCAGCTGGGTGATGTGTTCTGTTCCTGAGGTGTGTTAATAGAGCAGGTTTGCTGACTCAGGACCAGCTGAGTGATGTGTTCTGTTCCTGAGGTGTGTTAATAGAGCAGGTTTGCTGACTCAGGACCAGCTGAGTGATGTGTTCTGTTCCTGAGGTGTGTTAATAGAGCAGGTTTGCTGACTCAGGACCAGCTGGGTGATGTGTTCTGTTCCTGAGGTGTGTTAATAGAGCAGGTTTGCTGACTCAGGACCAGCTGGGTGATGTGTTCTGTTCCTGAGGTGTGTTAATAGAGCAGGTTTGCTGACTCAGGACCAGCTGGGTGATGTGTTCTGTTCCTGAGGTGTGTTAATAGAGCAGGTTTATATTCAGAAAATGGGTTGAAAAAGTGGATACAAAAATAAAAAGTTAATATAAAACATTGTTGAGTTTGATACATGCTTTTGATTTCTTTAACCACTTAACCTGTTAAGCCTTAAGGTCCTCCTATAGGACCCCCTGCTTTTCTTTATCATAAATCGATCAATAGAGACCGTATTAGATGCCCAATTATCATATCATGGGGTATCATTGGAAAGCCACACTCATTGGCTACAACCCTGTTCAAAGATTTTCGAGATTGCCAAATGATTGACAGAACTAGAGCCCCGGGAGTCGGGGGTGGTAATGTGTGCTTTTGCGTACTTTGGGGCACGCCTCACATATCGGCATGTAACTCGAGAACCGCTGAACGGATTTTGTCACCTGAAAGGGCAATCGACAGGCAACAAATAGGGCTTTAATTCTATCTATATATTGTATTAAAAGAAATGCACACCCGAGCCACTAGAGGTCGGCAAAGAATCGTCCACATGCGGGCCCTTGGCTGTTAAGAGGTTAATGTTTTTAAATATTTTTTTTGTAGCAAAGAGTAACGACCATAACCCTATCAAAAACAGTAGTCAAAGTGTATATTTTCATTTTACTGATGTTTTATACGATTTATCGGAAATACGAATTTATCGGAAAATGCTAATTATCGTAAAAAACGCATTTTCCCTATCCATAGATGTATGATTTGGCCATAATAAGGTCAAGGTCAAGTTCAAGGTCAAATATGAATTTATAATTAAAATCGATTATCATTAATTACTGTATCTACAAATCCTTCTGTTTAATCATCTTCCCTTTATTCATTTGCTTAGATTTTTTGTACACATGATCTCAATAAGGTGGTGAATGAGCTCAGTGAGCATTCTCTCCTACCTGTATCAATTTTTGATCAAAGATGCAAAAATCATAAATCATAATTTATATTCTCCTTTTCTTCCTTACAATTTACTCAAGCCTAGTAACAGACACAATATTTCTGACACTGGAAATACATACCCCCAGGTCCCTAGATGTTCCTAGATACCAAGAACATGCAAATTGACCTTGCAGAAGTGGAGTAATCTTCCATTTACTTAGGCATGTACCTTTAGGCGAAA
>NC_140179.1:11220066-11225066 GCF_963971535.1 Notolepis coatsorum | reverse complement strand
CTCGTATGGTCACTTATGGACTCCTATGGTCTCGTATGGTCTCGTATGGTCTCGAATGGACTCCTATGGACTCCTATGGACTCATATCGTCTCGTATGGTCTCGTATGGACTCCTATGGACTCCTATGGTCTCGTATGGTCTTGTATGGTCTCGTATGGTCTCGTATGGTCTTGTATGGTCTCGTATGGACTCGTATGAACTCATATGGACTTGTATGGACTCTTATGGTCTCGTATGGACTCCTATGGTCTCGTATACACTCTAGACAGCTTCAATGCGCTAAAGTCTTCTATTAGAAAACATTGCACAAGGGTTCATGGTCAACAAAGCGTTGGTCACTGATGCAGAAGTAAGAACAGCTGACCTGGGACCAGCGTCGTGGTCGATATCTACACCTTTTTAAAACTGCAGTCCAAGCTGTTCCCTAGCAACCAATATTCATCTGAAAAGGTCTATCATGCTGTGTTTCACTTGTCATGTTTTTGTGCTTTTATGTATAGTATATGTTTTATTATTTCATTCGGTTGCCACAAGAATTATAATAATTCAGTTAATTGAGAAATAATTGTCAACTCCCTGTTCCTGGGCCCTCATTTATCAACAATTCTTAGAAAGTGTTAAATTTTCGTTCTTAAGCACAGAATTTAGAATGTGTGTACGTACAGAAAAATCTGGATTTATCACACGTGCGTACGCGGGTCGTACGCACACTCCGTGTTGATAAATACCATTTGTTCTTACCGTCAATGCTCGTGCATGATTATCCATATATGGTAATGAAACACCCCCATGGGATGTGAAATAATGGACTAACCCGAGCGAACTCTGAGAAACTTCACTGAGAGCGAGATTGATCACGGAGGTCTGAGCAACTAATTTAACGCGCTGTCGAACCAAGAAGACACAACGTGTGTTATGGGATAAATACGCGACAGGCTGGCAGACTTGTACACGGTGATGTCAGATATCAACGACTCCCTAAGACCATTGTTGCAATTCTGCCTGGACAGATCAAAATACTAATAAAGACCGTTAACCATTGTTTGGCGTTGGTGTGTCATTATAACCAATGCTGGAATATGAATGCCTTTATTAGTTTCGTTTGATTGGCTACCTACCGGGTATAATATGATTTGTAGAGGCATACAATCTATTTTGTTGTCGGTATTAGGTAGCCTATATAAATTAGATATAATAGCAGCCATAGCCTACATTATGCAACAGTAACTTGCGCATATATAATAGCACATGGCACAGCCCTGCGAAGCCTGCATACAGTAAACTAACTTGATCGTTAATCTAGCTGTTGTATCTCTTTATGCTTATGAAAACATTAAATAATATGTATAGGCGATAGGCCGATCGTTTTGCCTTAATAGCAGTCGCTAAGGGGGCAGAAGAGTTAATAGCCTATATTCTCAAATGGCATTTAATGGCTATCCGCTGTGGGCTATCTCCTCGCTGACGGACCAGTATACCTTATATCATATCATATTCCTATATGTCTTCAAGGAATCGTGGGGCTCTGGGGAATAAAGGTTGGGAACCCCTGCTATAGCCCATATCCTTTATAATGTTATAGGCTATTTTATTTACAGTTTACTCTATCAGCCTACCCAGCATGTAATACGTTCTTTGTTAGAACTCAACTTGTTATTATTTTGCGCATAGATTGCAGAAATACGGGAACGCTTTGATTATATTTAAAAGGCTTTGACATTGTAAAACGAAATAAGTGGAATTTCGAAGTTGTAAGTTGCAAAGCCTTTTAAATAGCGCTATATAAAGATAAGATAAGATAAGATATTCCTTTATTAATCCCCTTGGGGAAATTCCAGCGACACACACATACAGCTCATCGTCTCATTAATAATAACAACATCACAATCATTACATTTTTACAGTAACAACGGCACAGCATAAATTCACACAGACATGTACATTTGTTGACACATGTCATCTACAGAATGCCTGAGGCGCCATATGCGATAGTCAGGCTGCAACAACAACTGAGTAGTTGAAAACAAAGTGTCGTCGCGCCAGGTGGCGGGAGGGAGGGAGGGCATGGACGGGTGGGATCGGGAGACAGTCTTAGGTCGCTTTCACACAGGGGCTGTTTGGTCCGGACTTTCGGACCAGAATTCGATAGTCCGGTTTTTCGGGTTTGTGTGAATGCGTGTCAAACTCGGTTCGCGGACCAAACAGGCGAACTCTGGTCCGCCTGAAAACGTCGGTCTCGGTTCGGCTTTATCGGACCAAACGCGAACCAAATATAGGAAGTGATTATTATTACCACTGCTCGCAGCACTCACTGCAAAACAAGCACACTGCATCTAATCTCTCTCTATCTCTCTATCTATCTCTCTATCTATCTCTCTATCTATCTATCTATCTATCTATCTATCTATCTATCTATCTATCTATCTATCTATCTATCTATCTATCTATCTATCTATCTATCTATCTATCTATCTATCTATCTATCTATCTATCTATCTATCTATCTATCTATCTATCTATCTATCTATCTATCTATCTATCTATCTATCTATCTATCTATCTATCTATCTATCTATCTATCTATCTATCTATCTATCTATCTATCTATCTATCTATCTATCTATCTATCTATCTATCTATCTATCTATCTATCTATCTATCTATCTATCTATCTATCTATCTATCTATCTATCTATCTATCTATCTATCTATCTATCTATCTATCTATCTACCTACCTACCTACCTACCTACCTACCTACCTACCTACCTACCTACCTACCTACCTACCTACCTACCTACCTACCTACCTGTCATACAGAATACTTTTATACAAAATGCTTCTTACTGTTACGCTCCAGAGACTGTGCTAGACAAGATAAGTATCAAATAACATAGTATAGCATGTAAATTAGAAGTAGAAAATGAGGTCACAGTGTTCAGTATAGACATATGTACAATGTTCGATGCAGAATAGACGTAACTGAGTTACCATATAATATACAATACTATGCAGTGTACTGTACTAATATACAATACTATATAGTGCAAAGCAGAAATGGGATGAGGTACAATTTAGGTACAATTTACAGTAAGGTGTACGAGTTGTAGTGCAATCCTTTATCAATAAATATAAAGTGTGGGGAGTGGGTGCTACAGTGTGTTTGTTTAAAGTGAGTGTGTGCTATAAAGTGTGGGGAGTGGGTGCTACAGTGTGTTTGTTTAAAGTGAGTGTGTGCGTGTGGATGTGTGTGCTATGTGCGTTTGATGGTTGTTGTGTAGTGTTCATTGTATAATAGAATAGATTTAAAAAGATATAGATAGGAATGACATGCTTAGACATGCATCATACAGACATGACATCACATCACAACACATCACATACCATTTACTATTTATACATAACAGACTCATAAACATGCAAGGGTGCCTTTTTGCTGAGTGTCTAGGTTAATTATAGTCCCTTTTGAGCCTTGCCCATCATATACTCTGTCAGGATCTATGGGTAACAGTACTATATTTGCATATCGTATATGTCACAAATGTAACAGTACTAAAATACCTATAATGTCATGTATGTCCCTATGTCATAAATGTCACTATGAATTGAAAATGGGGGACCCTGATGTAAACAAGACAAACGTCTTTCTCTGGTCTGCATCACCTTAACAATTGTGTGTATTGAGTCGTACTGTATTGTATCCATTCTGCAATCTGTTAAATACAGTTTACATTCATTCATTCAGTCTTCAGGCTGGACTTAGTTGAATCTAACAGCATTGACGATTTTCAAGTCACTGGGCAGACTGTTCCAAAAGACAACTGCAGAATATAAAAATTACTGGCATAGGCAGATAGATAGGCTATTACTGTATAAAGGTCCTAGCTAGGCTAGCCTATATCTGGTATGCACGCACATTACGACCATACGACAACGTGCTTACCAGATATAGTCAGTGCCTATTCTAGCAGCTAATTCCTCCGGTAACGTTGTGGTTAAACTTAAGGGATGGGAGATTCTTCAAATTCATGCAGGCTTTCTTGACAGCCTTATAACTCTTACCTCTCTCATTTTTACTCTGCAACGCTTTGGCGAAGCACTTTCTGATGTCCATTTGAAACGTGGTGCCTCGTCGACGTCGAGCACTGTGTGTGTGTTTACTGTTTACCTGGCTCAACTGCGCTGCCAGCTGACTCAGTCAGCTGGTGGGATGTACCATGTATGCTCAGCCTCTGTCATAGGGGTGTGCAAACCATTCAACCTACAAAAAAGAGCCTGTTGGAGGATTTCAACAAGATAAATCAAAAACAGTGCAAAATATTTCACTATAATATTTCAAAGCGAAGTAAAAAAAAAAAAAAAATTATTATGTAATCACTGGGGCACAAATTATGATCACTAGGGCACGTGCCCTAGTGATAGTGGTCTAAATACGCCGATGCCCTGGTCTCTGTGAGTAAAACTATCTTTAAACTGAAAACAACACCAATCCACCTGGCACAGCATGCTCTCTCTCTCTCTCCCTCTCTCTCTCTTTTTCGCTCCCTCTCTCTCTCTCTCTCTCCCCCCTCTATCTCTCTCTCTCTCTCTCTCTCTCTCTCTCTCTCTCTCTCTCTCTCTCTCTCTCTCTCTCTCTCTCTGGAAAACATGACAGCATCCAACCCCTCCTCCAGGTCCAGAGGTTCCCACCACTAACGCTGCCTCTCCGTGGGCTACGCCAGCGCCAGCTGTCCCTACCCTGATGGAGATGAGGGTGGGGGTGGGGCGTTCCCCAAGATCTGGCAGGTGTGTGTGTGTGTGTGTGTGTGTGTGTGTGTGTGTGTGTGTGTGTGTGTGTGTGTGTGTGTGTGTGTGTGTGTGTGTGTGTGTGTGTGTGTGTGTGTGTGTGTGTGTGTGTGTGTGTGTGTGCGTGCGTGCGTGCGTGCATGCGTGCGTGCGTGCGTGCGTGCGTGTGTGTGCCTGCATGCCAGCCTAGCGGCTGTATCAGACATCATGAATAG
>NC_140179.1:11215066-11217566 GCF_963971535.1 Notolepis coatsorum | reverse complement strand
ATGGTCCCCCCTCCCCCCTAAACATGTGACCTGGAGGTCCCCCCTCCGCTCCCCCCTAAACATGCACAGGCTAATATAACAGTTGGTGGAGGCTTTATTCCATCCACATTAAAGGGACACTGCAAACATTATCATTCTGTTGTTGGGATCATCTGACAGAGGAGGTGCAGTTCACAAGATCTACTCTCCTCTGCATGACGTCATCCACCCGAGTTTCCACCGGGGGGGGGTTCAGGTAGAAAGAATAAAATGTTACCCTTTAACCCTTTCACTACCACACTAGAGAAGGTTAACCTTTCACTACCACACTATAGAAGTGAAAGGTTAACCTTCTGTAGTGTGGTAGTGAAAGGGTTAACCTTATGTAGTGTGGTAGTGAAAGGGTTAACCGTATGTAGTTGGTAGTGAAAGGGTTAACCTTCTGTAGTGTGGTAGTGAAAGGGTTAACCTTCTGTAGTGTGGTAGTGAAAGGCAGTGATGCCAGTAACGCGTTACTAAGTACCGCGTTACTGTAATCTGATTACTTTTTCCCGAAAATAGTAATCTAACGCGTTAATCTTTACAAGCCAGTAATCTGATTGCAGTTACTTGTCCAAGTGGCTGTGCGTTACTATTTCGTTACTATCTCATAATGCAGGCAGAATGCAGTATTTTCTTTCGTTTTCGACAGTCAAAAATACATTTTGAGCTGTTTTTCTTGCATTGGGAGTGACGTCACATGTCACGTTTTCAAAGCGTGTCTGAGAACGCAACCTCGCGTGTTGTACCATGCTGGTGGGCGGTGGCTGTTATTATCAGGCTTACCAAAACATAGCGAGCTAGCCTACCACTACAATAGCGCAGGGAGACGCTCACGCTGGTAACGCTTTCTTGCACTGGAAGTTCAGTCACTACTTCACGTTTGTGTCAGCTAAGCCGGGTGAAAAAAACATTCACTATGCGGAGGAAACTAAATACTGTCTACCGCTAAAAACAGCACATCCAATTGCATTGAACGCATCTGGCATCACAACACAGCACGACCAAACGGATAGAAAAAAACCCGAAGCCGAAGCATCGACTTCTACAGGACTCTGAGGTCCACCAGCCAAACAGCAAAAGCTGGATTTCAATTAAAAAAAAACACCCGTAAGTGAGCGAGAGCTGAAGAGAATGGTCGGGAGCTATGAATACCAGTTCCTGCATGAGTACTGCACCACCATGAAGCCTCTGACTGTAGCACTGGACATTTTACAAGGTGACTGTCCTTATGGAACTTTACTACCCACACTTGAAGTGCTGATGCAGAAGACCCTTACTCTGAAGGACACCCTCTCCTAGACGACTGCAGGCCTTCCAGATGCCATAGTGTGCAGGTATGTTCCACCTTTGAGTTAAAGATCTTTTGCACTGCACTATTCATGAACATGGAACACCATACTGCAGTATGTAGGTTGTCAGTAGTAATAATAAATAATAATAATAATAATAATAATAATAATAATAATAATAATAATAATAATAATAATAATAATAATAATAATAATAATAATAGCATAGGAGCATGAGCTTCAGATACTGGATAGGTATTCAAACATAAAGAACATTTTCTTGAAGTATAACACTCCAACCCATTAAGTGCTCCTGTGGAACGGCTTTTTAGTCTGAGAGGGTTGGTGCTCACGCCTAGAAGGAACAGACTTTCTGACAAGAGGTTTGAGAAGATTCTGTTACTGAGATATAATCACTGGTTTACTCACCCCTCTCCCCTGTTTCACTAGGAACATTAGAACCATATCTGAATAGGGCAGGTATGCCTCAAAGGTAGGGTACACATATCAGCCTACATGTGGTGTTATTGACCATTTATCTTTTGTGAAATCTATAGATCTATAGATAGGCCTACATGCCCTATTTACATTTACATTTACATTTAGTCATTTAGCTGACGCTTTTATCCAAAGCGACTTACAAGTTCTGTACGACAAGCCATCAGGAAGGGCACAATTCTATCAGCTGAGCAACAATGTTCATCAAAGTGTTGAGTGCTACAGTGTAGGTTAGTTTATTAGGACAAGTGCATGACAGTACGGTTAGTTAGGTTTTTTTTTTTTTTTTTTTTTTTTTTTTTTTCAGATAAAGGTTGAAGAAGTGCGTCTTTAGTCGACGGCGAAAGATTGGACGTGATTCGGCTGTCCTAACTGGGGTGGGTAGTTCATTCCACCATTGTGGGGCAAGGACTGAGAATAGGCGACTTCTCTTTGATGACCCTCCCGGAGCTTGGATAGGAGTAGGTCTGAGGCGGCCAGAAGATGCAGAGCGTAGGGGTCTTGCCTATTAGTACATTTTACTCAAACTGAAAATGGACAGGACCAGTTGGATTGTTAGTCTTTAGGACCCTATCACCATATCCTTTCGTAATGTTTACTGTGCGGCGTGTCCGCCATCTTGCTTTCACTTCTAAAAACGCGCACGGCGGAGTGATAGTAATGCGGTTGTGGGCGGGTCCTGGGACCAAGAG
>NC_140179.1:11202566-11210066 GCF_963971535.1 Notolepis coatsorum | reverse complement strand
AAGCGTGCAGGAAATATCTCTGCACATTACGTGTGCCGACCGAAGCTCAAACCTGTGCCTCTGTGACCCATAATGCTCCCCATCAGTCGTTTACGAGCAACAGGGGGGTCGGGCCTCACCCAAAACACTGGCAGGCCCCTCCGCCCCCCCCCCCCCTCCTGTACTCTGTTGTTCTGTGCCAAAGACGGTTCCCAAACACATGATGTCTAGTTGTATTGCAGCTCCAGATGTACGTTAGCTCACCATGACCTCACTGTTTAACACTGAGTCTGAGAGAGAGAGAGAGAGAGAGAGAGAGAGAGAGAGAGAGAGAGAGAGAGAGAGAGAGAGCATGGAGAAACAGGGTGTGTTTGAGACATGAGCCAGGACTTCACTCACTCACTCACTCACTCCCTCACTCACCCACTCACTCACTCACTCACTCACTCACCCACTCACTCACTCACTCACTCACTCACTCACTCACTCACTCACTCACTCACTCACTCACTCACTCACTCACTCACTCACTCACTCACTCACTCACTCACTCACTCACTCACTCACTCACTCCCTCACTCACCCACCCACTCACTCACTCCCTCACTCACCCACCCACCCACTCACTCACTCACTCACTCACTCACTCACTCACTCACTCACTCACTCACTCACTCACTCACTCACTCACTCGCTCGCTCGCTCGCTCGCTCACTCACTCACTCACTCACTCACTCACTCACTCACTCACTCACTCACTCACTCACTCACTCACTCATTCACTCACTCACTCACTCACTCACTCACTCACTCACTCACTCACTCACTCACTCACTCACTCACTCACTCACTCACGGTTAACTAGTTAATCTGCCCCCTAATGGCGATTCACAGGGGAACAAATAATAATAAAATAAAATAAGTCTGTTCTGTTTAAAATACTAGTCTTTTACTAGTATGTCCTCTGCTACTTAAGTCTATATTACTACATACTACGATGAACATTGTTACTCAGCTGATAGAGTTGTGCCCTTCCTGCTGACCTGTCGTACAGAACTTGTAAGTCGATTTGGATAAAACTGTTCAGCTAAATGACTAAATGTAAATGTAAATGTAAAATATCAGTCTGTGTAAAGACCAAGTTCGACCCATGTGACCCAGGTTGCTGCACTAGACGTGTCTTTTTTTTCATCCACTTTTTTGTCCTTATTTTCAATTTTTTCTCTCATCCCCCCACAGGTCGGTCATAGGGAGGATAGAAGCCTTGCATCACGTGTCCCCTCCGGTACACGAGGAGGCAGCCTGTCACATCTTTTCACCTGCCAGCGCAGACTCTCATTGGCGAGGTGTAACATGTGGGAGGCTCACACTACCCCCGCCATTTCCTGTCTCTGCTGTGCAGGAGTCCCCCAACCGACCTGTAGGGGTCGCTGTCCACAACGTCCAGATTACCACCCATCGACTTCCACCCCCTAACTCTGCCAATTGAGTCAGTATGACGGCCGGCCCAAGCCAGAGGCAACGCCGACAGCCGGATTTGAACCCGGTGTCTCTTGCGTTGGTGACGAGCGCAATGTCCGCTGCGCCACCCAGCCGCCTTGCACTAGACGTGTGAGGCTGTGAGCCTGTATCCCCGTCTCTCTCACATCCACCAACTCTTTTCCATGACACAGTCAAGCAGTCATTTTGACACCAACTTCAAAGCAGTTCTGGATGTCAGGGATGTGAGTTCACCATGATATCACCTCACGGCACGATATGAGGTTGGTTTCCTGAGGGCTGAGTGGTTTCAGTCCAACACTTGATCACAGCTTCAGTAGGAGGTAGATGATCAGCTTCAGTAGGAGGTAGATGATCAGCTTCAGTAGGAGGTAGATGATCACAGCGTCAGTAGGAGGTAGATGATCAGCTTCAGTAGGAGGTAGATGATCACAGCGTCAGTAGGAGGTAGATGATCAGCGTCAGTAGGAGGTAGATGATCTCAGCTTCAGTAGGAGGTAGATGATCAGCTTCAGTAGGAGGTAGATGATCAGCTTCAGTAGGAGGTAGATGATCAGCTTCAGTAGGAGGTAGATGATCAGCTTCAGTAGGAGGTAGATGATCAGCTTCAGTAGGAGGTAGATGATCAGCTTCAGTAGGAGGTAGATGATCACAGCGTCAGTAGGAGGTAGATGATCAGCTTCAGTAGGAGGTAGATGATCACAGCTTCAGTAGGAGGTAGATGATCAGCGTCAGTAGGAGGTAGATGATCTCAGCTCCAGTAGGAGGTAGATGATCAGCTTCAGTAGGAGGTAGATGATCACAGCGTCAGTAGGAGGTAGATGATCTCAGCTTCAGTAGGAGGTAGATGATCAGCTTCAGTAGGAGGTAGATGATCAGCTTCAGTAGGAGGTAGATGATCACAGCTTCAGTAGGAGGTAGATGATCACAGCTTCAGTAGGAGGTAGATGATCACAGCTTCAGTAGGAGGTAGATGATCAGCTTCAGTAGGAGGTAGATGATCACAGCTTCAGTAGGAGGTAGATGATCAGCTTCAGTAGGAGGTAGATGATCACAGCTTCAGTAGGAGGTAGATGATCAGCTTCAGTAGGAGGTAGATGATCACAGCTTCAGTAGGAGGTAGATGATCACAGCTTCAGTAGGAGGTAGATGATCAGCTTCAGTAGGAGGTAGATGATCACAGCTTCAGTAGGAGGTAGATGATCAGCTTCAGTAGGAGGTAGATGATCAGCTTCAGTAGGAGGTAGATGATCACAGCTTCAGTAGGAGGTAGATGATCAGCTTCAGTACGAGGTAGATGATCAGCGTCAGTAGGAGGTAGATGATCAGCTTCAGTAGGAGGTAGATGATCACAGCGTCAGTAGGAGGTAGATGATCACAGCTTCAGTAGGAGGTAGATGATCAGCTTCAGTAGGAGGTAGATGATCAGCTTCAGTAGGAGGTAGATGATCACAGCTTCAGTAGGAGGTAGATGATCAGCTTCAGTAGGAGGTAGATGATCAGCTTCAGTAGGAGGTAGATGATCAGCTTCAGTAGGAGGTAGATGATCACAGCTTCAGTAGGAGGTAGATGATCAGCTTCAGTAGGAGGTAGATGATCAGCTTCAGTAGGAGGTAGATGCTCAGCTTCAGTAGGAGGTAGATGCTCAGCGTCAGTAGGAGGTAGATGATCAGCTTCAGTAGGAGGTAGATGATCACAGCGTCAGTAGGAGGTAGATGATCAGCTTCAGTAGGAGGTAGATGATCAGCTTCAGTAGGAGGTAGATGATCACAGCTTCAGTAGGAGGTAGATGATCACAGCTTCAGTAGGAGGTAGATGATCAGCTTCAGTAGGAGGTAGATGATCACAGCTTCAGTAGGAGGTAGATGATCAGCTTCAGTAGGAGGTAGATGATCACAGCTTCAGTAGGAGGTAGATGCTCACAGCTTCAGTAGGAGGTAGATGATCACAGCTGCAGTAGGAGGTAGATGATCACAGCTTCAGTAGGAGGTAGATGATCACAGCTGCAGTAGGAGGTAGATGATCACAGCTGCAGTAGGAGGTAGATGCTCTCAGCTTCAGTAGAAGGTAGATGATCAGCTTCAGTAGGAGGTAGATGATCACAGCTTCAGTAGGAGGTAGATGATCACAGCTTCAGTAGGAGATAGATGATCAGCTTCAGTAGGAGGTAGATGATCAGCTTCAGTAGGAGGTAGATGATCAGCTTCAGTAGGAGGTAGATGATCAGCTTCAGTAGGAGGTAGATGATCAGCTTGAGTAGGAGGTAGATGATCACAGCGTCAGTAGGAGGTAGATGATCTCAGCTTCAGTAGGAGGTAGATGATCAGCTTCAGTAGGAGGTAGATGATCACAGCTTCAGTAGGAGGTAGATGATCAGCTTCAGTAGGAGGTAGATGCTCACAGCTTCAGTAGGAGGTAGATGCTCACAGCTTCAGTAGGAGGTAGATGATCAGCTTCAGTAGGAGGTAGATGATCAGCTTCAGTAGGAGGTAGATGATCAGCTTGAGTAGGAGGTAGATGATCACAGCGTCAGTAGGAGGTAGATGATCTCAGCTTCAGTAGGAGGTAGATGATCAGCTTCAGTAGGAGGTAGATGCTCACAGCTTCAGTAGGAGGTAGATGATCAGCTTCAGTAGGAGGTAGATGATCAGCTTCAGTAGGAGGTAGATGATCAGCTTGAGTAGGAGGTAGATGATCACAGCGTCAGTAGGAGGTAGATGATCACAGCGTCAGTAGGAGGTAGATGATCTCAGCTTCAGTAGGAGGTAGATGATCAGCTTCAGTAGGAGGTAGATGATCAGCTTCAGTAGGAGGTAGATGATCAGCTTCAGTAGGAGGTAGATGCTCACAGCTTCAGTAGGAGGTAGATGATCTCAGCTTCAGTAGGAGGTAGATGATCAGCTTCAGTAGGAGGTAGATGATCACAGCTTCAGTAGGAGGTAGATGATCTCAGCTTCAGTAGGAGGTAGATGCTCACAGCGTCAGTACGAGGTAGTGAGTGAGACATTGCCTGTGTTACAACCCTGGCCTCACATAATAATAGTAATAATAATACACTTTATTTGTATAGCACATTTCATACAAGAATTGCAGCCTAAAGTACTGCACAACAGTAAAAGACATAACATTTGCGTAACATGTATTAGAATACATAGAAAAGAAGGTTAAAAGCAATGCAGACAATAACAATACAAATATTGATTGATTTAAAACCTGACAGTCTTTCTTCCTTGTTTGATACCCACACACAGTTTAAAACCTGACAGTCATTCTTCTTGTTTGATACCCACACACAGTTTAAAACCTGACAGTCATTCTTCTTGTTTGATACCCACACACAGTTTAAAACCTGACAGCCATTCTTCTTGTTTGATACCCACACACACAGTTTAAAACCTGACAGTCTTTATTCCTGTTTGATACCCACACAGTTTAAAACCTGACAGTCATTCTTCTTGTTCGATACCCACACAGTTTAAAACCTGACAGTCTTTATTCCTGTTTGATACCCACACAGTTTAAAACCTTGACAGTCATTCTTCCTGTTTGATACCCACACAGTTTAAAACCTGACAGTCTTTATTCCTGTTTGATACCCACACAGTTTAAAACCTGACAGTCTTTCTTCCTGTTTGATACCCACTCAGTTCAAAACATGACAGTCATTCTTCTTGTTTGATACCCACACAGTTTAAAACCTGACAGTCATTCTTCCTGTTTGATACCCACAGAGTTTAAAACCTGACAGTCTTTATTCCTGTTTGATACGCACACAGTTTAAAACCTGACAGTCTTTATTTCTGTTTGATACCCACACAGTTTAAAACCTGACAGTCTTTATTCCTGTTTGATACCCACACAGTTTAAAACCTGACAGTCTTTATTCCTGTTTGATACCCACACAGTTTAAAACCTCGACAGTCATTCTTCTTGTTTGATACCCACACAGTTTAAAACCTGACAGTCTTTCTTCTTGTTTGATACCCACACAGTTTAAAACCTGACAGTAATTCTTCCTGTTTGATACCCACACAGTTTAAAACCTGACAGTCATTCTTCCTGTTTGATACCCACACAATTTAAAACCTGATAGTCTTTCTTCCTGTTTGATACCCACACAGTTTAAAACCTGACAGTCATTCTTCTTGTTTGATACCCACACAGTTTAAAACCTGACAGTCATTATTCCTGTTTGATACCCACACAGTTTAAAACCTGACAGTCATTCTTCTTGTTTGATACCCACACAGTTTAAACCCTGACAGTCATTATTCCTGTTTGATACTCACACAGTTTAAAACCTGACATTATTCCTTCCTGTTTGATACCCACACAGTTTAAAACATGACAGTCTTTCCCCCTGTTTGATACCCACACAGTTTAAAACCTGACAGTCTTTCCCCCTGTTTGATGCCCACATAGTTTAAAACCTGACAGTCTTTCTTCCTTGTTTGATACCCACACAGGTGTGTGTGTTGCAAGGTGTAAACTAATCCATAAACCCACTGAGGAGGTGTGTCGGGTGGGAGGGAGGCCTGGGCAGCAGACACCAGGAGGCCTGGGCAGCAGACACCATGAGGCCTGGGCAGCAGACACCAGGAGGCCTGGGCAGCAGACACCAGGAGGCCTGGGCAGCAGACACCAGGAGGCCTGGGCAGCAGACACCATGAGGCCTGGGCAGCAGACACCAGGAGGCCTGGGCAGCAGACACCAGGAGGCCTGGGCAGCAGACACCATGAGGCCTGGGCAGCAGACACCAGGAGGCCTGGGCAGCAGACACCAGGAGGCCTGGGCAGCAGACACCATGAGGCCTGGGCAGCCGACACCATGAGGCCTGGGCAGCAGACACCAGGAGGCCTGGGCAGCAGACACCAGGAGGCCTGGGCAGCAGACACCATGAGGCCTGGGCAGCAGACACCAGGAGGCCTGGGCAGCAGACACCAGGAGGCCTGGGCAGCAGACACCATGAGGCCTGGGCAGCAGACACCAGGAGGCCTGGGCAGCAGACACCAGGAGGCCTGGGCAGCAGACACCAGGAGGCCTGGGCAGCCGACACCATGAGGCCTGGGCAGCAGACACCAGGAGGCCTGGGCAGGAGACACCAGGAGGCCTGGGCAGCAGACACCAGGAGGCCTGGGCAGCAGACACCATGAGGCCTGGGCAGCAGACACCAGGAGGCCTGGGCAGCAGACACCAGGAGGCCTGGGCAGCAGACACCAGGAGGCCTGGGCAGGAGACACCAGGAGGCCTGGGCAGCAGACACCAGGAGGCCTGTGCAGCAGACACCAGGAGGCCTGGGCAGCAGACACCAGGAGGCCTGGGCAGCAGACACCAGGAGGCCTGGGCAGGAGACACCATGAGGCCTGGGCAGCAGGTGTTCGCCCTCAGTCCTGACGAGCCACAGCAACCAGACGGGCTGGTCACCACAGCCTGTAGCTGCTCACATCTAAAAACAAACTCACGGAGCTAGTAAACCTCAGCCTGAATGTCTCACCGTACATTTAAATTGAACGTAAACCTTAAGTGTGTGCATTCTGTGCTAATAATAAGTCATAAAAACAAAGTTTTTTTTGTTTTGTTTCCCTAAAATGTGATGCACATGTTTACAAGATCAAGGAAATATTTATGGACAGTAATTGTCCTGTAACTATTTCCAACGTCTACAATGCCCTCCATACTAGCAGTCAGACCACGACCGCCGTACCTGTACGTATGATCGTTAACGTCTACCTCTTTCAACCTTCTCATGCAACCTGATGATGTCACAAGATTACCTTAATTTCCTTCATCCTGACAACTTGTGTTTAAACCTCGTTTAAAACAACAAACGACAGCTCGGGGATTTGTCTCTTGGAAACAGCGTTTGGTTGTGGAAGGCTGTGTTTCTGGGGACGTTATGGCAGATCTCACCCCCCCCCTCTCATGGATATGTGAAGGACGGGAGATATTTTGCCACGGAAGGAGTAGAGACAATTAGGTACTGATTAGTACTGATAGAACACACCTGCACATCATTAGGTC
>NC_140179.1:11145066-11197566 GCF_963971535.1 Notolepis coatsorum | reverse complement strand
GATTTAATATGCATTTATATGTCCAGTGATACAGGTATAAAGACACTATGGTCATGCACTCTACTACTGGCCCCTGAGCAACTAACACTGGAGCGGTTAAAGCTGAGGTGCCTTGCTCAAGGGCACAGCGAGCAGGCACCAACGGGTGCACAAGCACCTGCCCTTTTGTGCCTCATAAAAAAGTGGCCTTTTTATGCCAATTATTTTTACCATATTTTCTTTTTTACCTCCATATAGAGAGAGTGATCTGCAATCTGCTTGGGTTGGGGGTGCAATTCCTAACAGGCTCAAACATATGGATACAAATTCCCATATTATGTGCATTACACAAACTAAAAACAGATATTACATTACATTACACAAACTAAAAACAGATATTACATTACATTACACAAACTAAAAACAGATATTACATTACACAAACTAAAAACCGATATTGTCTGAATTACTAGAAGAAAAAAATGCACTACCTTTGGCTGATAGTAATTTATTAATTTCTTAGGATTTCTTTTGGTCTAATAAATGTTTAAGGTTCTTAGATGGATCCCCTGCTGCCTCCTCCTCCTCTTCCTCCTCCTCCTCCTCCTACTCTTCCTCCTCTTCCTCATCTTCCTCCTCCTCTTCCTCCTTTTCCTCCTCCGCCTCCTCCTCCTCCTCTTCCTCATCTTCCTCCTCCTAATCCTCCTCCTCCTCCTCCTACTCTTCCTCCTCCTCCTTCTCCTCCTTCTCCTAATCCTCTTCCTCCTCCTACTTTTCCACATCTTCCTCCTCCTCCTCCTCTTCATCCTCCTCCTCTTCCTCCTCCTGCTCCTGGTCCTACTCTTCCTCATCTTCCTCCTCCTCCTCCTCCTCCTGCTCCTGCTCCTACTCTTCCTCCTGCTCCTCCTCCTCCTCCTCCTCCTCTTCCTCCTGCTCTTAATCCTCCTCCTCCTCATTCTCCTCCTCCTCCTCCTCATTCTCCTCCTCCTCCTCCTCCTCATTCTCCTCCTCCTCCTCCTCTTCCTGCTCCTCCTCTTCCTCCTCCTCCTCCTCTTCCTCCTCCTCCTGCTCCTAATCCTCCTCCTCCTCTTCCTCCTCCTCCTCCTCCTCCTCCTGCTCCTCCTCCTCCTCCTCTTCATCTTCCTCCTCCTCCTGCTCCTAATCCTCCTCCTCCTCCTCCTGCTCCTCCTCCTCCTAATCCTCCTCCTGCTGCTGCTCCTCCCCCTCCTCCTCCTGCTCCTGCTCCTGCTCCTCCTCCTGCTCCTCCTAACCCTCCTCCTTCTCGTCCTCCTCCTCCTCCTCCTGCTCTTCCTCCTCCTCCTCATCCTCCTCCTCCTCCTCCTGCTCCTCCTCGTCCTCCTCTTCCTCCTCTCCTCCTCCACAGGGAGCAGCGTACTGGCTCATGTAAAATGGCAGGCCATGCATTATGCAGCAGCTTAGGTGACAGCCCTGCATCTTAATGTCCTCGGCTACAGTCCACTTGTCGCTGCTCTGGTCGTAGTGCTCCACGTTGGAGATGGCGTTGAAGCCATTGTAGCCTCCGACCACAAAGAGCAGGTCGTCCAGCACCGCGATGGCAAAGCTGCTGCGGGGGGTGAGCATGTTGGGCAGGGCGCTCCAGGAGTCAGTCAAGGGGCTGTAGGCCTCCGCGCTACGCAGGGCGTTTCTACCGCCCCACCCTCCCACCTGAGGACAGGACACATGAGAGGAATGTTTTAGTGTGTGGCTCAGGCAGGCAGAGACTGTATTAATCCATTTAGGGAAATGAGGGCATCACAGAAGCATTGCAAGTCAAATGATACATATCTATAGAAATATCTAGTATAAAGCATTTGTCTCCGTGTGCACCTACAGCATAGACTTGTTCTCCGTACGCAGCGACTCCCACTCCGCCACGCCTGCTGCTCATGGGGGCGATCAGAGTCCACTGGTCGGTGTCTGGGCTGTAGCACTCAGCTGTGAGCAGATACCCCGTCCTGTTGGAGCCACCACAGATGTAAACCTGTAATAAGAAAGAATATTCTAATTTAGTTTATATATTCCATTTGATTTCATTCTACTTTAATTGTCTGTTAATGTTGATGCACCAAAGGACCCAGACACATCTTTTGTATACTTGTGCAAGCTTACTTGGCAATAAAGACATTTATGATTTCTGATCTAACGTTCCTTGTGTTCATCTAGCACCCTGTGTCCCTCAGTTCCACCCACCTTGCCCTGGAGGGCTGCTGCCCCGGCGTGTGTCCTGCGCCTCAGCATGGGTGAGATCACTGTCCACTGGTTGGTTTCAGGCTTGTAGCGTTCTGCGGTGTTCAGTACCACGCGTTCCTGCGACCCTCCCATGGCGTAGATATAGCCGTCCAACGCGACCACGCTGAGGTCACAGCGGTGTGAGTGCATGGGAGCTGCCTGCAGCCAGCTGCGAGTGACGGGGTTGAACCTGCTCACACTGCTGAAAATCTTTCTGCCGTCCGAGCCGCCGACGCAGTAGACCAGACCGTGGAGATAAGCGGTGCCGTGCCACCACCGGGGACTCTCCCCCTCAACGCTCACGTCCATCCATCCACCGGCTCGGATATTGTAAGCCTCCATGGGCAGGATGCCGCCACCCAGGCCTCCGATGGCCAATAGGACCTCCTGGGGCCGGCGTGGACGCATCAGGGGGTTTGGGAGCCTGTCGGAGCCAGGGGGGTTCAGGACGCTGAGGATGAGGGGCCTGCAGTCGTGGCTGTCCCTCACCACAGGGTTGTTCTGGACGTTGTTCAGCAAGTAGTCAGGCCTCATCAAGCCCATGCGAACCTGGGAAGAGACAAGCAGACAGCGGGTACAACTTAGACAGTGGTTGTAGACGGTTTCTGTTGCTAGGGAACAGTTTGGACCCAAATGTTTGAGAACCACTGTACTAGGGAACCTAGTGTTGTTTTAATGTAATGCACAGTAATACAATTAGTTACCTTGGGAAGCAGCAAAGGGATGTGTGTTTTACGCTCCTCACGGGAGTGGTCGATCCAACGGAGGACGGCCTCGAACACCGTCTCCTCGCTCTTCACGTTCAGATCATCCCTCTCGATGATGTCCACCAGTTGCTGCAGGGACAGCTCCACAAACTCCTGTGAGATGTGCAACATCTCCTCAAAGTGGCACACGATGCAGAGATGGGCCTTGCGCCTCAGGTCAGGGCAGTTGTAGTTGTCCGCGAACCTCCAGATGCCGACACAGTTTTCCAGAGACAGCTGGCCTTCTAGGAAGTCAGAGCACGCTCCTACTATGCCAGTGACGCGAAGCTGGTCTGCAGCCACCAGAAGCTCTTCCACGTTCTCTGCTGTCACCAGCACAAAGCGTGTGTAGGAGTACTCTATGATGAGCTGCATCATACCCGGGGACACCCCAGGGATAGTGTAGACTGCTTTATCTGAGTCGCTCCAGCGAGTGAAGAGTGCTCTGTGGGACGCAGAGTATAGATATATCTGATGAGTAAACAGTAAGCAACATTCTGTCCTGTGTAGTCATATATTTTCACTGTATCTTTTCACTGTATCTTTCACAGTATATTTTTAAAGTAGAAGTACAGTATAGTATCTGTTTACAGTAGAAGTATAGTATATTTGTACAGTAGAAGTACAGTAGTGTATCTGTTTACAGTAGAAGTACAGTATATTATCTTTTTACAGTATAAGTACAGTATAGTATCTTTTTACAGTAGAAGTACAGTATAGTATCTTTTTACAGTAGAAGTACAGTATAGTATCTAGTAGAAGTACAGTATAGTATCTGTTTACAGTATAAGTACAGTATAGTATCTTTTTACAATCTTTTTACAGTAGAAGTACAGTATAGTATCTTTTTACAGTAGAAGTACAGTATAGTATTTGTTTAAAGTAGAAGTATAGTATAGTATCTGTTTACAGTAGACGTACAGTATAGTATCTGTTTACAGTAGAAGTACAGTATAGTATCTGTTTACAGTAAAAGTACAGTATGGTATCTGTTTACTAACCAAGCTAACCTGAACCAAGCTAACCTGAACCAAGCTAAGCTGAACCAAGCTAATCTGAACCAAGCTAAACTTACCTGAAATAGTCACTGCAGTCACACAGGAGGGCCTTGTGGGCATTCAACTCAGTGCTGTTGACTTTAATAACCACATCACAGAACCTTCCCTCCAGACGCAGCTCATTAAGGATTGTACAGGACATTGTTTCCTTTTCCATGTGGGGATTTTAAATTGTATCTACAGAATATATTCAAGCTTACAGACAAATAGCCGGAAACAAGTGAGATCATCACTTGTCTTCTGAGATCTGAGATCTTCTGAGAGAATTGTTGAATATATACACAAATGTTCTAGAATGTTCTATTATGACATCACAAATGTTCTAGAATGTTTGATTATGACATCATACTGTGACATAACAAATGTTCTAGAATGTGCTATTATGACATCATACTGTGACATAACAAATGTTCTAGAATGTGCTATTATGGACATCATACTGTGACATAACAAATGTTCTAGAATGTCCTATTATGACATCATACTGTGACATCCAATGATGGGAATAACGGCGTTATAAATAACGGCGTTACTAACGGCGTTAGTTTTTTCAGTAAAGACTTCCAATCTTAACGCCGTTACCATAACTGCCAAAAAATGTGGCGCGTTACTATGATTGAAGCTGTTTTTTTCCTCAGACAGATCTCTGCGCCGAGAAGCAATACTTTTTTTCCTTGGTTAGTGGGCAGTGCGCGATTGGCTGAGGTTGAGTAAAATGTCATGGTAAGCCAATCAGAGGTAGAGGTGGGCGGGTGTTCGAAAGAATCCAGAGTCTGACACAGCGACAACACAAGCCACTCAGTCAACGACAGACCGCGGTTCCGTGTACGTTTTGATAGTTTGTTTGGCGAACCCAAATAATCCAAAACTAATCCAACGAACAACACAAGCGAGCAGTCAACGACCATGAGCGTTTTTTGTTCACTCTTGTGTTAGTTGTGTTGCAGCGCAGGGCACTACAGTAGTGGAGGCTACAGCCTTATCAACAGTGCTGCACTTCCTGGTTTAATAGCACAGTCTTCAGGTGCTATGCATGTCTTAAATGTCATGATTAGATTAGTTTAGATGATTAGATTAGATTCTTATATCTGTATGTTGTGTCATCATAAATGTCATGAATTGAAAATGGGGGACCCTGATGTAAACAAGACGAAAGTCTCTCTGGTCTGCATCCCCTTAACAATTGTGTGTATTGAGCTGTACTGTACTGTACCCATTCTGCAATCTGTTAATTAAAATGTGCAATTAATCAGTATATATTTGTTATTTATTTTTGGTATAGTGCTTAACAAGCATAATTTAATGTTGCCCAGTTGTGGCCTGTTGAGGGGCAATACATAGTTCCAAAACATCTATTGTGTTTGTATTTGTATGATCCACTATATAAACATAGTAATTATAATATCTACATACATGGCATTTGATTGGAGGCTAGTCTCACTTTGTCCCACAGCAACATTAAAATAGTTTAGATTTGTGTATGTTGTTTATGTAACAAATTTACTTGAAAGTAACGCAATAGTTACTTTCTGAAGTAACTAGTTACTTTTATAATTTGTAACTAAGTAAGTAATTTAGTTACTTTTGGAAGAAGTAACTAGTAACTGTAACTAGTTACTTTTTAAAAGTAACTTGCCCAACACTGGTGACATCACAACGGAACATGTTTGATTTCCATTTGAATAATTTAAATAATATGTTGACATTAAAAAAAATTATTAAAAAAAACTACATAAAACAACGATACAAATTATAATAAAATATTTAAGTAAAATTTATAGAAATAAAGAAAAATAAGACAATGAAATAAAGATAATAATTCATTTAAAAGCTATTTTAAAAAGGTAAGTTTTGAGCAGTGCCAACCGAGTCTGCTGTCCTAACAGATTGGGGTCTGTAGGGTAAACACTTATTCCCTCCACCCTGAACATTTATGGAGATGTATGGGCCTTTTAAGTCAGTGATAAAAGTGGCTTTCAAGGATAAGTGAGCTCCTGCACTGATTATTATAGTTCAATATTCAATATTTGATCACCAAAACCCCCCCAAAAGCATAAAAAGGCCCCTCCCCGCCCAAAAAGGGCCCCAAAATAGACCACAGGCCCAGTGCCCTTTTCAGCCTTTGAGCACCTGCCCCTCTAAAGTCCTGTGCACGTCCCTGCACACACACACACACACACACACACACACACACACACACACACACACACACACACACACACACACACACACACACACACACACACACACACACACACACACACACACACACACACACACACACACACACACACACAGGGAAAACATTACAGCTCGACAAACGAAGGCACTTTAAGGTGTTTGTGTACAAATTACACTGAGGTGTGAGATCCACTGCTATGAGATCTAAAGGTAGTGTTGCAGGATAAACAGTGATACAGGATAAACAGTGATGCAGGATAAACAGTGATGCAGGATAAACAGTGATGCAGGATAAACAGTGATGCAGGATAAACAGTGATACAGGATAAACAGTGATACAGGATAAACAGTGATGCAGGATAAACAGTGATACAGGATAAACAGTGATGCAGGATAAACAGTGATGCAGGATAAACAGTGATGCAGGATAAACAGTGATACAGGATAAACAGTGATGCAGGATAAACAGTGATGCAGGATAAACAGTGATACAGGATAAACAGTGATGCAGGATAAACTCAGTGATGCAGGATAAACAGTGATGCAGTGATGCAGGATAAACAGTGATACAGGATAAACAGGATAAACAGTGATGCAGGATAAACAGTGATGCAGGATAAACAGTGATGTAGGATAAACAGTGATGCAGGATAAACAGTGATGCAGGATAAACAGTGATACAGGATAAACAGTGATGCAGGATAAACAGTGATGCAGGATAAACAGTGATGCAGGATAAACAGTGATGCAGGATAAACAGTGATGTAGGATAAACAGTGATACAGGATAAACAGTGATGCAGGATAAACAGTGATGCAGGATAAACAGTGATACAGGATAAACAGTGATGTAGGATAAACAGTGATGCAGGATAAACAGTGATGTAGGATAAACAGTGATACAGGATAAACAGTGATACAGGATAAACAGTGATGCAGGATAAACAGTGATGCAGGATAAACAGTGATACATGATAAACAGTGATACAGGATAAACAGTGATACAGGATAAACAGTGATGCAGGATAAACAGTGATACATGATAAACAGTGATACAGGATAAACAGTGATACAGGATAAACAGTGATGCAGGATAAACAGTGATACAGGATAAACAGTGATACGGGATAAACAGTGTTGCAGGATAAACAGTGATACAGGATAAACAGTGATGCAGGATAAACAGTGATACAGGATAAACAGTGATGCAGGATAAACAGTGATACAGGATAAACAGTGATACAGGATAAACAGTGATACAGGATAAACAGTGATGCAGGATAAACAGTGATACAGGATAAACAGTGTTGCAGGATAAACAGTGATGCAGGATAAACAGTGATGCAGGATAAACAGTGATGTAGGATAAACAGTGATACATGATAAACAGTGATGCAGGATAAACAGTGATGTAGGATAAACAGTGATGCAGGATAAACAGTGATACAGGATAAACAGTGATACAGGATAAACAGTGATGCAGGATAAACAGTGATACAGGATAAACAGTGATGTAGGATAAACAGTGATGTAGGATAAACAGTGATGCAGGATAAACAGTGATACAGGATAAACAGTGATGTAGGATAAACAGTGATACAGGATAAACAGTGATGCAGGATAAACAGTGATGCAGGATAAACAGTGATGTAGGATAAACAGTGATACAGGATAAACAGTGATACAGGATAAACAGTGATACAGGATAAACAGTGATACATGATAAACAGTGATGTAGGATAAACAGTGATACAGGATAAACAGTGATGCAGGATAAACAGTGATGCAGGATAAACAGTGATACAGGATAAACAGTGATACAGGATAAACAGTGATACATGATAAACAGTGATGCAGGATAAACAGTGATACAGGATAAACAGTGATGTAGGATAAACAGTGATGTAGGATAAACAGTAGGGATGTCCGATATTATCGGCCGACCGATATTATCGGCCGATATCGGCAGTAAAATGTGATATCGGAAAATATCGGTATCGGTAAAAAAAAAAAACATTTTTTTTTTTTTTTTTTTTTTTTTTACATTTATTTAACCTTTATTTACCCAGGCAAGCAAGTAAGAACCAATTCTTATTTTATTTATTGTCAAAAGTATGCATGTTGGTTTAATTCAACAACAAGAGATATGTAATGTTAATTTTTACTTTTTTAATTATCATATTTTGCACAGATAATGCTTACATTTAGAAAGCCTTTTGAATGCATCCAGTGAAATTATTAATTACCTGAAATTATTCCGTTTTTTTGGGGGGAAACCCTGCATATATCGGTATCGGTTGATATCGGTATCGGTATCGGTATCGAAATTAAGAGTTGGACAATATCGGAATATCGGTATTGGTAAAAAAGCCAATATCGAGCATCCCTAATAAACAGTGATACAGGATAAACAGTGATACAGGATAAACAGTGATGCAGGATAAACAGTGATGCAGGATAAACAGTGATACAGGATAAACAGTGATACAGGATAAACAGTGATGCAGGATAAACAGTGATGCAGGATAAACAGTGATGCAGGATAAACGGTGATACAGGATAAACAGTGATGCAGGATAAACAGTGATACAGGATAAACAGTGATGTAGGATAAACAGTGATGCAGGATAAACAGTGATACAGGATAAACAGTGATGCAGGATAAACAGTGATACAAGATAAACAGTGATACAAGATAAACAGTGATACAGGATAAACAGTGATGCAGGATAAACAGTGATACAGGATAAACAGTGATGCAGGATAAACAGTGATGCAGGATAAACAGTGATGCATGATAAACAGTGATACAGAATAAACAGTGTTGCAGGATAAACAGTGATGCAGGATGAACAGGATAAACAGTGATACAGGATAAACAGTGATGTAGGATAAACAGTGATGCAGGATAAACAGGATAAACAGTGATACAGGATAAACAGTGATGCAGGATAAACAGTGATGCAGGATAAACAGTGTTGCAGGATAAACAGTGTTGCAGGATAAACAGTGATGCAGGATAAACAGGATAAACAGTGATGCAGGATAAACAGTGTTGCAGGATAAACAGGATAAACAGTGATGCAGGATAAACAGTGATACAGGATAAACAGGATAAACAGTGATGCAGGATAAACAGTGATGCCGGATAAACAGGATAAACAGTGATGCAGGATAAACAGTGATGCAGGATAAACAGTGATGCAGGATAAACAGTGATGCAGGTTAAACAGTTATGCAGGATAAACAGTGATGTAGGATAAACAGTGATGTAGGATAAACAGTTATGCAGGATAAACAGTGATGCAGGATAAACAGTGATGCAGGATAAACAGTGATACATGATAAACAGGATAAACAGTGATGCAGGATAAACAGTGATGCAGGATAAACAGTGATGCAGGATAAACAGTGATGCAGGATAAACAGTGATGCAGGATAAACAGTGATACAGGATAAACAGTGATACAGGATAAACAGTGATGCAGGATAAACAGTGATACAGGATAAACAGTGATGCAGGATAAACAGTGATGCAGGATAAACAGTGATGCAGGATAAACAGTTATGCAGGATAAACAGTGATGTAGGATAAACAGTGATGTAGGATAAACAGTTATGCAGGATAAACAGTGATGTAGGATAAACAGTGATGTAGGATAAACAGTGATGTAGGATAAACAGTTATGCAGGATAAACAGTGATGCAGGATAAACAGTGATGTAGGATAAACAGTGATGTAGGATAAACAGTGATGTAGGATAAACAGTGATGCAGGATAAACAGTGATGCAGGATAAACAGTTATGCAGGATAAACAGTGATGCAGGATAAACAGTGATGCAGGATAAACAGTGATGCAGGATAAACAGTGATGCAGGATAAACAGTGATGTAGGATAAACAGTGATACAGGATAAACAGTGATGTAGGATAAACAGTGATACAGGATAAACAGTGATACAGGATAAACAGTGATACAGGATAAACAGTGTAACTGAGGGGTACAATTCCCTGACTGTATTACTAGATATGATACTTACTACCACTACCTTTGTACTTAATATTCGGCCACCCAGTACACGGCATAAATATATTATCATGAACACTCTCACGTAGATGAAACGGATCCAACACAAATGTACGAATTAGAAACAGGTCTTTATTTCCTACACAGCGATGGTGTGTAGAATAAGCACTTAATCACTTAATTACATTTATGAATTGAAATAGTATGCACTTTTATGGCAAGGAGTATTCGTCGGTATATCAATAGAGAATGTCCAATCTCTGAAGGCGCAGGTGGTAAATATACGACCTGGAATAGTTAAGGAATAACAGCAATGATACTTTAATGATTATAGGCTGGATACACTAGAGGGGGTTAATCCGGTCGCTTGTAAGCCGACAGGAGTAGGAGGGGGGGGGGGGGGGGTAGAATCCAGCTGCCTCGTCCGGCCAAGGGTATCCCAGGTGAACCCACTGTAGTGCCGTTCAATGCGCCGGCGATCCTTGGACCACAGATGAAAGCAGGTGGACTCTTTGTGGGCCGGCTCTCTCCGGTCCACGGGGGAGAGACGTGAAGAGACCTCGTCTTGCAGAGCGTCTCCTCACCTTGCGTCCTCTCCAGGGGGGGGGGTTCCAACACACGGCAGTGTCGGGGGTCTTTATCCATGGAATAATCAAAGTATCCAAAGCATAATCCGTGCCTGGGAAGGCGGGCTGTCGTCGGTAGAATAATCCGGTATACAGGTCCACTCGCTCGTCGGCTCTGGGGCTCCTCGGGTGCAGCTTCACGTAGGGTCAACCACCCTGGGTAAGCAGCCAGTTCTCTGCCCGAAACGATGGGGTACTGACTACGGTAGTATTCTCACCGCACGAAGCACTATATATTAACAGACTATTATTAGCTTAATAGACTACGTCCAACTCGACGATATAGTGCCAAATATGACTATTCAAATATTAATATACACGATGTCTCAATACCGATGGTAGGCGAACTTGGCCTTACTCCCACACGTGGCGTCGCGGGGAGGCTTTACGTCTGTGACTCTATTGGAGGGTAAGAAACTGGACTGAAAAGAAAGTCCTACTTTAGTAGCGCAGTATATATACGCACTATGAACAAATAGTCCCATTAGTGGTGCGGTAGCCAAATTCCTACGCGGAACTAGGACTTGTTCGTACATGTCGAGCGGTACGTTTGAACTGGGTCTGAGGGGTATGGCAGCCTGGCACCAAGGTCTCGACCAATAGTAGAATGGAGACTATTATGGGATGTTCAGTAGGCTAGAATGGATATTCAATGCATATTGTACAAGGAATATACAAGGGATATCAGGGAATATTAGAGAATATACAAATACAATTAAATATATATATATAAATAAATATATATATTCGGTTTAATCTGGCCCTTCACAACAGCCACCCCCTGAATAGGTCCCAGACCTAATCAGTTAAACAGAGACAGATTAATCGCGTTGTCTATTTACACATAAGGGTTTGCTGTAGGGGTCAGTCAACTTCACAAAGTCATAGGGTTGTAGGGTCATGGTCATCATCGATTGTGTCTGGGAGTCGAGGCAGTTCTATGAGCCTCGCCACGGGACGGGTGTAAGTGCGACCCTGGACGAGCACTTCAGCTGCTCGAACCTTGCCGTCGGCACCGGTGATCACTTTGCTTACGCGGCCGGCCGGCCACATAGCTCTGGGCAGTGATTGATCAATAATCATGACGACTGTTCC
This sequence comes from Notolepis coatsorum, assembly GCF_963971535.1. Lineage (NCBI taxonomy): Eukaryota > Metazoa > Chordata > Actinopteri > Aulopiformes > Paralepididae > Notolepis > Notolepis coatsorum. The sequence goes on along the minus strand of NC_140179.1, from coordinate 11,185,604 downwards.
TTCTGTCAAATTGTCTCTCTCCTTTACCCACTTCTGGCGGGTCTGTAGAGACGGTAGGTAGTGCAGTAGGAAACTGTTCCAAAACTTGTCGGCTAATACTTGGCTGTACCTCCACATTCGTCGGCCGTTCGCTTCTTCAGGCCGGTACATTGTCTGGGGTAATGTGGGATCTAGCCGCCCCATCAGGAGTGTGTTGGGGGTAACTGGGTCGATATCCGCCACATCACTGGAGACATATCCGAGGGGCTTCGAGTTAAGTACTCCCTCAATCTCCGTGAGGACTGTCATTAGGACTTCTTCCGCCACAGTCTGGGCCCCAAGTACTGCGTACAGGGCTGTCTTTATGGAGCGCACTTCTCGTTCCCAAGTGCCACCGAAGTGGGGTGCGTTTGGGGGGTTGAATTGGAAATCAACCTGTGCTGGAGCGAGGTGGGTCTTAAGTTCTGGGCCCATAGCTTGGAAGCTCTCTCTCAGCTCTCTTTCGCCGCCTTTGAAGTTTGTCCCATGATCGGACAATAGGGTAGACGGTCTTCCCTTCTGTGATGTGAATCTACGGAAGGCCATAAGGAATGAGTCTGTGCTCATGGTCGGGAGAAGCTCGATGTGTATCGCTCTGGTGGTCATGCATTTGAATACAATACCCCACCGCTTCTCGGTTCCTCTTCCTTTCTTTATGTGCAGCGGGCCAAAGCAGTCCATACCCGTTGAGTGGAATGGCTTGTCACCGATTCGGAGGCGACATGGAGGAAGGTCAGCCATCCTTGGTATGCTGGGCTGCGCGCGCCACTTGCGGCAGTCTAGACATGTTCGTTGGAAGCGTCGTACCGCCTCTCTTCCTTGTAGGATCCAGTAACGACGTCTGATTTCCGCGAAGACTCTTTCTGCTCCTGCGTGATGTACATCCTCATCGTATTTCTTTATAATCAGCTCTGTGACCTTGTGTCGGCTGTTCAATACGATCGGGTATTTAATGTCATCCGGTAGATTGGGGGCTCTGCGTAGGCGACCACCCACTCTGATGAGGGTGTGAGCGTCGCTCTCGGGGGCCAGGTGAATTAATCTGCTGTCGGATGGGACGGGCTTTCCTCCCTGTAGACAGGCCAATTCATCGGGGAACGAGTCTCTCTGGGCTCGCTGCAGTAGAAGCAATTCTGCTTCCTCGTAGTTAGCTGCTGACATATCAGCGGGGGACTTGCACTCCGGGTGGTACCGCAGGAATGTTCTTTGTTGTGCACTCTCTATGGACGTGCAATCGTTTATGTTAGGGTCGGTGGAGGCTACGGTGCTCAATCCACAGAACACAGACTTCTTAATTTCCACCTCCTCTGGACTTGCTTCCCTCGGGATAGGCATGGGCCACTGTCCTTCCGGGAGTCTTAGGAATGCGGGGCCGTCACTGTAGACATTGCGACGGGTGAGGTCATCCAGGGGCATCCCCCGGGTGATGACGTCAGCTGGGTTCTGTTTTGTATCAACGTAGCGCCACTCTGTTTCTCCGGTTAACTCTTCGGTTAAGTCTTGAATCTCTGTGACTCTGACTCCCACGAAGACTTTGTACTTGCATGAGTCCGATTTGATCCAGGCGAGTACCGTCGTGGAATCTGACCACAGGATTGTTCTAGACACCGGTATGGTGAGCTCACGTTGGATGAGCGTGGCTAGGTGCGCTCCGGCTAGGGCTGCGCAGAGCTCTAGACGTGGGATAGATTGTTGCTTGCGTGGGGCTATTCTCGAGCGGGCGAGGACAAATGCTGTGTAGATCTCTCCCCCCTGGTCTTGGGCCCGCAAGTAGGCTACTGATCCGTATGCGACCTCTGAGGCGTCACTGAAGACGTGTAAGTCCATTTTACATGTCTCTGGCCTCACCGTGGGTGGGAAGTAGCTTCGACGCATATTAACGCCTGGGAGTGAGTGGAGCTCCATCTCCCACTCTCTCCAGGTGGATGCAAGGTGTGCGGGAATGGGGTCGTCCCAGCCCTGGTCCTTGTCCCACAATGCTCGTACAATCATTTTTGCCCTGGTGGTGTACGGTAGAATACATCCTAGCGGGTCATATTGTCGGGCGAGTGTTGTGTACACACTCCGTCTGGTGGTCGGCGCCGCCGCCGGCCTTCCCTGCTCCGTAGTCAGGGGCTTGTGTCTGTAGTGAAGCGAATCTGTTTTGAATCGCCACACCAATCCCAGGGTCATCTCCTGGGCTTCTCCCGGGATTGTAGCCATCCAGGTCTCGCTGCTGGCTGCCTTGTCCTCGGAGGAGAGGCTGCGCAGTACTTGCGGATCGCTGCTGGCCCACTGCCTGAGATCAAAGCCGCCTTTGATCAATGAGGCGCGGAGTTTAATCAGGAGAGCCTCGGCTTCTTCCTGGGTTGAAAGGCTTTGTAGACAGTTGTCTACGTAGAAGCTGTTCTTTACGCTGTGTCGGACCTCTTCGTCCGCTGCTGGGTCCTCTGCTACATGTTTCTGTAGTGCAAATGTCGCACAGCAGGGGCTGCACGTCGTTCCGAAGGGGAGGACTTCCCATTGGTAGATGGCTGGGTGCTCATCTCCTGGCTTCTCTCTCCATAGGAACCGTAACAGGGGCTTGTCCGCCTCTACTAATCTCACCTGCAGGAACATTCCTTTAATGTCCCCGCTGATGGCCACCTTTTCCTGGCGGAAGCGGAGTAGAACGCAGAGTAGGGAGGGGCCGAGTGTGGGACCGGGCAGTAACTCTTTATTCAGATTTTGGGATCCGATCTGGTAGCTGCAGTTAAATACTATGCGGTCTTTACCGTTGTGATGGACCTTGTGGTGGGGCACGTACCACGATTCAGTGGTCTGGTCAGCCTCTTTAATGTCCATCTTTGTGACGTGTCCCGCTGTGATGAGCTTCTCAATCTCAGCGCGGTATACACTCTCTTGGGCGGGGTTCTTGGCTAAGCGCCGCTCCGTGTTCAGCAGGTACCGTTCTGTGGCGTCTGTCTTGGCGTGGAAAGTAGGCATTCCTTCTCGCCGCAGGAGTGGCGTGGCGTATCTCAACACGCCGTTGACCGGGACTCTCTTGGTCCCTGTCTCGAGGAGGTGAATGGCGTAAATGTCATCTTTAGAGCGAATGTCTTTCTTTCCGTTCTTAAAGGGCATTTGTTCTAGGGTCCATAGCCGCTCTACGTGTTGCAGGAGTGCGGTTTCTCCCTCTGTGACTCGGGAGTGGAGACATCTAGTGGCTGTACTTCGGTTGAGAGATTTGGCGAGCGGGCCTTGGAGAGTCCATCCCAAACGGGTCTCGACTGCTGCAGGACAGCCTCGGGGTCCGGTATGAACCCGGTCTATCGGGACAATGAGGTCTGCATGGTCGGAGCCTATCAACAGGGTCGGCATAGCATTGTCTATGAGCGGGATCGGTAACTTGCGCAGATGTGCATATTTCTCCATCAGCTTGGCGACGGGGTATGTGTACCGCGACAGTCCTATTTCTTGGCTGGTGAAAGCGTCTGCAATCTGGTACCGTCGCTCAGGCTGGCCGCTTGCTGCGATAGAGAATGAGACATTCTCGCCCTTTATCGTCTTCAAATCTCGTCTTATTGTCCGAATTGTCATTTGGGTTTCGCTTCCCCGCAGCCCTAGCTGGGCCGCAGCGGAGGCGAGCAGCAGGGTCTTCTCTGACCCGTCATCGAGGACGGCGTAAGTGTCCAGGACTTTATTCTGGTAGCTTAGGGTCACACGCACTACTTTTAGGAGTACTCGGGCTCCACTGCTGCTGGCGGGATCGATGTACATGACGCTCGCTTTGCGGCTGGATGGTGCAGGTGAAGGGCGCCGTCTGTTACTGTCGTGAAGTATGTCCAGATGGGCTCCATCGCACTTGGTGCACCTTTTCTTTAAGCGGCATTCGGCTGCCATGTGTGAGCGCGCACAGCGAAAACAGCGCTTGTTGGACTTTATCCATTGACCTGCTTCCTCCGCGTTCAGCTTGGGGAAGGAGTCACATTGCGCTAGCCAGTGTTCTTTCTCACAGTAGGGGCACACTATCTTCCACTTCTCCGTTCTGGAGGGGGTACTGTGGCTCCTGCTGCTCGGTACTGACTCCGATTGGTGCATCACAGTCACCGATCTTCTTCCATCATTTAGTCGTCTGGTTCCTTCTCTGGAGCCAGGGGTGCTCCGTCCGAATGTATCTAGCCGTAGGCTGCTGACTTCTCTCGCCAGGAAGTCTGCTAGATCGAGGAGGTTCGGTTCGGGGCCATTCGGGTCTCTGTGGTCCCTCTGCCGCCTAAAGCGCTCCTGACGAGCGGGCGGCAGCTTCTCCAGAATCCTTTCCACATTTGAGTTGGCGTAAAGTTCATACTTCCCCTTCTCTCTTTGCGCTCCCAACATCCCTACCAGGGACTGCACTCTGATGGACAGGTCGTCCAGTGCTCGATTGTCTATTGCTGGGGGTAAGCGGTCGATGTGTCGGATCTCCTGGATCACGTAATCCCATATGCGCCCATACCTCTGGTCCAATGCTACCAGCGCTGCTGTGTATGGGGTGGTGGAAGTCGCGTAGGCGAGCGCTATATTATGTGCGCGGGGCACCTTTAAGTGCTGCAGTAGGATGGCGTATTTGTGGCGTTCATCCAATACATCCACCAACATGGTCTCCAGACACATGCGGAGTTCTGTATACTGGGCCCGGTTCTCTTGGGTGAAGTCGGGTACCATAGGCGTGCCAATGTATGACGCTGACTGTGGATACATCGGCGAGCGTTGGGGGAGAGGCCTCCTAGGCGAGTCTCCTCCCGCTCCTTGGTATGGGCTGGTACCGGCAGTGTACCATGGCCCGCTTGTCCAGGTGCTGTTCCTCGGTGCGGGTCGTGCGTCGTGCTCACCCGTGTATAGAGTCGGGGGTCTGTAGCGCAGCTCCGCGGGAGTATAGCCTGGGCTGTACCGGACCTCCTGGTCCGGTAGAGTACTGTGCTGTCTTCGGGCGTGGTTCTCCTCCTCTTCCTCTTCGTCTTCAGTTAGGTCATCCAGTGCTTGTAGTCTCTGGTAATCTCCACAGGATATGCTGCTCCTTTCCGGTTGCTAGGTCTCGCTTGGACCGGTGGGGGGAGGTGGTCTGTGGGGGGTATAGACCTCGTCTGTTGGTCAAGTTCAGGGTTGTTTACTCGGCTAGGGGATGCCGCCCTGGAGGTGTGTCTAGACGAGTTCCTGGAGCCTCTGGCGGAGGGAGAGGGTGTTGTCCGTCTGATCAGCTGTTCTATTAGTTGCGCTTGCTGTCTGTCGCGCTCTGCGTCCCGTAGAGCACCAGCAGCTGCTCGCTGGCTGTCTGCTCGGTCTCGGGCCACATTCTCTTCCATCTGAATGCGTCTTATTTCCAGGCGTATGTGCTCTTCTTCGCTCCGTTGCTGTAGCTGCAATCGATCGCGTTCACCCTGGAGTCTATCGAGTCTGCCTCGCTGGGAGAAGGCGGTTGTATAGGGGAGCCTTCCCTCGGGGTACTCCTTGCGGAGCCTTGGAGCTCTATCTCCACGGTGCTCTCCCCGTCTTCTTCCGTGCCGAGTTCTCTCTCGGTAGCGTTGTATTCCTCCCGGGACTCATCGGGGACTACTTCTTCAGTACTGGCGGGGTGTGAAGTCATGTCTGGTTCCCACTGGTCCCCACCGTGAACTTGGTCAGTTACATTAGAGCCCGTAGGGGCCTCTATGGTCGGGGTAGTCTGGGCGTTGGGGTTAGACATACTTTTACTTTCTAGTTTTACCGCGTTTACTGTTAGTAGAAGACTAGGTTGTTGACTGACAGCGTAAGCCTCTAAGTACTGAGGGAGCCGTCGTTCGCGCTGCGGGCGTTGGTTAGGAGGATCGTTTCGTGGAGTGTTCATCATAGGCCATTTCAATATTAATAACACTATATTAATATTACACTAATTACCATCCGGCTCGAAGGACCAATTGTAACTGAGGGGTACAATTCCCTGACTGTATTACTAGATATGATACTTACTACCACTACCTTTGTACTTAATATTCGGCCACCCAGTACACGGCATAAATATATTATCATGAACACTCTCACGTAGATGAAACGGATCCAACACAAATGTACGAATTAGAAACAGGTCTTTATTTCCTACACAGCGATGGTGTGTAGAATAAGCACTTAATCACTTAATTACATTTATGAATTGAAATAGTATGCACTTTTATGGCAAGGAGTATTCGTCGGTATATCAATAGAGAATGTCCAATCTCTGAAGGCGCAGGTGGTAAATATACGACCTGGAATAGTTAAGGAATAACAGCAATGATACTTTAATGATTATAGGCTGGATACACTAGAGGGGGTTAATCCGGTCGCTTGTAAGCCGACAGGAGTAGGAGGGGGGGGGGGGGTAGAATCCAGCTGCCTCGTCCGGCCAAGGGTATCCCAGGTGAACCCACTGTAGTGCCGTTCAATGCGCCGGCGATCCTTGGACCACAGATGAAAGCAGGTGGACTCTTTGTGGGCCGGCTCTCTCCGGTCCACGGGGGAGAGACGTGAAGAGACCTCGTCTTGCAGAGCGTCTCCTCACCTTGCGTCCTCTCCAGGGGGGGGGGTTCCAACACACGGCAGTGTCGGGGGTCTTTATCCATGGAATAATCAAAGTATCCAAAGCATAATCCGTGCCTGGGAAGGCGGGCTGTCGTCGGTAGAATAATCCGGTATACAGGTCCACTCGCTCGTCGGCTCTGGGGCTCCTCGGGTGCAGCTTCACGTAGGGTCAACCACCCTGGGTAAGCAGCCAGTTCTCTGCCCGAAACGATGGGGTACTGACTACGGTAGTATTCTCACCGCACGAAGCACTATATATTAACAGACTATTATTAGCTTAATAGACTACGTCCAACTCGACGATATAGTGCCAAATATGACTATTCAAATATTAATATACACGATGTCTCAATACCGATGGTAGGCGAACTTGGCCTTACTCCCACACGTGGCGTCGCGGGGAGGCTTTACGTCTGTGACTCTATTGGAGGGTAAGAAACTGGACTGAAAAGAAAGTCCTACTTTAGTAGCGCAGTATATACGCACTATGAACAAATAGTCCCATTAGTGGTGCGGTAGCCAAATTCCTACGCGGAACTAGGACTTGTTCGTACATGTCGAGCGGTACGTTTGAACTGGGTCTGAGGGGTATGGCAGCCTGGCACCAAGGTCTCGACCAATAGTAGAATGGAGACTATTATGGGATGTTCAGTAGGCTAGAATGGATATTCAATGCATATTGTACAAGGAATATACAAGGGATATCAGGGAATATTAGAGAATATACAAATACAATTAAATATATATATATAAATAAATATATATATTCGGTTTAATCTGGCCCGTCACAACAAACAGTGATGCAGGATAAACAGTGATGCAGGATAAACAGTGATACAGGATAAACAGTGATACAAGATAAACAGTGATAAACAGTGATGCAGGATAAACAGTGATGCAGGATAAACAGTGATGCAGGATAAACAGTGATACAGGATAAACAGTGATGCAGGATAAACAGTGATGCAGGATAAACAGTGATGCAGGATAAACAGTGATGCAGGATAAACAGTGATACAGGATAAACAGTGATGCAGGATAAACAGTGATGCAGGATAAACAGTGATACAGGATGAACAGTGACAAACAGTGATGTAGGATAAACAGTGATACAGGATAAACAGTGATGCAGGATAAACAGTGATGCAGGATAAACAGTGATGCAGGATAAACAGTGATGCAGGATAAACAGTGATACAGGATAAACAGTGATGCAGGATAAACAGTGATACAGGATAAACAGTGATGTAGGATAAACAGTGATACAGGATAAACAGTGATACAGGATAAACAGTGATGTAGGATAAACAGTGATACAGGATAAACAGTGATGTAGGATAAACAGTGATGCAGGATAAACAGTGATGCAGGATAAACAGTGATGTAGGATAAACAGTGATGCAGGATAAACAGTGATGTAGGATAAACAGTGATGCAGGATAAACAGTGATGTAGGATAAACAGTGATGCAGGATAAACAGTGATGTAGGATAAACAGTGATGCATGATAAACAGTGATGCAGGATAAACAGTGATACAGGATAAACAGTGATGCAGGATAAACAGTGATACAGGATAAACAGTGATGCAGGATAAACAGTGATGTAGGATAAACAGTGATGCAGGATAAACAGTGATGCAGGATAAACAGTGATGTAGGATAAACAGTGATACAGGATAAACAGTGATGTAGGATAAACAGTGATACAGGATAAACAGTGATGCAGGATAAACAGTGATGTAGGATAAACAGTGATACAGGATAAACAGTGATGCAGGATAAACAGTGATGCAGGATAAACAGTGATACAGGATAAACAGTGATACAGGATAAACAGTGATGCAGGATAAACAGTGATGCAGGATAAACAGTGATGTAGGATAAACAGTGATACAGGATAAACAGTGATGCAGGATAAACAGTGATGCAGGATAAACAGTGATGTAGGATAAACAGTGATACAGGATAAACAGTGATACAGGATAAACAGTGACGTAGGATAAACAGTGATGCAGGATAAACAGTGATACAGGATAAACAGTGATGCAGGATAAACAGTGATACAGGATAAACAGTGATACAGGATAAACAGTGACGTAGGATAAACAGTGATGTAGGATAAACAGTGATACAGGATAAACAGTGATACATGATAAACAGTGACGTAGGATAAACAGTGATGTAGGATAAACAGTGATACAGGATAAACAGTGATACAGGATAAACAGTGATACAGGATAAACAGTGATGTAGGATAAACAGTGATACAGGATAAACAGTGATACATGATAAACAGTGATGCAGGATAAACAGTGATACATGATAAACAGTGATGCAGGATAAACAGTGATACATGATAAACAGTGATGTAGGATAAACAGTGATGCAGGATAAACAGTGATGCAGGATAAACAGTGATACAGGATAAACAGTGATGCAGGATAAACAGTGATGCAGGATAAACAGTGATACAGGATAAACAGTGATACAGGATAAACAGTGATGCAGGATAATCAGTGATACATGATAAACATGATGCAGGATAAACAGTGATGCAGGATAAACAGTGATACATGATAAACAGTGATGCAGGATAAACTGTGATACAGGATAAACAGTGATGTAGGATAAACAGTGATACAGGATAAACAGTGATGCAGGATAAACAGTGATGCAGGATAAACAGTGATGCAGGATAAACAGTGATGCAGGATAATCAGTGATACATGATAAACAGTGATACAGGATAAACAGTGATACAGGATAAACAGTGATGTAGGATAAACAGTGATACAGGATAAACAGTGATGTAGGATAAACAGTGATACAGGATAAACAGTGATGTAGGATAAACAGTGATGTAGGATAAACAGTGATACAGGATAAACAGTGATGCAGGATAAACAGTGATACAGGATAAACAGTGATGTAGGATCAACAGTGATACAGGATAAACAGTGATGTAGGATAAACAGTGATACAGGATAAACAGTGATGCAGGATAAACAGTGATGCAGGATAAACAGTGATGTAGGATAAACAGTGATGTAGGATAAACAGTGATGTAGGATAAACAGTGATACAGGATAAACAGTGATGTAGGATAAACAGTGATACAGGATAAACAGTGATGCAGGATAAACAGTGATGCAGGATAAACAGTGATGTAGGATAAACAGTGATGTAGGATAAACAGTGATGCAGGATAAACAGTGATACAGGATAAACAGTGATACAGGATAAACAGTGATGTAGGATAAACAGTGATAAAGGATAAACAGTGATACAGTATAAACAGTGATGCAGGATAAACAGTGATGTAGGATAAACAGTGATGCAGGATAAACAGTGATGCAGGATAAACAGTGATGTAGGATAAACAGTGATACAGGATAAACAGTGATGTAGGATAAACAGTGATGCAGGATAAACAGTGATGCAGGATAAACAGTGATACAGGATAAACAGTGATGCAGGATAAACAGTGATGCAGGATAAACAGTGATACAGGATAAACAGTGATGCAGGATAAACAGTGATGCAGGATAAACAGTGATGCAGGATAAACAGTGATGTAGGATAAACAGTGATACAGGATAAACAGTGATGCAGGATAAACAGTGATGCAGGATAAACAGTGATGTAGGATAAACAGTGATACAGGATAAACAGTGATACAGGATAAACAGTGACGTAGGATAAACAGTGATGCAGGATAAACAGTGATACAGGATAAACAGTGATGCAGGATAAACAGTGATACAGGATAAACAGTGATACAGGATAAACAGTGACGTAGGATAAACAGTGATGTAGGATAAACAGTGATACAGGATAAACAGTGATACATGATAAACAGTGACGTAGGATAAACAGTGATGTAGGATAAACAGTGATACAGGATAAACAGTGATACAGGATAAACAGTGATGTAGGATAAACAGTGATACAGGATAAACAGTGATACATGATAAACAGTGATGCAGGATAAACAGTGATACATGATAAACAGTGATGCAGGATAAACAGTGATACATGATAAACAGTGATGTAGGATAAACAGTGATGCAGGATAAACAGTGATGCAGGATAAACAGTGATACAGGATAAACAGTGATGCAGGATAAACAGTGATGCAGGATAAACAGTGATACAGGATAAACAGTGATACAGGATAAACAGTGATGCAGGATAATCAGTGATACATGATAAACATGATGCAGGATAAACAGTGATGCAGGATAAACAGTGATACATGATAAACAGTGATGCAGGATAAACTGTGATACAGGATAAACAGTGATGTAGGATAAACAGTGATACAGGATAAACAGTGATGCAGGATAAACAGTGATGCAGGATAAACAGTGATGCAGGATAAACAGTGATGCAGGATAATCAGTGATACATGATAAACAGTGATACAGGATAAACAGTGATGCAGGATAAACAGTGATGCAGGATAAACAGTGATGCAGGATAAACAGTGATGCAGGATAAACAGTGATACATGATAAACAGTGATGCAGGATAAACAGTGATACAGGATAAACAGTGATACAGGATAAACAGTGATGTAGGATAAACAGTGATACAGGATAAACAGTGATGCAGGATAAACAGTGATGCAGGATAAACAGTGATGCAGGATAAACAGTGATGCAGGATAAACAGTGATACAGGATAAACAGTGATGCAGGATAAACAGTGATGCAGGATAAACAGTGATACAGGATAAACAGTGATGCAGGATAAACAGTGATGCAGGATAAACAGTGATACAGGATAAACAGTGATGTAGGATAAACAGTGATACATGATAAACAGTGATACAGGATAAACAGTGATGCAGGATAAACAGTGATGTAGGATAAACAGTGATGCAGGATAAACATGATGCAGGATAAACAGTGATGCAGGATAAACAGTGATACATGATAAACAGTGATGCAGGATAAACAGTGATGCAGGATAAACAGTGATGCAGGATAAACAGTGATGCAGGATAAACAGTGATACAGGATAAACAGTGATGTAGGATAAACAGTGATGCAGGATAAACAGTGATGCAGGATAAACAGTGATGCAGGATAAACAGTGATACAGGATAAACAGTGATGCAGGATAAACAGTGATGCAGGATAAACAGTGATGCAGGATAAACAGTGATGTAGGATAAACAGTGATGCAGGATAAACAGTGATACAGGATAAACAGTGATGTAGGATAAACAGTGATGCAGGATAAACAGTGATACAGGATAAACAGTGATACAGGATAAACAGTGATGCAGGATAAACAGTGATGCAGGATAAACAGTGATACAGGATAAACAGTGATGCAGGATAAACAGTGATGTAGGATAAACAGTGATGTAGGATAAACAGTGATACAGGATAAACAGTGATGTAGGATAAACAGTGATACAGGATAAACAGTGATGTAGGATAAACAGTGATACAGGATAAACAGTGATGTAGGATAAACAGTGATACAGGATAAACAGTGATGCAGGATAAACAGTGATGCAGGATAAACAGTGATGTAGGATAAACAGTGATGTAGGATAAACAGTGATGTAGGATAAACAGTGATACAGGATAAACAGTGATGTAGGATAAACAGTGATACATGATAAACAGTGATACAGGATAAACAGTGATGCAGGATAAACAGTGATGTAGGATAAACAGTGATGCAGGATAAACATGATGCAGGATAAACAGTGATGCAGGATAAACAGTGATACATGATAAACAGTGATGCAGGATAAACAGTGATGCAGGATAAACAGTGATGCAGGATAAACAGTGATGCAGGATAAACAGTGATACAGGATAAACAGTGATGTAGGATAAACAGTGATGCAGGATAAACAGTGATGCAGGATAAACAGTGATGCAGGATAAACAGTGATACAGGATAAACAGTGATGCAGGATAAACAGTGATGCAGGATAAACAGTGATGCAGGATAAACAGTGATGTAGGATAAACAGTGATGCAGGATAAACAGTGATACAGGATAAACAGTGATGTAGGATAAACAGTGATGCAGGATAAACAGTGATACAGGATAAACAGTGATACAGGATAAACAGTGATGCAGGATAAACAGTGATGCAGGATAAACAGTGATACAGGATAAACAGTGATGCAGGATAAACAGTGATGTAGGATAAACAGTGATGTAGGATAAACAGTGATACAGGATAAACAGTGATGTAGGATAAACAGTGATACAGGATAAACAGTGATGTAGGATAAACAGTGATACAGGATAAACAGTGATACAGGATAAACAGTGATACAGGATAAACAGTGATGCAGGATAAACAGTGATGCAGGATAAACAGTGATGTAGGATAAACAGTGATGTAGGATAAACAGTGATGTAGGATAAACAGTGATACAGGATAAACAGTGATGTAGGATAAACAGTGATACAGGATAAACAGTGATGCAGGATAAACAGTGATGCAGGATAAACAGTGATGTAGGATAAACAGTGATGTAGGATAAACAGTGATGCAGGATAAACAGTGATACAGGATAAACAGTGATGTAGGATAAACAGTGATAAAGGATAAACAGTGATACAGTATAAACAGTGATGCAGGATAAACAGTGATGTAGGATAAACAGTGATGCAGGATAAACAGTGATGCAGGATAAACAGTGATGTAGGATAAACAGTGATACAGGATAAACAGTGATGTAGGATAAACAGTGATGCAGGATAAACAGTGATGCAGGATAAACAGTGATGTAGGATAAACAGTGATACAGGATAAACAGTGATGCAGGATAAACAGTGATGCAGGATAAACAGTGATACAGGATAAACAGTGATACAGGATAAACAGTGATGCAGGATAAACAGTGATGCAGGATAAACAGTGATGTAGGATAAACAGTGATACAGGATAAACAGTGATGCAGGATAAACAGTGATGCAGGATAAACAGTGATGTAGGATAAACAGTGATACAGGATAAACAGTGATACAGGATAAACAGTGACGTAGGATAAACAGTGATGCAGGATAAACAGTGATACAGGATAAACAGTGATGCAGGATAAACAGTGATACAGGATAAACAGTGATACAGGATAAACAGTGACGTAGGATAAACAGTGATGTAGGATAAACAGTGATACAGGATAAACAGTGATACATGATAAACAGTGACGTAGGATAAACAGTGATGTAGGATAAACAGTGATACAGGATAAACAGTGATACAGGATAAACAGTGATGTAGGATAAACAGTGATACAGGATAAACAGTGATACATGATAAACAGTGATGCAGGATAAACAGTGATACATGATAAACAGTGATGCAGGATAAACAGTGATACATGATAAACAGTGATGTAGGATAAACAGTGATGCAGGATAAACAGTGATGCAGGATAAACAGTGATACAGGATAAACAGTGATGCAGGATAAACAGTGATGCAGGATAAACAGTGATACAGGATAAACAGTGATACAGGATAAACAGTGATGCAGGATAATCAGTGATACATGATAAACATGATGCAGGATAAACAGTGATGCAGGATAAACAGTGATACATGATAAACAGTGATGCAGGATAAACTGTGATACAGGATAAACAGTGATGTAGGATAAACAGTGATACAGGATAAACAGTGATGCAGGATAAACAGTGATGCAGGATAAACAGTGATGCAGGATAAACAGTGATGCAGGATAATCAGTGATACATGATAAACAGTGATACAGGATAAACAGTGATGCAGGATAAACAGTGATGCAGGATAAACAGTGATGCAGGATAAACAGTGATGCAGGATAAACAGTGATACATGATAAACAGTGATGCAGGATAAACAGTGATACAGGATAAACAGTGATACAGGATAAACAGTGATGTAGGATAAACAGTGATACAGGATAAACAGTGATGCAGGATAAACAGTGATGCAGGATAAACAGTGATGCAGGATAAACAGTGATGCAGGATAAACAGTGATACAGGATAAACAGTGATGCAGGATAAACAGTGATGCAGGATAAACAGTGATACAGGATAAACAGTGATGCAGGATAAACAGTGATGCAGGATAAACAGTGATACAGGATAAACAGTGATGTAGGATAAACAGTGATACATGATAAACAGTGATACAGGATAAACAGTGATGCAGGATAAACAGTGATGTAGGATAAACAGTGATGCAGGATAAACATGATGCAGGATAAACAGTGATGCAGGATAAACAGTGATACATGATAAACAGTGATGCAGGATAAACAGTGATGCAGGATAAACAGTGATGCAGGATAAACAGTGATGCAGGATAAACAGTGATACAGGATAAACAGTGATGTAGGATAAACAGTGATGCAGGATAAACAGTGATGCAGGATAAACAGTGATGCAGGATAAACAGTGATACAGGATAAACAGTGATGCAGGATAAACAGTGATGCAGGATAAACAGTGATGCAGGATAAACAGTGATGTAGGATAAACAGTGATGCAGGATAAACAGTGATACAGGATAAACAGTGATGTAGGATAAACAGTGATGCAGGATAAACAGTGATACAGGATAAACAGTGATACAGGATAAACAGTGATGCAGGATAAACAGTGATGCAGGATAAACAGTGATACAGGATAAACAGTGATGCAGGATAAACAGTGATGTAGGATAAACAGTGATACAGGATAAACAGTGATACAAGATAAACAGTGATACAAGATAAACAGTGATGCAGGATAAACAGTGATGCAGGATAAACAGTGATGCAGGATAAACAGTGATGCAGGATAAACAGTGATACAGGATAAACAGTGATACAGGATAAACAGTGATGTAGGATAAACAGTGATGTAGGATAAACAGTGATACAGGATAAACAGTGATGCAGGATAAACAGTGATGCAGGATAAACAGTGATACAGGATAAACAGTGATACAGGATAAACAGTGATGTAGGATAAACAGTGATGTAGGATAAACAGTGATACAGGATAAACAGTGATGTAGGATAAACAGTGATACAGGATAAACAGTGATGTAGGATAAACAGTGATACAGGATAAACAGTGATGTAGGATAAACAGTGATACAGGATAAACAGTGATGCAGGATAAACAGTGATGCAGGATAAACAGTGATGTAGGATAAACAGTGATGTAGGATAAACAGTGATGTAGGATAAACAGTGATACAGGATAAACAGTGATGTAGGATAAACAGTGATACAGGATAAACAGTGATGTAGGATAAACAGTGATACAGGATAAACAGTGATGTAGGATAACCAGTGATACAGGATAAACAGTGATACAAGATAAACAGTGATGCAGGATAAACAGTGATGTAGGATAAACAGTGATGCAGGATAAACAGTGATACAAGATAAACAGTGTTGCAGGATAAACAGTGAGACAGGATAAACAGTGATACAGGATAAACAGTGATACAGGATAAACAGTGATACAAGATAAACAGTGATGCAGGATAAACAGTGATGCAGGATAAACAGTGATACAGGATAAACAGTGATACAGGATAAACAGTGATACAAGATAAACAGTGATACAAGATAAACAGTGATGCAGGATAAACAGTGATGCAGGATAAACAGTGATGCAGGATAAACAGTGATACAGGATAAACAGTGATACAGGATAAACAGTGATGCAGGATAAACAGTGATGCAGGATAAACAGTGATGTAGGATAAACAGTGATGTAGGATAAACAGTGATGCAGGATAAACAGTGATACAGGATAAACAGTGATACAGGATAAACAGTGATGTAGGATAAACAGTGATAAAGGATAAACAGTGATACAAGATAAACAGTGATGCAGGATAAACAGTGATGCAGGATAAACAGTGATACAGGATAAACAGTGATGCAGGATAAACAGTGATGTAGGATAAACAGTGATGCAGGATAAACAGTGATATAGGATAAACAGTGATGCAGGATAAACAGTGATACAGGATAAACAGTGATACAGGATAAACAGTGATGTAGGATAAACAGTGATACAAGATAAACAGTGATACAGGATAAACAGTGATACAGGATAAACAGTGATGTAGGATAAACAGTGATAAAGGATAAACAGTGATACAAGATAAACAGTGATGCAGGATAAACAGTGATGCAGGATAAACAGTGATAAAGGATAAACAGTGATACAGGATAACCAGTGATACAGGATAAACAGTGATGCAGGATAAACAGTGATACAAGATAAACAGTGATGCAGGATAAACAGTGACGCAGGATAAACAGTGATGTAGGATAAACAGTGATGCAGGATAAACAGTGATGCAGGATAAACAGTGATGCAGGATAAACAGTGATACAGGATAAACAGTGATGTAGGATAAACAGTGATGCAGGATAAACAGTGATGCAGGATAAACAGTGATACAAGATAAACAGTGATGCAGGATAAACAATGATACAGGATAAACAGTGATGCAGGATAAACAGTGATGCAGGATAAACAGTGATGCAGGATAAACAGTGATGCAGGATAAACAGTGATACAGGATAAACAGTGATGTAGGATAAACAGTGATGCAGGATAAACAGTGATGCAGGATAAACAGTGATACAGGATAAACAGTGATGCAGGATAAACAGTGATACAGGATAAACAGTGATGCAGGATAAACAGTGATACAGGATAAACAGTGATACAGGATAAACAGTGATGCAGGATAAACAGTGATGTAGGATAAACAGTGATGTAGGATAAACAGTGATACAGGATAAACAGTGATGCAGGATAAACAGTGATACAGGATAAACAGTGATGCAGGATAAACAGTGATACAGGATAAACAGTGATACAGGATAAACAGTGATGCAGGATAAACAGTGATGCAGGATAAACAGTGATACAGGATAAACAGTGATGCAGGATAAACATGATACAGGATAAACAGTGATACAGGATAAACAGTGATACAGGATAAACAGTGATGCAGGATAAACATGATACAGGATAAACAGTGATACAGGATAAACAGTGATGCAGGATAAACAGTGATACAGGATAAACAGTGATGCAGGATAAACAGTGATGTAGGATATTCAGTGATACAGGATAAACAGTGATGTAGGATAAACAGTGATACAGGATAAACAGTGATGTAGGATAAACAGTGATACAGGATAAACAGTGATGTAGGATAAACAGTGATGTAGGATAAACAGTGATACAGGATAAACAGTGATGCAGGATAAACAGTGATACAGGATAAACAGTGATGTAGGATCAACAGTGATACAGGATAAACAGTGATGTAGGATAAACAGTGATACAGGATAAACAGTGATGCAGGATAAACAGTGATGCAGGATAAACAGTGATGTAGGATAAACAGTGATGTAGGATAAACAGTGATGTAGGATAAACAGTGATACAGGATAAACAGTGATGTAGGATAAACAGTGATACAGGATAAACAGTGATGCAGGATAAACAGTGATGCAGGATAAACAGTGATGTAGGATAAACAGTGATGTAGGATAAACAGTGATGCAGGATAAACAGTGATACAGGATAAACAGTGATACAGGATAAACAGTGATGTAGGATAAACAGTGATAAAGGATAAACAGTGATACAGTATAAACAGTGATGCAGGATAAACAGTGATGTAGGATAAACAGTGATGCAGGATAAACAGTGATGCAGGATAAACAGTGATGTAGGATAAACAGTGATACAGGATAAACAGTGATGTAGGATAAACAGTGATGCAGGATAAACAGTGATGCAGGATAAACAGTGATACAGGATAAACAGTGATGCAGGATAAACAGTGATGCAGGATAAACAGTGATACAGGATAAACAGTGATGCAGGATAAACAGTGATGCAGGATAAACAGTGATGCAGGATAAACAGTGATGTAGGATAAACAGTGATACAGGATAAACAGTGATGCAGGATAAACAGTGATGCAGGATAAACAGTGATGTAGGATAAACAGTGATACAGGATAAACAGTGATACAGGATAAACAGTGACGTAGGATAAACAGTGATGCAGGATAAACAGTGATACAGGATAAACAGTGATGCAGGATAAACAGTGATACAGGATAAACAGTGATACAGGATAAACAGTGACGTAGGATAAACAGTGATGTAGGATAAACAGTGATACAGGATAAACAGTGATACATGATAAACAGTGACGTAGGATAAACAGTGATGTAGGATAAACAGTGATACAGGATAAACAGTGATACAGGATAAACAGTGATGTAGGATAAACAGTGATACAGGATAAACAGTGATACATGATAAACAGTGATGCAGGATAAACAGTGATACATGATAAACAGTGATGCAGGATAAACAGTGATACATGATAAACAGTGATGTAGGATAAACAGTGATGCAGGATAAACAGTGATGCAGGATAAACAGTGATACAGGATAAACAGTGATGCAGGATAAACAGTGATGCAGGATAAACAGTGATACAGGATAAACAGTGATACAGGATAAACAGTGATGCAGGATAATCAGTGATACATGATAAACATGATGCAGGATAAACAGTGATGCAGGATAAACAGTGATACATGATAAACAGTGATGCAGGATAAACTGTGATACAGGATAAACAGTGATGTAGGATAAACAGTGATACAGGATAAACAGTGATGCAGGATAAACAGTGATGCAGGATAAACAGTGATGCAGGATAAACAGTGATGCAGGATAATCAGTGATACATGATAAACAGTGATACAGGATAAACAGTGATGCAGGATAAACAGTGATGCAGGATAAACAGTGATGCAGGATAAACAGTGATGCAGGATAAACAGTGATACATGATAAACAGTGATGCAGGATAAACAGTGATACAGGATAAACAGTGATACAGGATAAACAGTGATGTAGGATAAACAGTGATACAGGATAAACAGTGATGCAGGATAAACAGTGATGCAGGATAAACAGTGATGCAGGATAAACAGTGATGCAGGATAAACAGTGATACAGGATAAACAGTGATGCAGGATAAACAGTGATGCAGGATAAACAGTGATACAGGATAAACAGTGATGCAGGATAAACAGTGATGCAGGATAAACAGTGATACAGGATAAACAGTGATGTAGGATAAACAGTGATACATGATAAACAGTGATACAGGATAAACAGTGATGCAGGATAAACAGTGATGTAGGATAAACAGTGATGCAGGATAAACATGATGCAGGATAAACAGTGATGCAGGATAAACAGTGATACATGATAAACAGTGATGCAGGATAAACAGTGATGCAGGATAAACAGTGATGCAGGATAAACAGTGATGCAGGATAAACAGTGATACAGGATAAACAGTGATGTAGGATAAACAGTGATGCAGGATAAACAGTGATGCAGGATAAACAGTGATGCAGGATAAACAGTGATACAGGATAAACAGTGATGCAGGATAAACAGTGATGCAGGATAAACAGTGATGCAGGATAAACAGTGATGTAGGATAAACAGTGATGCAGGATAAACAGTGATACAGGATAAACAGTGATGTAGGATAAACAGTGATGCAGGATAAACAGTGATACAGGATAAACAGTGATACAGGATAAACAGTGATGCAGGATAAACAGTGATGCAGGATAAACAGTGATACAGGATAAACAGTGATGCAGGATAAACAGTGATGTAGGATAAACAGTGATGTAGGATAAACAGTGATACAGGATAAACAGTGATGTAGGATAAACAGTGATACAGGATAAACAGTGATGTAGGATAAACAGTGATACAGGATAAACAGTGATGTAGGATAAACAGTGATACAGGATAAACAGTGATGCAGGATAAACAGTGATGCAGGATAAACAGTGATGTAGGATAAACAGTGATGTAGGATAAACAGTGATGTAGGATAAACAGTGATACAGGATAAACAGTGATGTAGGATAAACAGTGATACATGATAAACAGTGATACAGGATAAACAGTGATGCAGGATAAACAGTGATGTAGGATAAACAGTGATGCAGGATAAACATGATGCAGGATAAACAGTGATGCAGGATAAACAGTGATACATGATAAACAGTGATGCAGGATAAACAGTGATGCAGGATAAACAGTGATGCAGGATAAACAGTGATGCAGGATAAACAGTGATACAGGATAAACAGTGATGTAGGATAAACAGTGATGCAGGATAAACAGTGATGCAGGATAAACAGTGATGCAGGATAAACAGTGATACAGGATAAACAGTGATGCAGGATAAACAGTGATGCAGGATAAACAGTGATGCAGGATAAACAGTGATGTAGGATAAACAGTGATGCAGGATAAACAGTGATACAGGATAAACAGTGATGTAGGATAAACAGTGATGCAGGATAAACAGTGATACAGGATAAACAGTGATACAGGATAAACAGTGATGCAGGATAAACAGTGATGCAGGATAAACAGTGATACAGGATAAACAGTGATGCAGGATAAACAGTGATGTAGGATAAACAGTGATGTAGGATAAACAGTGATACAGGATAAACAGTGATGTAGGATAAACAGTGATACAGGATAAACAGTGATGTAGGATAAACAGTGATACAGGATAAACAGTGATACAGGATAAACAGTGATACAGGATAAACAGTGATGCAGGATAAACAGTGATGCAGGATAAACAGTGATGTAGGATAAACAGTGATGTAGGATAAACAGTGATGTAGGATAAACAGTGATACAGGATAAACAGTGATGTAGGATAAACAGTGATACAGGATAAACAGTGATGCAGGATAAACAGTGATGCAGGATAAACAGTGATGTAGGATAAACAGTGATGTAGGATAAACAGTGATGCAGGATAAACAGTGATACAGGATAAACAGTGATGTAGGATAAACAGTGATAAAGGATAAACAGTGATACAGTATAAACAGTGATGCAGGATAAACAGTGATGTAGGATAAACAGTGATGCAGGATAAACAGTGATGCAGGATAAACAGTGATGTAGGATAAACAGTGATACAGGATAAACAGTGATGTAGGATAAACAGTGATGCAGGATAAACAGTGATGCAGGATAAACAGTGATGTAGGATAAACAGTGATACAGGATAAACAGTGATGCAGGATAAACAGTGATGCAGGATAAACAGTGATACAGGATAAACAGTGATACAGGATAAACAGTGATGCAGGATAAACAGTGATGCAGGATAAACAGTGATGTAGGATAAACAGTGATACAGGATAAACAGTGATGCAGGATAAACAGTGATGCAGGATAAACAGTGATGTAGGATAAACAGTGATACAGGATAAACAGTGATACAGGATAAACAGTGACGTAGGATAAACAGTGATGCAGGATAAACAGTGATACAGGATAAACAGTGATGCAGGATAAACAGTGATACAGGATAAACAGTGATACAGGATAAACAGTGACGTAGGATAAACAGTGATGTAGGATAAACAGTGATACAGGATAAACAGTGATACATGATAAACAGTGACGTAGGATAAACAGTGATGTAGGATAAACAGTGATACAGGATAAACAGTGATACAGGATAAACAGTGATGTAGGATAAACAGTGATACAGGATAAACAGTGATACATGATAAACAGTGATGCAGGATAAACAGTGATACATGATAAACAGTGATGCAGGATAAACAGTGATACATGATAAACAGTGATGTAGGATAAACAGTGATGCAGGATAAACAGTGATGCAGGATAAACAGTGATACAGGATAAACAGTGATGCAGGATAAACAGTGATGCAGGATAAACAGTGATACAGGATAAACAGTGATACAGGATAAACAGTGATGCAGGATAATCAGTGATACATGATAAACATGATGCAGGATAAACAGTGATGCAGGATAAACAGTGATACATGATAAACAGTGATGCAGGATAAACTGTGATACAGGATAAACAGTGATGTAGGATAAACAGTGATACAGGATAAACAGTGATGCAGGATAAACAGTGATGCAGGATAAACAGTGATGCAGGATAAACAGTGATGCAGGATAATCAGTGATACATGATAAACAGTGATACAGGATAAACAGTGATGCAGGATAAACAGTGATGCAGGATAAACAGTGATGCAGGATAAACAGTGATGCAGGATAAACAGTGATACATGATAAACAGTGATGCAGGATAAACAGTGATACAGGATAAACAGTGATACAGGATAAACAGTGATGTAGGATAAACAGTGATACAGGATAAACAGTGATGCAGGATAAACAGTGATGCAGGATAAACAGTGATGCAGGATAAACAGTGATGCAGGATAAACAGTGATACAGGATAAACAGTGATGCAGGATAAACAGTGATGCAGGATAAACAGTGATACAGGATAAACAGTGATGCAGGATAAACAGTGATGCAGGATAAACAGTGATACAGGATAAACAGTGATGTAGGATAAACAGTGATACATGATAAACAGTGATACAGGATAAACAGTGATGCAGGATAAACAGTGATGTAGGATAAACAGTGATGCAGGATAAACATGATGCAGGATAAACAGTGATGCAGGATAAACAGTGATACATGATAAACAGTGATGCAGGATAAACAGTGATGCAGGATAAACAGTGATGCAGGATAAACAGTGATGCAGGATAAACAGTGATACAGGATAAACAGTGATGTAGGATAAACAGTGATGCAGGATAAACAGTGATGCAGGATAAACAGTGATGCAGGATAAACAGTGATACAGGATAAACAGTGATGCAGGATAAACAGTGATGCAGGATAAACAGTGATGCAGGATAAACAGTGATGTAGGATAAACAGTGATGCAGGATAAACAGTGATACAGGATAAACAGTGATGTAGGATAAACAGTGATGCAGGATAAACAGTGATACAGGATAAACAGTGATACAGGATAAACAGTGATGCAGGATAAACAGTGATGCAGGATAAACAGTGATACAGGATAAACAGTGATGCAGGATAAACAGTGATGTAGGATAAACAGTGATACAGGATAAACAGTGATACAAGATAAACAGTGATACAAGATAAACAGTGATGCAGGATAAACAGTGATGCAGGATAAACAGTGATGCAGGATAAACAGTGATGCAGGATAAACAGTGATACAGGATAAACAGTGATACAGGATAAACAGTGATGTAGGATAAACAGTGATGTAGGATAAACAGTGATACAGGATAAACAGTGATGCAGGATAAACAGTGATGCAGGATAAACAGTGATACAGGATAAACAGTGATACAGGATAAACAGTGATGTAGGATAAACAGTGATGTAGGATAAACAGTGATACAGGATAAACAGTGATGTAGGATAAACAGTGATACAGGATAAACAGTGATGTAGGATAAACAGTGATACAGGATAAACAGTGATGTAGGATAAACAGTGATACAGGATAAACAGTGATGCAGGATAAACAGTGATGCAGGATAAACAGTGATGTAGGATAAACAGTGATGTAGGATAAACAGTGATGTAGGATAAACAGTGATACAGGATAAACAGTGATGTAGGATAAACAGTGATACAGGATAAACAGTGATGTAGGATAAACAGTGATACAGGATAAACAGTGATGTAGGATAACCAGTGATACAGGATAAACAGTGATACAAGATAAACAGTGATGCAGGATAAACAGTGATGTAGGATAAACAGTGATGCAGGATAAACAGTGATACAAGATAAACAGTGTTGCAGGATAAACAGTGAGACAGGATAAACAGTGATACAGGATAAACAGTGATACAGGATAAACAGTGATACAAGATAAACAGTGATGCAGGATAAACAGTGATGCAGGATAAACAGTGATACAGGATAAACAGTGATACAGGATAAACAGTGATACAAGATAAACAGTGATACAAGATAAACAGTGATGCAGGATAAACAGTGATGCAGGATAAACAGTGATGCAGGATAAACAGTGATACAGGATAAACAGTGATACAGGATAAACAGTGATGCAGGATAAACAGTGATGCAGGATAAACAGTGATGTAGGATAAACAGTGATGTAGGATAAACAGTGATGCAGGATAAACAGTGATACAGGATAAACAGTGATACAGGATAAACAGTGATGTAGGATAAACAGTGATAAAGGATAAACAGTGATACAAGATAAACAGTGATGCAGGATAAACAGTGATGCAGGATAAACAGTGATACAGGATAAACAGTGATGCAGGATAAACAGTGATGTAGGATAAACAGTGATGCAGGATAAACAGTGATATAGGATAAACAGTGATGCAGGATAAACAGTGATACAGGATAAACAGTGATACAGGATAAACAGTGATGTAGGATAAACAGTGATACAAGATAAACAGTGATACAGGATAAACAGTGATACAGGATAAACAGTGATGTAGGATAAACAGTGATAAAGGATAAACAGTGATACAAGATAAACAGTGATGCAGGATAAACAGTGATGCAGGATAAACAGTGATAAAGGATAAACAGTGATACAGGATAACCAGTGATACAGGATAAACAGTGATGCAGGATAAACAGTGATACAAGATAAACAGTGATGCAGGATAAACAGTGACGCAGGATAAACAGTGATGTAGGATAAACAGTGATGCAGGATAAACAGTGATGCAGGATAAACAGTGATGCAGGATAAACAGTGATACAGGATAAACAGTGATGTAGGATAAACAGTGATGCAGGATAAACAGTGATGCAGGATAAACAGTGATACAAGATAAACAGTGATGCAGGATAAACAATGATACAGGATAAACAGTGATGCAGGATAAACAGTGATGCAGGATAAACAGTGATGCAGGATAAACAGTGATGCAGGATAAACAGTGATACAGGATAAACAGTGATGTAGGATAAACAGTGATGCAGGATAAACAGTGATGCAGGATAAACAGTGATACAGGATAAACAGTGATGCAGGATAAACAGTGATACAGGATAAACAGTGATGCAGGATAAACAGTGATACAGGATAAACAGTGATACAGGATAAACAGTGATGCAGGATAAACAGTGATGTAGGATAAACAGTGATGTAGGATAAACAGTGATACAGGATAAACAGTGATGCAGGATAAACAGTGATACAGGATAAACAGTGATGCAGGATAAACAGTGATACAGGATAAACAGTGATACAGGATAAACAGTGATGCAGGATAAACAGTGATGCAGGATAAACAGTGATACAGGATAAACAGTGATGCAGGATAAACATGATACAGGATAAACAGTGATACAGGATAAACAGTGATGCAGGATAAACAGTGATACAGGATAAACAGTGATGCAGGATAAACAGTGATGTAGGATATTCAGTGATACAGGATAAACAGTGATGCAGGATAAACAGTGATACAGGATAAACAGTGATGCAGGATAAACAGTGATGCAGGATAAACAGTGATGCAGGATAAACAGTGATGCAGGATAAACAGTGATGTAGGATAAACAGTGATGCAGGATAAACAGTGATGCAGGATAAACAGTGATGCAGGATAAACAGTGATGCAGGATAAACAGTGATACAGGATAAACAGTGATACAGGATAAACAGTGATGCAGGATAAACAGTGATGCAGGATAAACAGTGATAAACAGTGATGTATGATAAACAGTGATGTAGGATAAACAGTGATACAGGATAAACAGTGATGCAGGATAAACAGTGATGCAGGATAAACAGTGATACAGGATAAACAGTGATGTAGGATAAACAGTGATACAGGATAAACAGTGATACAGGATAAACAGTGATGCAGGATAAACAGTGATACAGGATAAACAGTGATGTAGGATAAACAGTGATGCAGGATAAACAGTGATACAGGATAAACAGTGATGTAGGATAAACAGTGATACAGGATAAACAGTGATGCAGGATAAACAGTGATGCAGGATAAACAGTGATACAGGATAAACAGGATAAACAGTGATACAGGATAAACAGTGATACAGGATAAACAGTGATGCAGGATAAAGTGATGCAGGATAAACAGTGATGCAGGATAAACAGTGATGCAGGATAAACAGTGATGCAGGATAAACAGTGATACAGGATAAACAGTGATACAGGATAACAGTGATGCAGGATAAACAGTGATGCAGGATAAACAGTGATGCAGGATAAACAGTGATACAGGATAAACAGTGATGCAGGATAAACAGTGATGCAGGATAAACAGTGATGCAGGATAAACAGTGATACAGGATAAACAGTGATGCAGGATAAACAGTGATACAGTGATAAACAGTGATGTAGGATAAACAGTGATGCAGGATAAACAGTGATGCAGGATAAACAGTGATGCAGGATAAACAGTGATGCAGGATAAACAGTGATACAAGATAAACAGTGATGCAGGATAAACAGTGATGCAGGATAAACAGTGATGCAGGATAAACAGTGATGTAGGATAAACAGTGATACAGGATAAACAGTGATGCAGGATAAACAGTGATACAGGATAAACAGTGATGCAGGATAAACAGTGATGCAGGATAAACAGTGATGCAGGATAAACAGTGATACAGGATAAACAGTGATACAGGATAAACAGTGATACAGGGGTAACATGATGCAGGATAAACAGTGATGTAGGATAAACAGTGATGCAGGATAAACAGTGATGCAGGATAAACAGTGATGCAGGATAAACAGTGATGCAGGATAAACAGTGATGCAGGATAAACAGTGATACAGGGGTAACATGATACAGGATACACGTTTTGTTAAAAGCAGGGTTTAGGGTTGATTTACTTTCAATTAAATTGATGTGAAATAGAAATAGAAATTGCAGTTCACCTTTTAGACTTATTAGACTATAGGACCATTTGATAGAAAAATTAAGAATTTCCTGAATTGACTTTTTTCAAAAATAATTGAACTTATACCTGGGTCAGGGTCAGGGTCGGGACAGTGGGCATAGCACATGGCAGACTGACATCGTTTCAAATAACTATAAATGTTTATAAGAGTAGAAGAGCACTTGATGTTTAGTAATAGTGAGTAAAGTGTCTAATAGTGCTTCTAGCCAAAAGACAGCTAGCTCATTTTCTCACCGACCATGAGACACTTTCAGTTGAGGGTGCTTTCACACCTGCCTGTTTGCTGCATTAACCCCTGGAGCACTGAGCCCTTTGCTCTGGTTGGGTTGGTGAATTAACCCCTGGAGCACTGAGCCCTTTGCTCTGGTTGGGTTGGTGAATTAACCCCTGGAGCACTGAGCCCTTTGCTCTGGTTGGGTTGGTGAATTAACCCCTGGAGCACTGAGCCCTTTGCTCTGGTTGGGTTGGTGAATTAACCCCTGGAGCACTGAGCCCTTTGCTCTGGTTGGGTTGGTGAATTAACCCCTGGAGCACTGAGCCGTTTGCTCTGGTTGGGTTGGGGAATTAACCCCTGGAGCACTGAGCCCTTTGCTCTGGGTGGTTTGGTGAATTAACCCCTGGAGCACTGAGCCCTTTGCTCTGGTTGGGTTGGTGAATTAACCCCCTGGAGCACTGAGCCCTTTGCTCTGGTTGGGTTGGTGAATTAACCCCTGGAGCACTGAGCCCTTTGCTCTGGTTGGGTTGGGGAGGTGAAAGCAGCCAAATCAAACACATACCTGCACCAAGCCCACCCTGTTAGGTGTTTAGGGTCGACTTTCAGAGAAGTTCAATCAAATAAAAAATGGAATTGGACTAAAGCCAGGAAAAAAGCCAAGAAATGGTGCAATTAATGAAGCTACTTTTTTTCGTTAACATTCTTCCATAGTTCTCATTTCTTAACCGTGGACTTGATGAGTTCTCCTGGTATAGATTAACCTCAGCAAGATGGAGCCTGGCGACTCGGCCTTATTCTGACTTAAAGTTCTGAAAGCAATACATTTTATACATAATATACATATACAGCAAAACAATCAATGTTATAAACAACAACATGATGGTGCTATAAATAACACAGTCACTGTGATGACCTCACTGCCTCCTCCTCCTCTGTTAATTGTCTCCTGACCAGGCAGTGACTCCCCCCTCTCTGTGCTCTGTCTTCCTGGCCGGGGGCCAGACCTCCCAGCCCCCCATGGCCCCCCAGGCCCATGAGGCCGCTCTCCTGTCCCTCCGTCCTGTGTGAGACAGGAAGCAGACTCTCTGGACTGTGACCTCACTGCAGGAAGAGAGTGGAGCGTGTGTGTGTGTGTGTGTGTGTGTGTGTGTGTGTGTGTGTGTGTGTGCTTGTGTGTGCTTGTGTGTGCTTGTGTGTGTGTGTGTGTGTGTGTGTGTGTGTGTGTGCTTGTGTGTGTGTGTGTGTGTGTGTGTGTGTGTGTGTGTGTGTGTGTGTGTGTGTGTGTGTGTGTGTGTGTGTGGTTGTGTGTGTGTGGTTGTGTTTGCTTCAAATGTCCACAGGGATACCCTTACAAAGAAGAGTCATTGTAGTTTATACAATTCTATAAATATTTAAACGTAGAACTGGCACGGTAGAAGTCATGTATCATCATGGTACCATGATAAAATCCTGGCATACCGTGGGCGTGGTATAATCAAATTCAAATCATGATACAAATGGTAGTATGATGGTAGTAACCAACATTATGGAGGTATCATGATACTTTCACCAACATTATGGAGGTATCATGATACTTCTTTTTTTTTTTTTTTTTTTTTTTTATGTTTTTGGTAGATTTTTATTTGTTTGTACTACCGGGCAGTCCGGTAGAGAGAGAGAGAGAGAGAGGAAGAACGGGAGACAGAGCGGGGGGAAGACATTCGGCAAAGGACGCCGGGTCCGGGAATCAAACATGGGTCGCCACTTGGGTGCCCGGTATCATGATACGCTTGTATGTTTTTGTGAGGGTAGAAAGTTTAGCAACACCCTTTGACCTTTTGTCTGGCCCTCACTTTAGACCAGGATGGTTCAGTGTAACAGCTCTGGCCCTCACTTTAGACCAGGATGGTTCAGTGTAACAGCTCTGGCCCTCACTTTAGACCAGGATGGTTCAGTGTAACAGCTCTGGCCCTCACTTTAGACCAGGATGGTTCAGTGTAACAGCTCTGGCCCTCACTTTAGACCAGGATGGTTCAGTGTAACAGCTCTGGCCCTCACTTTAGACCAGGATGGTTCAGTGTAACAGCTCTGGCCCTCACTTTAGACCAGGATGGTTCAGTGTAACAGCTCTGGCCCTCACTTTAGACCAGGATGGTTCAGTGTAACAGCTCTGGCCCTCACTTTAGACCAGGATGGTTCAGTGTAACAGCTCTGGCCCTCACTTTAGACCGGGATGGTTCAGTGTAACAGCTCTGGCCCTCACTTTAGACCAGGATGGTTCAGTGTAACAGCTCTGGCCCTCACTTTAGACCAGGATGGTTCAGTGTAACAGCTCTGGCCCTCACTTTAGACCAGGATGGTTCAGTGTAACAGCTCTGGCCCTCACTTTAGACCAGGATGGTTCAGTGTAACAGCTCTGGCCCTCACTTTAGACCAGGATGGTTCAGTGTAACAGCTCTGGCCCTCACTTTAGACCAGGATGGTTCAGTGTAACAGCTCTGGCCCTCACTTTAGACCAGGATGGTTCAGTGTAACAGCTCTGGCCCTCACTTTAGACCAGGATGGTTCAGTGTAACAGCTCTGGCCCTCACTTTAGACCAGGATGGTTCAGTGTAACAGCTCTGGCCCTCACTTTAGACCAGGATGGTTCAGTGTAACAGCTCTGGCCCTCACTTTAGACCAGGATGGTTCAGTGTAACAGCTCTGGCCCTCACTTTAGACCAGGATGGTTCAGTGTAACAGCTCTGGCCCTCACTTTAGACCGGGATGGTTCAGTGTAACAGCTCTGGGTTAGAGTTAGAGTTGAGGTTAGGCACGTTTTGGTGTGGAGGAGAGTTAAAATATTAATTTGAAAGTATGATTTAACTATGAGATTGTAATAAGCCAGTATTTTGATGGTACTTTAGATCATAATGTTATAATAACCAACAGCATTTTGATGGTACTTTTGATTGTAATAAGCTAACATTTATAATAACCAACAGTATTAAAAAAGAAAAATTGTGATCACATTTTTAGTTTCATTTTATTGTAACAAGACACAACACAATACTGTAGTAATAATAATAATAATAATAATAATAATAATAATAATAATAATAATAATAATAATAATAATAATAATAATAATACACAAGACATCACAAGACAGTACTTCAACAATAATAACAATAATGACAAGACAATTCAATTAAATCAAATAAAATTGATCAATAAAGCAGTATACATAATATAAAATGAAGAACCGTGAAATATCCCAAGCCCCCATCCACCCCCGTCCCGACCTCTACGGTCCCCACCCTATGAGGACCCTGAGTCCAGCGCCCCGGTGAGTCAGAGCATCATGCCTCTTTAACACTCCGACCCCCCGAACCAGGGGCCCCCACCAGCCCGAGACCGCAAACCACCAAACTAATAAGGGCCCAAAACATCCCATCTCATATAGAGATAAAATAGAAATAATAAAAACTGAATATAAAAATTAAATGATATTGCCACAGACATTACAAAAGTAATTTCTTCCCCCACTCCCGCCCCCCCACCCCAGGACCCCTCAGGACCAACATCCCGACCCCGCTTCGCCGCTAGATCATGGATTTTACTCTCTGCCGCCGACGCCCACAACAACCCAATGTAATATTCTTTAACTCTTTAATTACCCGAGCCGTGGAGATCTCCAAATAAATTACATCGAAGAATGTTAAAGCCCAATTGATCGTTGTACGTTATTCGGGTTGTTTCCATCTCATGGCCATCAGTTTTTGGCTGCTGTAACTCCTGCTAAAATTTTTCTTTTTTGTTGTATGGGAACCGGCAGCTGGGAGATATCATTCAGGAGTAGTGTTGTTAGTGGAATTGTCAGGTGACATATATCCGAAAAGCTTAACCTGTTAAGCCCTATTTCTGAAAATCCGCCTAAAAATACATACCTAAGTAAATGGAAGATTGCTCCACTTCTACATGTCACGCATCCAGGCCTAGACCACCTGCCAAGCCTAGTGCATCCAGCCTAGACCACCTTGCCAAGCCTAGTGCATCCAGCCTAGACCACCTGCCAAGCCTAGTGCATCCAGGCCTAGACCACCTGCCAAGCCTAGTGCATCCAGCCTAGACCATCTGCCAAGCCTAGTGCATCCAGCCTAGACCATCTGCCAAGCCTAGTGCATCCAGCCTAGACCACCTGCCAAGCCTAGTGCATCCAGGCCTAGACCATCTGCCAAGCCTAGTGCATCCAGGCCTAGACCATCTGCCAAGCCTAGTGCATCCAGGCCTAGACCATCTGCCAAGCCTAGTGCATCCAGGCCTAGACCACCTGCCAAGCCTAGTGCATCCAGCCTAGACCACCTGCCAAGCCTAGTGCATCCCAGCCTAGACCACCTGCCAAGCCTAGTGCATCCAGGCCTAGACCATCTGCCAAGCCTAGTGCATCCAGGCCTAGACCATCTGCCAAGCCTAGTGCATCCAGGCCTAGACCACCTGCCAAGCCTAGTGCATCCAGCCTAGACCACCTGCCAAGCCTAGTGCATCCAGGCCTAGACCACCTGCCAAGCCTAGTGCATCCAGGCCTAGACCACCTGCCAAGCCTAGTGCATCCAGCCTAGACCACCTGCCAAGCCTAGTGCATCCAGGCCTAGACCATCTGCCAAGCCTAGTGCATCCAGGCCTAGACCATCTGCCAAGCCTAGTGCATCCAGCCTAGACCACCTGCCAAGCCTAGTGCATCCAGGCCTAGACCATCTGCCAAGCCTAGTGCATCCAGGCCTAGACCACCTGCCAAGCCTAGTGCATCCAGCCTAGACCACCTGCCAAGCCTAGTGCATCCCAGCCTAGACCACCTGCCAAGCCTAGTGCATCCAGGCCTAGACCACCTGCCAAGCCTAGTGCATCCAGGCCTAGACCACCTGCCAAGCCTAGTGCATCCAGCCTAGACCACCTGCCAAGCCTAGTGCATCCAGGCCTAGACCACCTGCCAAGCCTAGTGCATCCAGCCTAGACCACCTGCCAAGCCTAGTGCATCCAGGCCTAGACCACCTGCCAAGCCTAGTGCATCCAGGCCTAGACCACCTGCCAAGCCTAGTGCATCCAGGCCTAGACCATCTGCCAAGCCTAGTGCATCCAGGCCTAGACCATCTGCCAAGCCTAGTGCATCCAGGCCTAGACCACCTGCCAAGCCTAGTGCATCCAGGCCTAGACCACCTGCCAAGCCTAGTGCATCCAGGCCTAGACCATCTGCCAAGCCTAGTGCATCCAGGCCTAGACCATCTGCCAAGCCTAGTGCATCCAGGCCTAGACCATCTGCCAAGCCTAGTGCATCCAGGCCTAGACCATCTGCCAAGCCTAGTGCATCCCAGTGTACTCCACCCCAGCTGGAAAAGACAGCCAGCAAGAAGAAGACAGAGGAAAGAAAGAGACAGGAGAAGTCTTCATCGGATGAAGATGATTGTTTTTGTTTAGTTTGTATGGAAACATTCTCCAACAGCCGTTCAGGGGAGGTATGGGAAAAGTGTTGGACGTGCAACCAGCTCTACTTAGTTGGAGTGCCCAGACCCTACATTTGCCATCACTGTAACAAGTGAATGAGTGTAGCCTAGTTGTGTTTGCTATTATTGTTAGGCCCGTTTATTTTGATCTCATTTTGTTATATAGGATGGCCTAAAAATGTGTTCCTGTTTATGTTCATGTTAAGATCCATTAAGTTATGTATTTGTCAATGCAATTAAACTTTCAAATTTAGTTATGCCTTATTTTTTCCCATTAAAACACATAGTGACAACCAACCCCATAGTGTGAATGAATGAATGAATGAATGAATGAAAACTTTATTTAACAGATTGCAGAATGGGTACAATACAGTACGGCTCAATACACACAATTGTATAAGGGGATGCAGACCTGAGAAAGACGTTTGTCTTGTTTACATCAGGGTCCCCCATTTTCAATTCATATAGACATTTATGACATACACAACATACATTACATTTATGGCATAGGGACATATAGGTATTTAGTACTGATACATTTGTGACATAAACGGTATTCAAATATACAGTACTGTTACCCCTAGATCCTGACAGAGTATATACATATGATGGGGAGGGGACTGTACATTAGGAGGGGGTGGGTGGGTGGGAGAGAAATATACATACGGTGGGGAGGGAATATATACATGCGGTGGGGAGGAGACTGTCTATTAGGAGGTGGTGGGGGTTTTGGGCATTTACGGTGGCCAGTTTCGAATTGCAGCCTCCCGTAGGTGCTCTTTAAGAGCGGTTTTGAATGTGGGTAGGGATTCACATTCCTTTACAGCTTTGGGTAGGGCGTTCCACATTGATGTGGCATAATTGCGAAAACGTGTTTAGTCCCTTGTTTGAGCCGAATCTGGGTTTAACATGATTTGTTGAGCTTCCTCTGGTGTAGTGGTTGTGGTATTCACTGACCTTTGGGAAGTATTTTGACATGTACATGGGTACCTTAGTCGTAGAGTGTATCTTGTAGACCAGGCCCATTGCAAGTTGCTGTACTCTGTCGTCTACTCTAAGCCACATTTCAAGCCAACATCTTAAGCTTCAATTTAATGTAGGAATGACTATTGAAGGATGTTTTGATGATGAGCAATTCACACTAGAGTAGAAAGTGTGACAACCATCCCCGTTCTCCCCTACTGTTCTCCACCACATTCTATAGCCCATCAACCAGTGATGTTTTGCTAATCTGCTCAAATGCATCTGGTCCTAATCCACCTAAAAAGTTGTTTAAGAACCTCTTCCTTAAACCTAAACCCTGACCTTAATCATTCCCACTACCTGCTTTTTAACTACAGATTTAAAAATATTGTTTTGGTCAGGACACGACCATTCCCTTCAATACCGCCTATCATCTGGGGGCCCCAGTAGCTCGGGAGGTAGAGCAGTCGTCTGGTAATCCGGAGGGAGGTCCCGATGAGCCGGTTGGCACCTTGCGTGGTCGCCTCCGCTGTCGGTGGGTGAATGGGTGAATGTGAGGAACAAATTGTAAAGCTGGATAAAAGCTGTTCTATAAATGTTATATAAATGCACCATTTACCATTTTATCTACAAGGTCTCTTGTGTAGCGGTGCTATGAGTAAAGGCTCAGACAGAAGAGTATTTTTAAAGCATTTTTAATGTGTACATGTCCAGCATGGATTGTTAACACACTCAACTAGAGGTGAACACACAACAACACAAATGTATAAAATAGTAAATCTTCTACAGCAGAAAAAATTATTACCAATCAAAAAACAACAACGGAATGTTATTAATAAAAGAAAATAATAATAAAAAAAAAACATTAACAAGGTCATATCAAGTTCAGAGAGAAATAAGAACTGCACAAAAAATGTTATCACAAAAGGAAATCCCAAGTGGAAACAGATGACCACGTTTTGATGTAAAAAATAAAAAAATAAAAAAAAAGTTTCAACCTAACCTGTTCAAAGATGACGATGAGGTTTTGTGAAACGCGTTACCCAGCTAGTAACCACCACTCAACAACGATTCAAAGCAAACTAGTGTGAGATTGTAGGATTCAGCATGGCGCAGGACGCCTGCGGGTGTGGCCCTAATGGTCAATTAATACTGAAGAAAAAAAAATATATAACAATAACGACCCACTTACCAACAAATATAAAATAATAACTACCCGCTAACGTCTACTGCGATTTCAATCGGTTGTTGCATAAACACACTAAATCAACAGATTTAGCATCTGTAATCAGTGCTGTGGTGATAGTTGGGGAGGTGGATATCCCACAAATACGAGATGGGTATATATATTTAGTTTTTTTTTTTTTACTATTTTGAAAATATCAAATTTAGATTATATTGATGGTTGGTGGTGTAACTGTGATCAATGACTTTATTATTATTTTACCAACCGTTTTATTTGACCCCAGCATCACTGACATCAGTATTCATAGCAGAGACGGGTGTACGGTGGCCTGACCGCTCTCTGGAGTACCTTCCCCAGAGAGAAGAGATGGGTACGCGTTGTATCCCTGCATAGCAACACCCCCAACGAGAACACACTGTAGATCCTGCCTGAATTAGACATACACCACTAAAGTCTCCTAGCCGGTTACCACAGGGATCAGAGAGAGTGGTGTTGGGTTCCGTCGCTGGAGACGACATCCATCACGGCAGCAACACAGGTGTTCATGAGAGCCTGCCTCTTCGTTTCATCTTCAAAGTGGGGGGGTGGGGAGGGTGGAGTGAGCAAGGCAGCGGTTTTAAGTGAGTGCTTTCAGTCTGGTAAGGCTCAACGAGCGCAGTGAGATGCACCCTGGGAAAAGACACAACCCCCGACGCGCATGCGCGGCTGGCTACGCATCGATCGCAGCTGGGATCCTCTGGGCCTGACGAAGTCACAACGCCACAGGGTGGAGACGAGGAAGAGGAGTGAAACTGAGCCGCTCCGCTCACTCTGACACGCAGTCACTCATCATCGCTCCCATCGGAGAGTGTTCGCTCCGAGTCCATTGATCTCTCGAGTCCGTCTCGTATTCTCTCTCTCTCCTACTCTAGAGTGTAGACCGTTCTCGGTCCAGGAGTGCACAGGATGAAAACGAGGGCAGGGTTAATAATAATAATAATAATACATTTGATTTATAAAGCGCTTTTCAAGAACCCAAAGACGCTGACAATGAGCAAAACAAATCAACAGAGAAACAAAGAACCACAGGGAATAAGCAACAGTATGAATACGCAGGACATACAACCACGGGTAACAAGTAACATACAGAATCCAGTAGGGGAACAGTCAGGGAAGAAAGGAAAGGAAAATATTTTGTAAAGCTAGTGGTTATCGGGGGGGGGGGGGGGGGGGGGGGGGGGGGGGGGGCGGACGGGCGGACAAGGACAACTAACTAGCAGAATGGAGGACAACAAGCTAGCAGAACGGAGGACAACAAGCTAGCGGAATGGAGGACAACTAGCTAGCAGAATGGAGGACAACTAGCTAGCAGAACGGAGGACAACAAGCTAGCAGGACGGAGGACAACAAGCTAGCGGAATGGAGGACAACTAGCTAGCAGAATGGAGGACAACAAGCTAGCGGAATGGAGGACAACAAGCTAGCAGAATGGAGGACAACAAGCTAGCGGAACGGAGGACAACAAGCTAGCAGGACGGAGGACAACAAGCTAGCGGAATGGAGGACAACAAGCTAGCAGAATGGAGGACAACAAGCT
Organism: Notolepis coatsorum; assembly: GCF_963971535.1. Lineage (NCBI taxonomy): Eukaryota > Metazoa > Chordata > Actinopteri > Aulopiformes > Paralepididae > Notolepis > Notolepis coatsorum. The sequence continues at coordinate 11,148,746 of NC_140179.1, read as the reverse complement.
AGCAGAATGGAGGACAACAAGCTAGCAGGACGGAGGACAACAAGCTAGCAGGACGGAGGACAACAAGCTAGCAGAACGGAGGACAACTAGCTAGCGGAATGGAGGACAACAAGCTAGCGGAATGGAGGACAACAAGCTAGCAGAACGGAGGACAACAAGCTAGCGGAACAGAGGACAACAAGCTAGCAGGACGGAGGACAACAAGCTAGCGGAACGGAGGACAACAAGCTAGCAGGACGGAGGACAACAAGCTAGCGGAATGGAGGACAACAAGCTAGCAGAACGGAGGACAACTAGCTAGCGGAACGGAGGACAACAAGCTAGCAGAACGGAGGACAACAAGCTAGCGGAACGGAGGACAACAAGCTAGCAGGACGGAGGACAACAAGCTAGCGGAACGGAGGACAACAAGCTAGCAGGACGGAGGACAACAAGCTAGCAGGACGGAGGACAACAAGCTAGCGGAATGGAGGACAACTAGCTAGCAGAACGGAGGACAACTAGCTAGCAGAACGGAGGACACAGGGAACAGAGAGGATACTTCACTTTAGAGGTGTATTTACAGTGATACTGGTTTGTGTAGCCCATGTTGTCCCGAAGATTGAACCCTTTGTGATACAGTACATTCACAAGTAGCTTCCAATAGCTTCCATAGATGGTCCTCAACGTTACTGCACATTCCAGTACATTATTGCAGTGGTTCTCAAAGCTTTTCATTTCAGAGACCCCCAAATTGGTGTGTGTTAAGCCTGTGAGCCCTCGTTCGATAGGATCTTGTCCCTGGGAACAACCGTCTGAGACGATTTCTGTTGTTCAATGTGATTTAGCCCCAGAATTCCACAACTGTCTATCCTACCAATGGAACGGGGTGAAACCTATGATTGGAATAGTCATTCTTATACATTCTTTCATTGGGCTAAACTTCTAGACAATGAAATAATAGGGAGATTAAACAGTTTAAATCTGTTTTCGCTGGGGACCCAGTGGAGGCCCGCTCGTGGGCCCCTGGGGGACCCCAGACCCCACTTTGAGAACCACAGCGTGTCCCGCACTGTGTTACGGATGACTCAGCGTCTGTGTTGAGAAACAAGAGGACAGCTGCTACAAAGAGACCGGAGATTTGAATTCAAAAGCTCCCACTTTTGACTCAGAGGTAAAAGAGAAAGGATTGCATTCCGTTAAGTGTGAAATAATTCTGACGTTGTTATATAAAAATGTCCTGAGGAGAATAACAGCGCCGTGAGGTCACGTAACTTCTTAAACAGATCCTTCAAATCCAATTAGGATTTCATTGTGAAGCACATGAATCATCACACACAAAGGAAGGTTGGCAATGTTCCACCGTTCAATTCACAACTTCAATTATGGCAGAATCTGACGTCAAACTCTCCGGCTTGAGGGCACCGGTAAACACCTCCCGTTTCACTACTGCCAATACCGCGTGACAGAAGCACATTTAGCCTTTCAATTATTTTAAAAAAAAAGTTTGAATCTTTTAGTTTGAACTGAAACTTTCCAAGGACCTGTATGTGTTCAGTAAGGCCGTGTTCACAGAGGCACATCAAGAAATGTTGCCACTTCACCGAGCAGAAGACCAAAAACATTCAGTCGCAGATGACATCGCTGTGTCTGTTTTCGTGGCATATACTGTGACGACAACTCAACATGTTCCCGAGCTCCATGTAGATGTCGTGTTTCAGCCACGGCCTTCGAATTCACTGGTTGGGCTGTTTGGGCGGCTCGGGACACAGAACCAGCTTGTGGAGCGGAATGAGACGCCCGCCTTGTCTCTACTCTGCCTCGTCAATGGAGACCGCTGTCCTCGGACGTACAAGCAGTGCATTTCTGACGTGTGTGAACACAGCCGGGGGCTCGTCCTCAAAGACCTGTGTGAACACAGCCGGGGGCTCGTCCTCAGGGCCTATACGAGACCTTGTTTGTTCCATTAAAAAACAAACAGAGTTGTTTCTCACTTGCTGAAGAGTTGACTTTCTGGAGCGGTTTTCAAACAGAACATGAAACATAACATAATGACCTTCCCTGCGTGACGCTGACAGTCGTGTGTCACTGCTGTTGGGTGAAAACACTGTATCTCCAAAATGAGGTAAACCTTTCAGGGATTAAGAGAAAAACGACCTTATTTTCAGATTGACACCCGTTTATTTAGTTTCTACATTGGGTTTCGAATGTGTTTTGGTCTTTAGGGGTCAGGAAAATACACAGAAAACCATGTAACCTTTTAATTCAAGTAAAAAAAATACATAAAATGACCAAAAGTGGAGACACAAGGTTTTCCCCTGACAACAGTCTTGCCAGCGAGCGAGCACAGGAGGCGGAGCCAAGAGGGATGGTGGGAGGAAGCTCTGTGACACGGGCCCCAGGCCTAGCCTAGCTTCCTACGGTGGAGGGGAGACAATAATGTGTTTGTCTGTAAGGAGAGAGAGAGATAGAGATAGAGATAGAGAGAGAGAGAGAGAGAGAGAGAGAGAGAGAGAGAGAGAGAGAGAGAGAGAGAGAGAGAGAGAGAAGGCCATTGTTATTGTTACTATCCCTCAGGGTGTAGATGGCTGGGCTGAGTGTGAGAAGGAGAGAGAGAGAGGGAGAGAGAGAAAGAAAGAAAGAATGAAAGAGAGATTTACAGGGAGGGTGTAGTAAATCGCCTTCACTTAGGAAGAGTACGGAGCTGAGAGCTGATTAACTGAACACCTCAAGAACTCCCATGCGCATGTACACACACACACACACACACACACACACACACACACACGCACACAATATCTATTTATTTTTTCATCTCCTTAGTGTTTGGAAACAATGGCGGCCTGAACAAAGAGCTCTTGGAGACGGTCCCAGAACGCTCGTACTGCCGCGCCTCTCCGCCCCGGGCAGACCCAGACCAGCCTCTCCTCTCTCCCCCCTCCACTGATTCACATCCCGCAGATCCCAGGCCGCCTCTCCTCTCTCCACCCTCCCACTGATTCACATCCAGCAGACCCCAGGCCAGCCTCTCCTCTCTCCACCCTCCCACTGATTCACATCCAGCAGATCCCAGACCAGCCTCTCCTCTCTCCACCCTCCCACTGATTCACATCCAGCAGACCAGGCCAGCCTCTCCTCTCTCCACCCTCCCACTGATTCACATCCAGCAGATCCCAGACCAGCTTCTCCTCTCTCCACCCTCCCACTGATTCACATCCAGCAGATCCCAGACCAGCCTCTCCTCTCTCCACCCTCCCACTGATTCACATCCAGCAGACCCCAGGCCGCCTGTTACTGTTCCAAACTGTAAAGTACTTCCGGGGTAGGCCTGATTGGCCCCGACAGGCACGTGACAGGCGCGGCCACGCCCCGCGGCAGCCTCGGACGCGCAAACTTTCTCTGCCGCGCGGCACGCTCCGCGGCAGCATTATGTAGCAGTAATACGCCCTTTTTCACGATCCAGAATAGCTCAATTGGCAGCGCTGCATTGGTGTGGATCCTACCGTAACATGCATTCGTTCGCCGTTAAGTTTAGGCATGTTAACTTTAAGCATTGTTTCGGAGTTGGTTAAGGTTAGGCATTGTTTCGGAGTTGGTTATGGTTAGAAAGGTTAAGTTTAGGCGCTGTTAAGGAGCTGGTTAAGGTTAGAGTTTGTCTTAGAGAATGGCAATATTCTTTCGGAGTTGGTTATGCCTTAAGG